>NW_026960608.1:621631-932446 GCF_021018805.1 Prinia subflava
TGCCTGATGGCTTTGGCAGAAATCTAGTAAATAGACATAACTCAATTACAGGAGTTATAATACAAAATAAAATTACATTTTTCATAACATTGCTGTTCTGAATGTTTATTAAACTGTCCTGCTTTCCTTATGCGTTGATTAAATGGAAGTCAAACTGTTAAAAAATAATTTCATGATATTATACTGAGTTTTCTGCTGATCTAAATCGGCACAGTACCAAGTTTTTCAGTAGTTTCAATAGAACAGCAGAAATTTAACAATCATGCTTTATAGCCTAGGCAATTTTAAGCAATTAAGCATAAACTTGAACAAATAATCAGGCTGAAGAACTCAAGTGTCTCTGGTCTCTTTCCTTTGTATTGTTGCCTTTTTTTTTTTTTTAATTCCATTTACTTTATTTCTAAAAATAAATGTTGCTGTAGAAGCACCTCTAAAAAGTAAATGAGTGGAAACATTCTGTAGTGCTGCTGTGCTTCTGTGCTTTGGTAATCTCTGACCTGAACAAGATAGTAATTAAGGTACTCTCAGACAATACAGGCATTTTCAACAAGGGTAAGCAATAATATCTAGGTTAGATTCAAGTGTAGTTTTTACAAGAAAGCTTATAAGACTTCTTAAGTTTTTTTGCTTGGTAAGTTTGAAATCTAATAAGACTTTTTCGAAAGCAATCTGGTTTCAGCATTTTTCAAAGCTATATCTAACACAACTTTTGATATTTTTTGTTATTTGATTGTACTATTGCATACAATGAAACTATAAAGGAAGAAACCAAGCAAGATGTTTCATGGTTCACTCACAGTCATCTGACACAGAGCAAAATAAATTGACTTCCTAGCACAAGGCACCTACTTTCTAGTTGGAGTCAACTTCCTAAGTCCCTCCAAAGCACAGGAAGGAAAAGGGAACAAGAGAGAAGAAATTGAAAAGCAAAATTAAACACAGTTTGTATAATACAGAAAAAAGCCAAACAGAAAGCTAGAATATCAAGCGATCTGCAGATGAGCATAGAACACATAAAACATACATATCTTTAGCAGAGAAATAAGAAAAGAAGGCAAACTAAAGTGGAGAGGAAAGTCATATATTGTTACACCAGCTGCCTTTTGATGAATCATAAAAACACCAATTCAATGAGAAGGTAAACTCTGAGCAAGTGGTAGTGACAGGGAAAACATCTAGTCTGTCACAGGCACCTATCAACCTTGAGACCTAATAGTGCTTTGTACAAATAGTGGACATTAAAAAAAGCGTAAAGAAAGTCTGTTTATGAATTTCAAAATGCTCTGAATTATGAAAGCATAGTAGATCTGAGTACAAGCATTAAGGCATCAGTTAACATGTTTAAGTTTCATTCAGCTGATATATTTAGGTGAATTTGAATTTGATTCTATTTTGATCCACTTTGAACATAAGCATGATTCTAAGGTTATTCTAAAGACAGATTTACTGATGAGCTAAAATGGAATTGTCTTGCCATCGTAAAAGAGGAAGAACTATCTTCGAACCATGTTTGTAAGGTCAGCCTTCAATGTAATTTCCAGCATTGACTCCCAAGTCTTCTCTTCACATTACTGTAAAAGTTCAGGCTAATGGACATGATGGCTCTAAGAATTTTTTGTTTTCTGTGGGTTCATAATTTTGTTGAACACACTGTTGTATGCAATAGATTGTACCCTGAATTTTTAAAAGTTTTTCTCATTCATAGCTAAGGCTGATATGCTTAAGGAACCTAGACAGAAAAATGACATATCATAATAATGATTAAAACTCTATTGGTAATCCATTTTCTGTTACTACTAATAGAAATGTGGAAGCACTTGCACAGAATATGAGCAATTCCAAGAATTAGAATATGAATAGCCTAGATATCACTGGAAATGGGATTTGGAACTATGGCAAAGTAGCAGTAATCCTGACTTCACATCCCAAATGGAAACATAATTATTCTGTTGCTGAATGTTTGAAACATGACTCTATAATTTGCTTGGAACAAACATCATTGGCTTAGGCGACATAATTCTCTTATTCTCAGACTTCACACAAATCAGATCTACCCTGCCCTCAGGGATTTTTAGAGGCTTTGAACAATGAGTGATATTGACATATTCCTAAATATTCCTCTCAGATACTTGCTAAATTATTGATGTCTGTCAACTCAGTGATTATTTGAAAGAGGGATATTGACATAATGGAATTAAACTCTAAAGCAGATGTTTTGACATCTGTGTCAACAAAATACAACAAAAAAATATCAAGAGAAACATAATGGGTTTTTAAGGGTGGTCTGGACTACAGCCTGAACAATGAGACAGATCAATTCAGGATTTAAAAGGAAATTAATATTTTCTGAATAGATCACATTGCTCTGAAGGCAGTTGATTGTCATCAACTTCTCTAACAATTAGGTTATTTTGAGATTATTTCAGAATATCTTTACAGGGATAATAACGGAATACTTAATTTTTCCATTGGTGAAATAATACTTGTCTCACAGGACAATCTGACCACGATAAAAGTTTTCTTTTATTTCTTAATTGCATGTTAATATAGAGCAGTGAAGAGAATTACTTTTACAATGAATCTTCATTTGCCTAAAAATATCTGCCCGGGAACTTGTATACAGAGGAGATGCAGTGATCTAATGAAAGATGTAACACTAAGGCAGTTTATTTTAACTGATGCACGTTTGTCTGTAAACATTTAATAGTTTTGTTACAAAAAAGATAACAAACGTCTCTTGCATCCCAGAGAGAAACAACATCCCACCAAGTACTTGCTGATTGTGTACAAACACAAAAGGTCCAACTACAAACAGACTGACTTCTGACAGCTCACAAAACACAGAACATACTGGGATCTTCTACCAGTCTCACAAACAATTAAAAAGTTGAACATTTAACCTTAATTTTTAAATACAGTAGTTTATTTTAGTGTTAGCTTGCAGCTTTCTTAGGGACAGTGTCCCTTGGAACCTGGAGCTAAATGAAAGCCCAAGGTTCTCCTGTACAGCACATGGGGCATTAGGTCCCAGAAAGATGCTTTTATTTCCAGTCATATTCAGCACTTCCTGCTGTGTGGAAGGAGAGTCTGAAACACCTCCCCATCCCAAGGACTGTCGGGACACAGCTCAGTTCACTTGGAGAGGGTACTGCAAGAGCTCTCCCCTAGGAGTTGTTGCCTTTTGAAGGGCAACATTAGAGCCTCAGCAAACAGTCTCAAACCACAGAAAGAAGAGGATCTTCCTGTAATGGGCCAGAAGAACTCTTCAGACTATGATGTAGATGTAGATTTTTCAAATATTAAAGCCTACTTTCCTTTCTAAAGACTAACCTGTTGTCTTTAGATATGTTATTTAAAAGTTTACAAATTTTAGGAAGAGATTACTGGTAGGAAAGATAACAGACTTTTCCAGTTTCAGGCATTTAGTGGGCAGGAAGTGCCAAAAATACTGAGTGTAGCAGAATGAAGACATGGTCATCCCCCTCTTTTTGACAGCCCTTCAAAACTCATTTGAAAAAAATAAGATCTACAGGTCATCCAAACATTCTTTGTAAAAAAGTACTCTGTGGCAGATTTTAAAATATGTTTGGGTCCTGCATATGTAAAGAGATGCTTTGCTCTTCTGTTAATGCCACAGGAGTTAAGAGTAAACCCAGGTGCTCTTCCAAACACCAAATGCAGAGCTCACATGCACACCCTATGGTGCACAGGGTGAAGCGAGACTGAGTTTATGCTGAGTTTTCTTTACTTCACCCTTCCTCATGTCTGTGTTTCCACAGGAGAAGGACCTTGACAGGTGCACAAGGCCCAATCTACAATTAAAGTCACCAAATTCTGATAAAGTCTGGTATTACAATATTTTTTTTGACATCTCTGCTTGTCTGCTTTTGAAAGATGTAAAATATTTGACAGCAAGATTTTTCAATCCTGGTCATGTAACATTTTATAGAAAAGGAGGTTAATGTTGCTTAGAAAATGAAAAAAAAAAAAAAGTCCTGCTTCTCCAGTGATTTATAAACATCTGCTCCCTGTATTTGCCATCTTGTTGCTTACTGCTTAAGTAGGTAACTGTTCAATTAATGCACCATGTGTGAACTTTCAGATACATTAATGTATGTTAATATTATATTGGACTAGCTTACCTAAAATCTCTATTCCTCTTTTCTCCCTCAATGTTTGACTTTGTTCTTCATTTATATGGAAAGCTTGGAGGCCAGAATATGTATGTTCTGGCAACTATGGTGTCAATACATACTGTGTGATATATAATTCAGGCAAGGAATAGTCCCACTTCCTGTTCTTTTGTTGCAATACACAATGCTCAAATTTACTGCATTTGTGTATAAATAGATACTCTCTTACATAGGGTATCAGTCCAATTACACATGAAGTATATAAATTTCCAGAATACTAAAGTATTCCCTCAGGAATAAATCTGAATTGAATTATAAACAACTCACAATGAATTTACTATCACTCAAGCTATCTGTATCATGTTATATGAATCCTATATATGTTATATGAGCAATGCTACTTTTTCCACTTTTACCCATGTCCATGATCAACACTCATGCACAAGTGCACCCTCAAGAGTGATTAACAGTAACTATTGTAAGGATTGCTTACACTGGAACTGCTCACACTGGAGCAGTTCATGGAGAGCTGGCTGCTGTGGGAGGGACCCCATGCTGGAGCAGGGGAAGGACTCCTCCTCCTTGAACAGTTGCAGAAACAGTGTGTGATGAACTGACCATAACCCCCATTCCCTGCCTCCTTAAGCCACTGTGGGAGAGGAGGTAGAGCTGGGCAGGAGGACAAAGTGAGGGGTTTTAAGATTTGCTTTATTTCTCATTATGCTGCTCTGATTTTGATTGGTAATAAGGTCAATTAATTTCCCCAAATCATAACTGCTTTGCCCATAATGATAATCGATGAGTGATCTCTGGCTGTCCTCATCTCAACTCGTGAGCTTTTTGTTTTATTTACTCTCCCCTGTCCAGGTGTAGAGTGGAGTGATAGAGTTGGTTTACTGGGTACATGACATCCAGCCAGGGTCAACCCAACACACATCTCTACCTTTTGCTCTCTTCCTGAATATTAGTTTATTGCTAGTATTGATGATCAAGCACTAGTATTTTCTACAACTTTAATCTGCACATTTAGAGTTAGAACTTTACAACTCACCAATAAGATAGCAGAAACAGAAACTGAGAAATTGGTGCTTTAGCCAGATAATATTCAGCCTTTTCATTAGTTACTCTAGCAAGTATTTCCTCTGCCAGCCTGTACTTTACAGCTTTCCCTTGGATTTCTGCATTTATCCTGAGCTGTAGCAAAATTACATGTGAAATATGGGAACATAGTTCATGGGCATTTATGTAGTTAACTGACTAAAGAAAAGAGCCAAGCCATAGCTGCTTTTCATAGTGCTCTGTTCAAATTGCCAAGCTAGCTGCAATATCAAGAATCAAGGCTTTTACATTTAACTCTACTTTTCATAGACTTTGAATATCATCCATCCTGTCAAAGACAGCAACTTGTATTTTTTCACTGAATTTCATTATTCTGAATATATAACTTGATAAAATGCCAATCTTCTGCTCAAGTTTGGCTGCGGTACAGTGCAATTACTTTTTGTAAAGGAATTACACACTGAACTCCCTTCAATTTAGTATGAAGATGTGCACATGCTGTGCTGTGCACATGAGGTGACAGTCTAATGTGTTGGAGCAAATCTGAAAGGACTTATTCAATATGAAGATGAATATTAACTTTCCTGTTCCAGACCCTTTAAGATTTTTCCATGAAGTGGAACAACAGTTTTTAAAGAGAGAATCTTATAAGAACCAAGTTCTCTCATGCTGGTCATGAACATACATTTTTCTATCAACTGATACAACAGAGCTGTATTTTTAGTTGGTGGAAGGATAAAACAGATACTTTCTTGCCTTCTTTTAGCTTTAAAACTCGCACACACAATTCAGGTGTAAAGTTTGCTGATGATGATCATTTTAGAACATACACTCCCCAAGGACGAAAAAAAATGCCATTTTTTGAAACCTATCTCCAGTGACATTCTCCAGTAGTGATACTTTCTTTGTTTTTGTTTTTCTTTTTTTTAAGTGAAGCTAACAACTGAATCTGAATGGTAAGACGTTAAGTAATGATAGACATTCATGGAGAGAGACAAAATCTGAAGACTTTTTTAAAGTGGCAGGACTACTTCACTGTCATGCAGGCAGCCTGAGGTAAATTAATAGATTCAGAGTGAAATTCAACAACATAGGTCTCAAGTGTGCTGCTTTTAATACTAACAAACATTAACTTCTGCAAACCTAAAATTCTGTTTGTTTTGCAGAATGATAAAACCCTGGATGTTTTATTTATACTGATATTTGGCAGTGAATATGAAAGGCTATTAAGCATAAACTGGATCTTGAGCTAATGTTCCATATGTGCCTCAGTTTCCATATGAGCCTGAGCACAACAGTTTGTGGATGGCTGCATAATTAGCGAGTTTGGCATATGATGGATGTGAGAACAAGCTTGTGAAACAGCAGAGATATGCAAGGAACCAACTTCTTAATGTACCAAGATTAAAACACAGTTTTGAGACTGATGGAGTTTTAGTTAAAACACATATGAAAACTTGGTGTTAGAATTAGTGATGGGGTGATGTAGAATGTCCAGAGAGGCATATATTAGATTTGTTTACTTAACTTTGCATGACAAAAACTGAGCGCTTTTTTTAGACATACTTCCTGATGTGTCTTATGTAATACCAGGGAAGAAAAGAACTACTGAAGTTATACAAGAATTATATTAACAGCAGAGGAAAATTTAAAAAGCCAAAACTTGCTCTGCATGACTTCAGGAAATCAGAAGAAAGTTTCTTACCATTTTCAGTAGCAAAGGAATGGGACAGTCCTCCAATCGGAGTTCTGCTAGGAAAGAAAACACGCCTTAATTGGTTTAAAGATTCATAAACTGATCAACTTAAGAGGAATCACAAAGGTGTGTATCTTACAATAGCCTGGTTTCAGCTTCCTGCCCCTGTTACAGCTCTGAGCTCCTTTGGGAGTGTATTAGCAAGGATCAGAAGCATTCAAAATGCCTTTGTGGTGTAAGTGGCCAAACTTTCCCCAGGAGTATCAGAGAGGCTGGCATATATCTTCTTGTATGTGATTGCCTGCCTTGGAAACCACAGAATAAGATGTGGCAGCCTTGAAACCAGTTCTGTTTGTTTTCAGAGTAATTATCACTGTTGGCAACTCTGTCAGGAGAAGGAATTACTCAGAGTGAATCACTATGTCCACAAGCAAAAGCAGAATGTTCACAACCTAAACAGGACACAACCACAGTTGCATAAGCACAGCTATACTACAGTCATAATAGAGCAGCCTATTATACATAAAACAAACCAGAGATCAAATTTTCCTGCCATTAATACGTCCACACCAAACCTTAAACACTATTCTATTAAAATGTTTAACTGATAACTACCTATTACTCTGGTCTGAGCGGGTGTAGCCTGCAAGCAATGTCAGCACAGTTTTGTACTAAAACAGATCAGGATTTGCAAATCTCAAAAATTGAAAAAATCACCCCAGCACCAGAAATAAAATTCCGGTAACTGTGGCCATGAGTTGTGAATGTAATGCAGTCCAGCATAAATTATTGGCCCTTGCACTTGGAGCCGTTCACATTAATTTACTGCATAATATAAAACAGCTTTCATCTCGGGACTCTGATCCAATGGCGTTTCCTGCACTGTGGCTCAGTTCAACCAGGAGAAAAAAGCATCTGTCTCAGAATAACTGAGGATATAGCTTGTGGGGATAATATTCTAATGCAAAGAGGAGAATTTGAATTGAAACTCCTCCAGATTCAGGATGATCTGACACTAGGTCAACTTTCTGGTCTAGCCCCTTGGCTATGAAAAAAAGGGTTATCATCTGCTACAAGGCACATGCAAGAAGTGGCTGGAGATGGCTAAAAACAGATAGATCTGGACTATTGTAGCATGGCTGTGTCTGCAAAGACCTTAAAGTCAAAAATAATGTGCAATGGGCTTGAGGGACTGAGCAAGTTATTGGAAAATAATAGTTAGAGACTTAAATAGAATTTACGTTTCTAGTTCCACTTCAGATCAACTCTCCTATCCCTGTGTTTTATTTCCTAACTCTTATGAGCCCTGTGGCACTCATTAAAAATATAATATATCTGGTCTGTCCTGAATTTGCTGCAGGTCTTTGTTAGCTGCTACATTCCATAATGCTCTTTACCATCCTTGGCAAGATAAGTCTTAAGCAAGTCTGGGATAGCAGAGCTGTGTTTAAAATTGCTGTTAAGGCTATTTAGCCTTTTAGCCCATAGGAAGCAAAAGAAATTTACAGTGAGCTACTCCAAGATGGCACATATCAAATATTTACTAAGTAAAGCACAATCTTAATGAAAGTCCATTTCAGAGCTACTACTCAACATTTAACATGCAGTGGTGGGTGCATAATTTGTCAAATTAAAGGCTTAAATATCTTCATATCTTCTAATTCATTATACCATTATTGAGAGGTGAAATAAGGGTAATGCTTATTTTTTGGTCTTTTTTTGTTGATTTGTTTTGTCAAACAGATTTTAAGACCAAACTGCTTCCAAAAAAGAACAAAGTCACATCCAAATGAAATGTTGAATTAATGGTCACCAGACAGTTGCCATAAAATCTCTACTGATAGGAAATCTCACATTACTGCAATTTTGTTTTTTTCAAAACCACACACATTCAGTGCAGTGATTAAAAAAATTAAAAAACACTTCTATAGTGCTAATACCTGCCTGAAACTTTGTGGTACCACTTTTCACACAGTTTCCTTTTCTGAAGATGCTGTGAAAGGCTGGAAAACAGTTCTACCACCAAATCATTCCAAAGAATTTATAGCAAGTTCTTAACATAGGAAGAATAATTCATACTTTTTTCCCCTTGTTTGTTTGTTTGTTTGTCTGGTTGGGGGCTTTTGTTCTTGTTTTGGTTTGGATTTTTTTTGTTTGGTTTTGGTTTGGTTTTTTGTTTTGTTTTGCCTTGTTTGCTTGTTCATTGTGTTGGGTTTTTTTGTTTGAGGAGCCTCAGCAATCTATGTGCAGCATAAAAGAAATCTTGGGACATAAGACTATTTTTCCTCCTGCAGTGGACAAGCACCAAAGTGAATTACAGAGCTACATGCTTTGACTCTAAAATTCCTCAGTGCACACATATGTGACCCTGCATCACTGCAAGGAGCTATTACTTGAGACACTGGAGGCATGCATTACCATACCACTGAAGAATTGATCCTGCTGCTCAGAGACTGACCTGACAAAGAGGCACATCCTACTGACATCACTTTCTTTTTTCTACTAGCTCAGCATCACATTCAACAGCATAGATGCAGATTCCATACAACAGGGCTTAGGCCTTATCTGACTCAATGTGGTAAAAAAGACTCACCAAAAGAGGGAAAACCAAAGCACCTGGCCACAGGGGAGATGTGTGGCAGTGTGTTAATTTAATCAGTTATGCTTTGTATATTTTTGTACTCGTTGGGTTCTCTGTTCCCCACCCCTCGATTGTTCCTTTGTTTAACTCACATGACTCCTGCACCCGTTATGTGGCACACAGTTAGCTGTCTGTTATTTTTCCCGCCTTTGTAAATCCCTCCTATTTTCTCCTGATTGGTCCAAGTTATGTTCCCGTACCCCCATATCCCCTGGCAACCTGCCCCGGTTGGCTGGCAGTGGCTGGCCATCCCCTTTGCTCCCCCTCCGAATCCTTCGGACAAAAACCCCCCGCATCCCTCTCCCCCTGAACAGTTCGGGGCTGGAGAGGTGTTTGTAATAAACCCTCTGTTCGTCTGGAATTTGTTTCCTCCTTTCTTTCCACTGCCTGTCGAATCTCCATCGCTCACACAAGCCTCTGCTAGGCAAAGAACTCACAGGAGTCAGTACTGCCTGCGTTGCTCGCAGACTGACCCCCCCTAAGACGCCTGTCGCTGCTTTGGGCTAGCTGTGACAGAGCCCGTTGGCTCTCAGTGGGCACATTGACAGCGTTGTGGCGCCCACCGTGCGGCACTGGAAAGGGGGCTTTCAGCGCCTTTACGGAGCCCACGGGCAGGAATTTTTTTTCGTTGCGCTTTTCGTTTGCTGGCTCCAGAACCTACACAGGCAGAATGGGCGCGTCTCTGTCTGCTTCCCAGAAAGGAGTGTTTTACAGTTGCGTTGTGTTGTTAGAAGCTAATAAGGTTAAGTTCTCTAAGGATTGTTTAAAAAAGCTTTTTGCAGAGGCGGTCGGGCATGTGAAACATCGGTTTTAAAAAGCGCGCGGTGGCGGAATTTTTGGCAGGGCCAAGTCCCTCTCCCCGCCCCGGAAGGACGCCATCTTGCCAGCAATTTTCCCACGCCCTCATTTCCGGTTCCCACGGTTGGGAACCGGAAGAAATGAGCGAGGGTGAACCGGAAGTCACTCTCTCTGCTGCGCCTGTCACCTACCGCAGAACACGTGGTGGTGACACACCAAAACCCAACTGGCATGCTTTTTCCCAAAGCATCATTCGGGATTTATGCAAGGCGCACAAGGAATATGGCAGGGAGAGTCCCTACTTCCGTGGCCTCCTCACTGCTGATCTCGCAGGTGTCCATGTTGTTCCAGCAGACCTCCGGCAGCTTTTCTCTTGCCTAATGAATGGCACATAGTTTAAGCTCTGGGAGGCAGCATTTAAACAGGCCCTGCGAGAAGCAATGCCTCAGTTGCCCTTTCCAGCCATCGATGAACAGGGCAATCCCCTTTCCCTTGAGTTGCTTGCTGGTGAAGGTTCCTATGTTTCCCCTGAGTCCCAGGCAGCCCTAATACCCTCAGCAGTCCTCTCTATTATAAAAGATATAGCTTGCAAGGCTTTCTTTTGTTTGCAGCCAGATGCACCATCACCACCCTATACCACCATTAGGCAAGGGCCTTCTGAATTGTTTGTTGCCTTTGTAGAGCGGCTCACCAGAGCAGTGGAAGTTCAGGTTAAGACAGAGAGTGCACGGGAAGGTATTATAGGGGAGCTTGTTTTCGTTAATGCTAACGACCTGTGTAAACAGGCAATTTTGAGTCTTCCCCTAGATCCGCCCCGCACTCTCCAGTCCATGCTCCAGGTGTGCCAGATGAAGGTGCCCTTCCTTGTCCGGAGGAACCCACCACCACCCTCCCAGGCAGCCTTTCCGCCCAAGGCTGTGCGTGCTGCAGAATCATCCCAACAGCCTCGACATCGTCCGCCTCAGCGGCGACCCTCCTTCGGCAACCGCCCTGGTCGCTGCTTCTTCTGTAAAGAAGAAGGACACTGGACTGCCAACTGCCCTAAGAAACCTTCACTACAGCGGACTCAAAATACACCTCCGGGAACACCGGTGCCTTCCCAGGCACAGCAAAAAACCTGAAAGGGGAGCGCGAGTCCACCCAGCGCGACGACCCCAATCGGGTGGACCGGACAGGGAACTCCAAAGGGGGTCAATTGGATGGACAATTTACAACAGACTCAACATCACCTGAACATGACTTAGCAAAACCTATTCTCACCACCTCTTCCTTTTTTCAACCCTACAGGTTGCATCTAAGCAGACCATTGTACCTGATGGATAGAGACTTTCATTTCTTCACCATAGACCCAAAGAAGTTACATCGGTGGCCAATGACCGGCGAAGGTAAGTTCATCGTCATCGGTGATTGCAAATATACTCCGCAGGAGATTAAGGTAGTCCCGGGGACACTTCACAACAACCCCAGGGCCCTCATTCTCTGGCTGTGCTGCACTCATCCGCCCACATTTTTACCCTAGGGCCAGGTCATTGCACAGGCAATCCCTTATGGTGACCCAGAACATCTTACTTTTACTGTAAATGCTGTACATCACATTTTCACTCGTAAGCCCTTGGTGCGATGTACGCTCACTGTGGGAGATGAGTCAGTAGATAAAGATCTTGTTTTCGACACAGGGGCAGATGTTACACTTATCCCGACCACGGAATGGCCGTCACACTGGGCCCTAGAGGACGTGGACGGACAGATCCAAGGTGTAGGAGGGTTCCAATCCGCAAAACAGTCAAAAAACGTGGTAAAAATTACGGGGCCAAAAGGACAATTGGCTGCCATCCGTCCTTTTGTTTTAGATTACAAGGAATCCCTGCTTGGAAGAGACCTCATGGCCCAGTGGGGGGTCACAATTGAAATTCCCGACCCCTCGCAAAATTTTCAGGCAGCGGCTGCTGAGAAGCACCCGACCCTGAAACTGAATTGGACAACAGATAAACCAGTCTGGGTTGAGCAGTGGCCGCTAACAAAAGAGAAATTACAGGTGCTTGAGGAGCTCGTGGAGGAGCAATTAGCTAAAGGTCACATCGTGGAGACCAATTCTCCATGGAACTCGCCCGTTTTTGTCATTCGAAAGAGTGACAAAAAACGATGGCGCCTCCTCCACGACCTCCGCCAAATTAACGAAGTAATTGAAAATATGGGGTCTCTCCAACCTGGGATGCCTTCCCCAACCATGTTGCCACGAAATTGGAATCTGGCTGTAATTGACATAAAAGATTGCTTTTTCCAAATTCCTCTACACTCGGACGATGCCCTGCGTTTCGCCTTCTCGGTTCCTTCCATCAACCGAGCGGCCCCAAGGAAGAGGTACCATTGGAGGGTGCTCCCGCAAGGGATGAAGGCCTCCCCAGTGATGTGCCAACAGTACGTCTCTTCCTTGCTGTACCCTGTGCGCGCAGCCACGGAGGGGGTTGTCATCCACCACTATATGGATGACATCCTCGTTTGCGCGCCAACCAAAGATGAACTTACGCGAGCGCTTGACCTTGTAACCAATTCGTTAGTTGCTGCAGGGTTCGAGCTGCAAAAGGATAAGGTCCAAAGGATGCCACCCTGGAAGTACCTGGGCCTGGAGATTGATAAGAGGACCATTGTGCCTCAAAAATTGGAAATTCGGACAAATGTCTGTACCCTTGCAGACGCCCATCAGCTTTGCGGTGCCTTGAATTGGGTAAGGCCCTGGCTAGGTCTGACCACCGAGGATCTAGCCCCTCTTTTCAATTCATTGAAAGGAGGAGGGGAGCTCAGTTCTCCTAGGGTGCTTACCGCAGAGGCAAAAGCAGCGTTGGAGAAGGTCCAGCAGGCAATGACATCGCGACAGGCACACAGATGCAATCCCGAGCTTCCCTTTCGTTTCATCATTCTGGGTAAGCTGCCACATCTACATGGGATCATTTTTCAATAGGACACGGGTGCAAAAACATCAGCACACAACTCCAAGGGCCAAGGCAGAAAAGACCCTCTTCTTATTATAGAGTGGGTCTTTCTCAGCCACCATCGGCCCAAAAGAATGACACAGCCACAAGAGCTTATGGCTGAGCTCATCCGCAAAGCAAGAACGCGGATGAAAGATTTGGCAGGATGCGACTTTGAATGTATTCACATGCCAATTGGTTTGTCAATGGGCCAAATGACCAAACCCATGTTGGAGCACCTGCTTCAAGAAAATGAAGCACTTCAATTCGCTCTAGATTCCTTTATGGGCCAAATTTCAATTCATCGGCCGGACCACAAACTATTTAATTCAGACGTAACATTTAAATTGGCTTTAAGGAGTGTCCAGAGCAGGAGACCTCTCGATGTGATGACAGTTTTTACTGACGCGTCCGGGAGTTCTCACAAGTCAGTAATGACTTGGGAGGACCCTGAAACTCGGCAGTGGGAGGCAGATATTAAAGTGGTTGAGGGTTCACCTCAAATAGCTGAGTTGGCCGCTGTCGTCAGGGCACTTGAGAGATTCCCTGGACCTCTCAATATTGTAACCGACTCCGCATACGTAGCGGGGGTGGTATCTAGAGCAGATCAGGCCATTCTACAAGAGGTGTCCAACACAGCTCTGTATGAGCAGCTCTCGAAATTGGTCAAACTTGTCTCCCACCGAGAGCAACCGTTTTATGTGATGCATACCAGGTCGCATACCGATTTGTCTGGGTTTATTGCTGAGGGTAACAGGAGGGCTGACGCTCTTGCTGCCCCTGTAGCGATAGCCCCATTGCCTGACGTTTTTGAGCAGGCCAAGCTCAGCCATCAGCTGTTCCATCAGAACGCGCCTAGCTTAGCTAGACATTTTAACCTCACACGTCAACAAGCTAAGGCGATTGTTGGCTCGTGTCCTTCCTATCAGTCCCACGCTGTGCCTACCCTGCATGCCGGAGTCAACCCTCGCGGGTTGGAGAGCTGTGAACTCTGGCAGACGGATGTCACCCACATTCCATCCTTTGGGAGACTGAAGTACGTGCACGTCTCCGTCGATACCTTCTCTGGCGCTGTCTATGCCTCTGCGCACGCAGGTGAGAGGGCCCAACATGTTATCCAACACTTTGTTCAGGCCTTCTCATTCATGGGCATCCCCAAGGGGATCAAAACAGACAACGGCCCTGCGTACAAGTCCAAGGAATTTGCTGGCTTCCTGCAGCAATGGGGAGTGGAGCACAAGACAGGCATCCCTCACTCCCCCACAGGCCAAGCAATCGTAGAGAGGACCCACCAAGAGATCAAGAGGGTCCTTAAACAACAGCAGCAGGTGTTAAAGGTAGAGCCGCCGGCAATCAGATTGGCCCGAGCCCTTTATGTCATCAATTTTCTAAATTGTTCCTTCGAAAGTCCCAATCCGCCCATTACCACACACTTTGGGTGCAATAAGGAGTGGCAGTTCGATCCCAAGCCCCCGGTGCTGGTGAGATCGCCTGAGTCAGGGAAGGTGGAGGGTCCATTTGACCTGGTGACGTGGGGGCGTGGGTACGCCTGTGTCCTCACGCCTACCGGGATCAAATGGATACCTGCCAAATGGGTAAAACCATTCATTAAAAGGAAGAGGGAGTGTGACGACAGCGTCCCGCAGGTGGCTTCGGCGGCATTCCGCCGTCGAAGGCGAGTCTCTTCCAGACCCTCTCTTCCCATCCTGTGGGAATGGGACCATGACCTGTCCTTTACCTATTTTTGTGACCCAAATTAATAATTTTTGTCCCCCAGTTTTGTTTTTCAGACCCGGACCCAAGATGCTAAGCCTCCCGACCGTGCTCTTCCTGACCAAGCTGCTAACATTCACTCAAGCTTGGACCGTCCCACAGCCGGGAGCCAACGTGTGGGCTCTGCTCGCGGAATCTATGGGACAGGATCACATCTGTCTCAATCAAGCATCAGCCTCAGACCTGATGTCCACATGCCTCATGGGGATTCCCTTCAGACAGTGGGAAATGCCTGAAAGACTTCTCCATTGTGCCCACTGCATCAGTAAGACCCCCCAAGTTAATCCTTTTATTGGCTGGAGGAATTTTGTGCTTTCCCTGCCAAATATGAGGGAGGAACCCCGAGAGCTGCAGCTCCTCGGAGCGACTACAGCTCCCGCCTGCATTCGTCTTACCAATTCGGCCGACGCTTTAGACAACCGCACCAAGCACGCTTTTCAATCTAAAGTGCTAGATAGAGCCCACTCGTGGTGCAAGAAGTTGGCCAAGGGAGTTCTTCCCCCTCAAATTCACAACCACCCCAAAAAGTTACCCGAGGGAGTCTTTCTGATCTGCAGAGATCGGGCTTTGGCAGGTATCCCCTCTCGTCTTTCTGGAGGTCCGTGCACCCTAGGGAAGGTAGGGCTGTTCACACCCAACAAGATGCAAATTACAGATTGGAAAGAAAAGCAAAAGAGACAAAGTGGTGCACATAGATTGGCAGTTTCCAAAAGAGACCTTAGAAAATTGGACCCGGATTGCGATTCGGAAATTATTCATTGGAACAAAACTAAAGAGGTCGCAATCACAAATTTTGCCCCATGGGTCTCCTTTGCTAAGGCCGTGGGGGAATTGGGACATTTAAAATGTTGGGTGGCGAAACAAGCAAATTTAACCTCCAGAACCCTATTCAACCTCCTGCAAGATGAGGAAATAATGAGGCAAGCTTCCCTCCAAAATCTGGCAGCCACAGACTACATCATACTTCTCCACGATCACACGTATGAGGAGTTTGAGGGTCTATGTTGTTTTAATCTGTTGACTCGGGCTGAGAGCACTCGAAAACTCATTGCACAGATGCAAAATATGATCAGTGACATCAAAAGAGAGACAGGTGATTGGATGAGCAACATTTTTAAAGGTTGGGGTTTATCTGGATGGGCCTGGTCCATTTTAAAAACATGTCTGTTGATTTTGTTGATTATTTTAATTATTTGTCTTGCTTTCGGACTAATCAGGAGATCGTTAATTAAGTTGGTTTTAAGTTCCACATCTACCCGCTCTCCAGCTGCTGCTCGGGTCGCCAAGGCCACGGCTCCTGAAGACGAGTTGAGGGAGCTTGAAAAGGAGCTTGAAGAAGAAAGTGACGGTGAAAGCCTCGCAGACGATTAGTGGCCAGCTCAACAACCTTGATTCACCAAATGTTACCTGGACTCTGAGCATCTGCCGGACCCCCCTCAGTTCTGTTCTTTTTAGTAAAAAGAAAACGGGGAGATGTGGCAGTGTGTTAATTTAATCAGTTATGCTTTGTATATTTTTGTACTCGTTGGGTTCTCTGTTCCCCACCCCTCGATTGTTCCTTTGTTTAACTCACATGACTCCTGCACCCGTTACGCGGCACACAGTTAGCTGTCTGTTATTTTTCCCGCCTTGGTAAATCCCTCCTATTTTCTCCTGATTGGTCCAAGTTATGTTCCCGTACCCCCATATCCCCTGGCAACCTGCCCCGGTTGGCTGGCAGTGGCTGGCCACCCCCTTTGCCCCCCCTCCGAATCCTTTGGACAAAAACCCCCCGCACCCCTCTCCCCCCGAACAGTTCGGGGCTGGAGAGGTGTTTGTAATAAACCCTCTGTTCGTCTGGAATTTGTTTCCTCCTTTCTTTCCACTGCCTGTCGAATCTCCATCGCTCACACAAGCCTCTGCTAGGCAAAGAACTCACAGGAGTCAGTACTGCCTGCGTTGCTCGCAGACTGACCCCCCCTAAGGCGCCTGTCGCTGCTTTGGGCTAGCTGTGACAGAGCCCGTTGGCTCTCAGTGGGCACATCGACAGAGATGGTCACATCACATCGTTGAAATGTAATTGCAGACTGCTCCACAGACATCCTCTTCCAAGTATATTATTCACATCTGCCTTTTCAGTTCTTTGGAGTAGACTTGCATCACTGCATCACCACAACCCTGTGTTAAGAAGTCCAGTCCCGTGCAGCAATAGAAACACTATATGCCTCTGCAACCACAGCTGGCAGCAACTGTGTGATAAGAAAACCTGGCCATGCCCATCCACTGCAGAATTTCACAAAGGAACCAGCTAAGGAGAGAGACTTCCTTCAGCCTCTATCAACTGAACTGACACCTCTCCTCTGCAATAATTTAAATAGGAGAGGGTTATTTAAATCTACAGCAGCTTCCTGACACTTCCTTGGCCAGTGTGGAGTCTGTATTTCTCATCAGAGATTTTCTAATTCAGTGTTGTGCCTTTATTACAGTGCTACTGAAGTTTGCTGTATGGTAAACAACCTATTCCATAACTACACCTTCAGCCTTCTCACTGTCTCTGAACACCACCACTGAATCAATACCTAGTACATCCCAAATGAAGGAAAATGTGTATTTTTGAATCTACTTCCTATATCAGGTGATCACTTCCCATCAAAACCAGTGAGTGCTGTTGTCCTTAATGTACTTTTACCAAGATCAGTGAACTGTCACCTTCTTTCTGGAAAGTCTGTTTCTTCCATGTAGAATATGACAGTTTTTAAATGTTGAATGATGTTAATGACTTCAGGGGAAAAGAGAAAAAGAAAAGAAAAGAAAAGAAAAGAAAAGAAAAGAAAAGAAAAGAAAAGAAAAGAAAAGAAAAGAAAAGAAAAGAAAAGAAAAGAAAAGAAAAGAAAAGAAAAGAAAAGAAAAGAAAAGAAAAGAAAAGAAAAGAAAAGAAAAGAAAAGAAAAGAAAAGAAAAAAGAATCCCAGCTGGTTTTGTACCCTCTTTTTACTTATAACTGGCAATCTGGCACCAGTGTTACAGTAGGCACACCAAAAAAAATGCTGTGGTTTATGTGAAATACAAAGTTGTGTTTCGTGTCAGGGAAATAAAAAGAATCTGTGTAATTGTAATTGTAGAACATGGCCATGGGACAGTCATAAAGATGAGTTCTAATAAACAACCGAGGAAATCATGGAAGAAGGTTTTTGAACAAACTTTGCTTGCAATTACCTATTATAAATCTCAAGCAATTCTGTAATAAGTGTCTTTGAATTATAATTTTAGAAGCTTGTTTTGTATTAAAGAATTTTAAACTGTAGTTTTAGAATGTAAAAAGGCTTTCTCACAGACTGGTAAAAAACCCCAAACATCCTGGATACGGAAGAAAATACTTCAGCTCGCTGATTTATGGTTCCTGAAAAAGGAAAACTGAACATCACTATCAAAGACTGATAGACCTAGAAAATAGAAGCTGGACCCCACATCTGGAAGCTGGACCCCACCACCTGGAATACATATCCTGGATGTACATCCTGGAATATTGAAATATAGAAATAGATCACAATAGCCTATAGAATTATACAGGACCAACTATGGATTTATGACTGTTAAGTATTGAATTGTGATGTTAAAACTAGAAATAGAAACTGCTGAGAAAAGCTTATGAATATGTATGAATATAGCCAATAAAATACCAGCAAGTCCAGCAATCGGTGTGCAGTCGGAAGAGAAAATCCTTCCACTGTACCCAGTGCACTGTCTTTGCTCACACTTTTCCATGCTAATTAATTATTAAATTGAATTGCTGCTTGATATATTGGCCGTGTCAAGCGTCTCATTTCTAACATTTATCTTCATTTAAAAAGTACAATTATGAACCTCTTCTTCAGAAATGCAGTTTCCACAGTGATCATGCAATATCATGTTGTTTGTCATATGGTGGTGTAAGACACCCACTTTTGCTTGCTGATGTCAAAACAATAAATGAAAACTGAGAAATCCTGGCATGCATTGCTATATATTCTTAATATAGATATGAAAATAGATACCACTCACAGTTTTGTTTAGTATAATCATTTGATTCTCTGACAGAGGAATGTCATAGATAAATATACATAGCCTGATCATCAAAGTTATTTTATATTCCTTCTGCTATGAGCTTCAATAAAGATGTTTGCACATGGAAGGCAGTGGAAGTAGTAATAGTTATATTCCCCTTATCCCATTTCCAATGCTTATTCTCTGGAATATGATCACTGTAATGCTGGCAATGCCCAACAACCACAGGCAGGTTCCACCCTGTGTCAGAGTCACTGATGAGCCCCATCTTTCCAAAGCTACCAAATGCATTTCATTAAGTTTCTTTGTAGATCTAACCTCAAACTCATTTCTGTAAATAAAATTCCTATATCTTGTGTGAACCAAAGGAGAACAAATGGTACTATGGGATAAATCTGCCTATTTTTTTCCTGCACAGGTTGGTAATATTTTATGTTCTTAGCCATTCTAAATTACTATGCACCTCTCTTCTTTCTCACTAGGAGCTTTTACTTACTCATTGCTTGTATGATGGTATGCAACCTTTGCTGTCAGGTGAAGTCATCCAGGATTTGTTTTTCGAATGAAGCTCCAGCCAATACTATAAATTTATACATTAAAAGTGAATTTGCTGTCCCTGGATAGCAGTTTTGCTAGGCTGAAGATGTTACATTTTACCTTAGTAGGAAACATTAATTATTAGTAGGAAATACTGATTGGATTCAAATGTCCAGATATATTTGATCAATAACTGGAAGCAGAAAGTAAGTCTCTCATATTTGATCCTCATTTACAGGCAGCTCATTTCCACAGGAACAGTCAATGTCATTTTTACATGAAAGAGTTGACAGCCCTTGCTGGGGGGCTGGATTTAGTCTCAACAATCTTTGACCTGGTGCCTTGCACAGTGCTTTAAACAGTGCTCCAGGAATGAAGCAGTCTCACAAACTGCAGTTATAAATCAGCCAGTTTTATATCCATGCCTTTGAGGAGGCAAACTGCTTGCTTCTGGATCTGCCCATTATCTGCTGGGTTGGGGGGCACTTAAGTGCAAAACTATACTATGCTATGCTATGCTGTGCTATACTATGCTATACTATAGATAGGGTAGGAAAATAAAGTTTTAGTGCTAGACTTAGACGTTAAAGCAACAGAGGACATGGACTTGTCTGAAGGTATAAATTTTTAATTTATCTTAGTGTATTTTCTTGTGTATTCCCATCACTTACTTCAAATACCAGCAGGCTTGTGGAAGTACTCAGCTGGTTACTACCCAGTTTTATTCATTTTTACTGAGACAATAGCCCTAGGAAGTAGGATCTTGGCTTGAAAAAAATCCAAGTTTCAGAAAAAATCAGCAGAAAATTTCAGAAAACTTTCTATGAGATTTTCCATAAAGATTGTGAAGAGTTATTTAAATATCTGATATCCTCCAGTGTGACCACCAGACTTGAGTTTCTCCTATGATATATTTTTATTTCCCTAAATAGCTCAACAAGTCAACTATATGGCTGGTACTTTTTTATTCTGAACTCTTTTATGTATACTGATGATACTCTAAAATCACAGTTTCCCAGGATTTTACTAAATAGAACCCAATCTAATTGAGCCTTAATACTTTAATTAAGAGATGAATAGTCAAAAAGCAGCAAGTGAGGCAAGTTACAGATCAGGTCCAGAATACTTGTTTTTTTCTTTGAAAATTGCCATTTTGTTATTCTGACATTAAAATTTAAATTATCAGACTATTTCTAATGTTTAAAAGAGATAAAACCAGGTAATAATAAGTTGACTACATTGCAGTATACTGTTGCAGAAGGAGAGGGATTGTCCCAGCTTCACAGTGCTCCCAGGAAGGCAGAACACTTACACGGGGCCCTTGTCTCTGTGTCCTGGTCATAATGTCTTGCTCTCCCAGCTAGTCCTCAAGTTCTGGAATATAACAATCCATTAGCTACAAAATATGCAGAGCAGTGATGAAAGCTGTTCTGTAGAATTAATGAAATTTTATATTCCCATAGCTGCTTTTCTGCCATGTGTCTAGGAACTATTTAAGCCTAACACTTCAGAAACAACCTAAAGAGCAGTTCCTCTATCATTTTTTTATAACCAGTTACATATTTTTATATTTTCTCATCTTATGTCACCCATAAGGCCCTATATCCCCCTCTGACTACATATTGCTATTTCAGCTTCAGTAAATTCTTTCCTTAAGAGGCTCTACTATACAATATCTTCAGAAAGCTTCTGGGTAGTCTCACTTGGTCTGTCAAAAGGACTAATAAAGTTTACTTAACACTTTGTCAGTTTATGATTACTTTTATGTGGGTTGAATGCTACTCCTGTTATATTTAATCATGTCATGTTTGAAGAGCTGCAAGTGAAAAATCCAGTTGTAATCAAGAAACAATGTTTGCAAATCTTGAATAAACCATTTATACAATTTAAACAAAAGTGGAAAACAACTCTGACATTTTACTGCTTTGCATGGTGATTTTTCTTTTTTAAGACAAATTATGGTTCCATAACTTCCCATAACCCAGAGTACAACAAATATGTAAAATGAAATTTACTTTTTGTTTATTTTCAGGTTTATTTCACTGCAGACATGAACAAAAGACCAAAATACTGACACTGGTTTTAGAGGATGGCAGTGCAGGTAGCCATGGCAACAGAGAACTCTGTGTACTCCCTCCCAGGTATTTCCCGAATTTGACAGGTGATGTCAACATGCACCAAGTTACTGCTGCCATAGACACATTTTGTCAGTACCAAAGATAGTGAGATGAGTACTGACTCAGCTACAGCCCCCTGAGCAGCCCAGGTGTACCAAAATCAAAGTGTTTTCTTCTTCCAGGATTCACAGTCAGCTGTTCTGGCTCTCCTGTGCACTCTGATGTTCAGGCAGGCAGAGAGTAATCTGCCCTAGTTTAATGAAGGCAATAGTTCAACCAGGAATGCCAATATAGAGGAAATAAATTAGACATTTTCTTCCATAACATGATACCTGTGGCACCATTGCAGACCTCTCCCTCACCCCTGAAAATACTGATGTGACAAATGCTAAACATTTGGAGACAGTCAAATGAAATGCAGTATTCCAATTCAAGCCAAAGAATATGAAAAGAAATGCAGTGCTTTGATATTCCTGATGAAAAATGAAAAAATCACAGAAAAAGTAGTCTTCCTGAGCACAATTTCAATGCTGTGTGCTCTGGGTTTCATTAAGAAGTATTATTTTTAACTGGTTAATAGTATTTTAAATTATTTAAAGTTGCATTGTTTGTGTATCTGAATGGAAATTTATGTGAACACAAATTTGTCTTTGCTTAGACAAAGGTTTTCTTGTATTTTTCCCTCATACAAAGACTTTATTTTGCATTCATCCCTTCTCAGTGAATCACAGAATGGGTGAGGTTGGAAAGGACCTCTGGAGATCATCTAGTCCAACTGTCCTGCTAAAGCAGGTTCACCAGGTTGTACAAGATTGCATACAAATGGTATTTGAGTATCTCCACAGAAGAAGAGTCCACAGGCTCTCTGGGCAGCCTGTTCCAGTGGTGTCACCCTCAAAGGAAAGTTTTTCCTCATTTTCAGATGGAACTTGCTGTGTTTCAGTTTGTGCTCATCACCCCTTATCCTGTCACTGGGCACTCCTGGGAAGAGTCTGGCCCCAATCTATGAACAGGTGCCCTCAAAGTATTTCTATGCCTTGATAAGATCCCCTCTTCTTCAGTCATCTCTTCTCAAGGCTGAACAGGCCCAGCTCCCTCAGCTTTTCCTACTAAGAGATGTGCTCCAGTCCCCTCATTCTCTTTGTGATATGGTTAAACTTTCATGGTAAGACTTTTTCAGTGATCAGTCTGAGGGTGACTCCTTTTCCTTTCTGAGTTGTGTCCACTTAAAACAGCTTTGAGATGGGGCAGGGAAGAGAAGTGCTGCAAGATTGAACTGTTATGTTAATACTTGAAATCATCCTGCACTCCAGTAAACTCTGTGAAAAATGCATATTATATGGCTCTACGCAGATATTTATTATATGTATTGTGATAGGTTGAAAAGTTATGCTGTAATAACATTTTAATAATATAGTAAATGTAGTTTTGTAATTAAAATTAAGCTTTAGTAGTTAAAATAGAAACTATATGTGTGAGGTATTCTTTTTATTAGCTCAAGAAAAGGAGAATATAATCAAGAAATCCTTCGCACAGAGATAACAATTACAGAAACCCCTAAATTTTCCAGAGGAGAGGAATTTATGGCTTTCCTTATCAACAGAAACGAACCTCTTCAAGCCTGACTTAGACTCAGAGGCGCCTGGGGATTAACAAAAAATTTTTGACAAATACCAGACGGATTTCTTGTTTTAAATAAAATATATGTATAATCATGAAGTGTTTTGTATATGCAATAGGTTACTCCTCTTAAGGAGTAAATTCTCTTTTAACGGGGTCCTTTTCCTGGCTCACTTTTGTCCAGGAAGAGGTACCCAGCCCAGGCTGTAACTCTTTGCTGTTATTGTCTCATTAATTGTCCTAACTCTAATTGTTTAACCTTTATTACTATATTTGTATTATTATTTTTATAACAATTTTATTTTTATTAAACTTTTATAAATTTCTAAAACAAGTGATTGGCGTTTATTACAACTCTAACACATATATTCTAAAAATTTGACAAATAGGAATGTTGTTTACCTGATACCAGGTGTTTTCCCAGGGGCACTGTGGAGGAGTTGTTATATTAATGATCTTTGAATATGGATTTGAGGAAGATCTTCAGGTCAGTCAGTGCAAACAAAGAACAATTCATTTCTAGGTCAGGGGTATTCTGACGGGAGACATATACTGATAGAAAATCATATGATAGAAACAGAATACCAGGTTGGAAGATACCTCACAGATCATTTGGTCCAACACTTCCTGGAAAATTAAGAATAAGACCTGAGAACTGCCCTTGAACTTGCAACCCTAAATGAACACTAACATATTCAGAATTCCTTGCCCAGCCACATTTTCTTCTTTTAAATTTAGTATATAAGCAAATTAAAATAATCGTAGAAGTCTTATTTCTTAATGCTTGTGCATGTCATCCATTAGTAATATTACCAGGGGACCTGCCAGTATTTTATTTTCATTTTGCTTTCTCTGAGGCCTGCTGCGCAATTACTCAATGTAAGTAAAAGCTACGAATCACAAGAAAAAATATTCAGAATGTACATTATTCAATATGTCTGCCACAAATGGGCTATAGTGCTTCCCTTGCAGATTTTTAGCAATCACCATGAAATTTTCTACACATTTATTAAATAGCTTGTCTCAGACAAGTCAGTGTGTGTACTCCAGCTAATTGGGTGATACTCTACAATTGTTATCAAATTCTGTTATCAGTATCCACTACAGACTCAGCAATAGCATATAATAGATATTATATAGCTATTTAGCTATTATTAGCTAAATATTTATTATATTTATTCGCTAATATTTATTAATATATAGTTATTTAGCTATTATTAGGTATTTATATAGATATAGGCACAGAAATGTTCTTGGTGGTATTAAAATGTTAAAAAAATATATGTATATTACATGGAAATAAGTAAGTACACTGTTTTCTTAATCAAGTGACTTATGGTGAGTTGTTGAGATTTTGTTTTATTTTCTTTTTAATCATATTATGGACAAGTTATTTATTTTAAACAGTGGTAATTATACTAAGCTGTAGCAGAACTGCAAAACTTAAAAAAAACCATGGAAGTTTTAAGTTCATTGTTATTTTCAGTTATTTGTATGAAGGATATCAAAAGTTTGACCCTTTGGGACCCCTTCCATCTACGCAAACTTCTAACACAGTTTTTCAGTTCACAGAAAACATTTTTCTCTTCTGTTTTACTTGGCTTGAATTTCAATTGGAACTTCTCTTTCCCACAGTGTACTCTGAAATGTCAGATGAGAGAGAGAGATCAAGCATTTTCTTAATGGATGATGGAGTCAGCAGCAAAGGTCTGTGACTTGCTAACTTAGAGCCAGCAGCGTCTTCTGTAGTGTATATCCTAGTTCATCACCATGCTCTTTAAATTTGAAAGTACATTTATAATGTACCCTCAGGAAGCATGCCTTGGCCAATGTGCCAAAGGACGAGCATGCACAGCAACCCTCACCCTTACTGTAGGACATCCAGCCAGCCCTTGCAGGATAGGACAGAAAGGCACCCTGTACTGCAGCAATTCACATAATCTATTTCTCTTCAGATACATGGATTTCAAAAACACCAGTAAAATATTCTATATCACACTGCCAGTTGGAAACACCTGATGAAAAAGCAGGCTTTGCATGGTCCTTTCAACATTATTTTATGTGAAGTTGAGTTTGGTTTAAAATATAAACTGATGAAAAGTAATGATGTGGTTCACTTTAAAAACTTGCAATAAGAGCAGTGAGTAATATGACAGAGTAAAATACATTATGTTACTTTAGGCCAAGTAGTCTGTTTTGGTCTGATGCAAACTCATGCTACTCCTAAACAAAAGACAAAACGGAGGAAAAAGAAGTTGCAGCAAAATCATGGCTTGTATATATATTCCAGGAAAGAAGGATCTGACTGCATCTTCACTGAACAGCAGTCTTCACTCTTTGGCTGTGAGAGAGTATTCAACCACACAGTTTCTGTTTTCAAGCATTGCTCTGGATAGCATGTATTTCTAGCACTGTAGCTACAACACTATCAAACTTACTTTATCTTTCTCACTGTAAATGGGCTTGGACTATCAGCTAGCTGTTAACCTGCAGGAAACACCCTCTGATTTGATCAATGCTGCATGAATCTACAATATAGACAATTGATTATGCTTGCACATCAGTATCAACTGGGGGTATGACCTCTTTCATTTTCTTAGCAAACAATAACACAAATTCTTGACATGTATTAACTCATATTTCCCAAGCTGCTGTCAGCCATTTTACTATGAGTAAAAGTGTGGTTTGGTAGAGTAGCTGACAAGTTGATGCTCATGCATAAGCACACAAGGTAGAAAGCCAGTCCTGCGGGATGTGTGCTGTTCTCAGAGAGATGTTGTAGTGTGTGTTTATCTTTAAATACAAGTGCAACCTTATTATTTTTGTGAGCTGACTCAGATGTTTAATGTAGCAAGAGAAGGATGTCTTATAGAATGAAGGTTGAGCTATCCCAAACTGGGCCTCAGATTTGGGCCTGCAAGGCCTCAGATTTGGGCCCATGTAGTAGTAGATAAACCTGTGGCACAGTTAGAAATTCACTTAAGGTGTATACATACTTTAACTGAGACAGTTAAGATAGAAACACGGTCACTGCCTTAAACTGAAATAGTTTACATATTTGCTCACGCTGAATACCAATAGAAATGCACCTGCAACTGTAAACTATTCTGCACTGTATAAAACCAGCCATTTAGAGAATAAAGAGGAGAACGTATGTTATTAATCATATTGATTGGACCTGCGTTTGCTCCGTCTCAAACCCCCAAAACAGGGTCCCTAATTTCATCTGGTGCCCGAACAGGGACCTCTCTTTTGCTTTTTATTTTTGCTTAGATGCAGATGCTCAGATGCAGATTTTATTTTGATTTTATTACACTTCAATGCAGATTTTATTCTGATTTTTAAACTTTTCATTTAAATATGGATTTTGCCTTGACGCAGTGAAAGTCTCTGCCGTTTTGAGTTCTTCTGTGTATAAAATTCAGACTGAACATTCGACTGAACGAGACACAAACAGCGCTGAACTTACAGAGCTGGGGTTTTAGAAAGCATAGTTTCGTCTGCTTCACCCAGAGAAGAACAGCGACACGCAGTAGAAAGGAGAAGTAAGCAGCTGACAGGAGATAAACAAAAGATTTTAAAAACATAGAGAAAGTTTTTCCCGCAGCAGAACAACTCTCAACAATTGCCTCAAAAAAGAGTGAAAAGATAAAAGAAACTGATAAAAGACAGTTAACCCTATGGGTTCAGAAAAAAAGAAAGTTAAACCAGCCATCGCTTCTTTTTAGTGAAGCAGAATAGAAAGAAATAAGTGAATTATCATGAGACTGTTATTTCACAAGAGAAAAAAGCGAAGATTTGTTCAGTTAGGCGTGATTTAGAAAAAAGTGATAAATACCTTGCAAACCTTTGCTGCAAAAAGCAGAGCCGCCATTTAAGCTTTAGAAAAGGCAGCCCCTCCCTTCGACTCGGGGGTGTCTCTCTCCGAGCCAAAAGAGCTAAAAAAACCATCTAAAGTAGCGAAGTTTTTCTGTATAGATTCCACGCATCCCATCAGAGGCAATGCAGCTCCGTTTTGTTCTTCCCTGCGTAAAATAGTAGATACAGCAAATAACCGCATGAACCGGGCACAGGAAGTGTTTTCTCTAGCGCCCGGGGAAGATGAGAACAAACAGAAAGCGTCTCGGCCACCCAACTCAGGGGGTGTAGTGAAAGACAAAGAGGCAGGCGGAGCCAAAGGCGGAGCGGGACGAGCACAAGTAATGAAGCAAAGAAGCAGAGTTCAAAGCAGTGCCGAGAACGGGGCAGTGTCAACCTTCTCCCTACCAGAAAAGGAGCTGACATCATCGGCACATGTGATCAAAACATGGCAGCCCCCATGTCAGCTTCCGAGAACTCAGACCCAATTCGATTTGAAGTCCCTGCTCCCCCGCAGCCTGCATCAGCGAAGTACGTCATCCGATCACTACTTCTCGACATGAGCGTAGACACTTCTACTATAAATCAACTGCATTAGCTACCTAATCTGCCCCTACAATCTCCCTGCACCCACGTTGTGGGAGTGAGCAGCATAAGTGCCCCCTTCATGAGCGCGGACCCTATCAGTATTATCTTTGAAGACAATCAAGTCATTGTAACTCAACCCTATGTTATACCAATGCCCGAAGAGCTTCCAGGATTGTTAAGCAGAGATAGTGAAGGCATGCAGCAGACACACCTCAGCACAGCACATCAGTGCAAGTAAACATCTGAAGAAAGCAGTTTGAAAGGATACTCCAAAGCCGAGATAAAAGAATTCTCACAGCACTTCAACAAGTGCTTCAACAGAATAGCATGTAGACATTGTAAGAAAAGACCAGAAAGAGAAAATACAATCATTCGTTCCTTTGTTTAAGAGCAATCCATCATTGTGTAAGAAACACAATGTGAAAAAAGGACATCCTATCATAAAGAAGATAAAATAGAAAATGAAATAGAAATGAGCTTCTAGCCAAAGTTATTCATTGTGTGTAAGTTTAAGTTGTTTCCACAGTTTAATGTTGTTGAAATTGATTTTTGTGTAGTTTAGTTCGAGTTTGAGTCACATATTATTAAACATATAATTTTAAAGTTTATTTTAAGTTTAAGCCCTAATAAGTTTAAGTTTATATTTAAGTTTCAAGAAGTTTAATTAGTAATTAATTTATATTTTATTAGTTTGCTGTATATAGATTTTATAAAGTTACTGCAAGTTGTAGATTTTTTTATCAAGATTTATTTATGTTGAATTTAAGTGTTAGTTGATTTAAAAAGTGATTTACAATTTATAAAAAGTATGTTTGTTTAATTTATAAAGTTTATTTTTCTTTAAAAATAAAACAGTTTCAATTGAAATGATGACAAACATTGATAAATAAGATTTGAAAAAAGATACAATTTGTTAGATCCTTGATTTTATTGTTAGTTGTGAATTGTTTCAGTCTTTTGTGTTTCATTTTGAATTAACAAGTGTATGAGAGTCTTGAAATACAATTTAACATGTTAAGTACTGATATATTAACTATATAGTATGAAAATATATATAAAAATTGATAGTACTTGTAAGTTGATATTCCAGATAAGTTTTTTGTTTTAACATTTGTTTATAGTTTTTCAAAAGGCATTTGTCATTTTGAATTTTTCTATTTGTTTTTTTAGCCAGTTAAGCATTTCGTAAATACTGCTGTTAAAAAATGTAGTTGTATTGTTAAGTACAAGTCAGAATCTTTTCTTAAGTTTCATTTTAAGTATATAGTTTGTCTCTTTTGTAATCAATCTTGTATGTTTTATGCAATGTTTTTGCATGTCCTTTTAAACTTTCATTTAAATTTTTAAATGTGTCATGTATTTCTCTTAGAATGAGATTTTGAGCTTGTTTTAGTACCTCTTGTGTGAGTAGAAGCACTACATTTCAGTTTGTTAAATCTTTAAGTGTTTTTCAAAAAGTCTTAGAGAGAGATACCTGAAGCATCGTTGATGGTTTTTCCATCAGCTGTTGATCCTGTAATTGTTCCAATTAGTGCTCAGCTGTTTTTAAGAAAAGTTCCAGAAAAGACGAGTTCCTAAGTGATCTGATCAACTTTTCATCTTAAGTTTTAAGTACTTCTTTTGTGTAAAAATGTTATGACAGTTTGTTGTATTTTGAGCATTTCATGTTCATTGTTGTTAGAAGTTTTATTTAAAAGATATATTAAAGAACATCACTCCAACTTGAAGTTTAAGTCCTAGCCAGACTCTGATTTCAACTTAAACAAATGTTTGCCAACAAAGCCTAAAAGTTTCTACTCCAAAAAAAATAATATGCAAGTAATCTTAACTTAGTAATTTGATCCTATTAGTATAACAGCTGAATCAACTTTAAAGTAAAACCTAGTATCCTTGCCTAAAAAAGAGTATCAAGATCTTCCCTGAAGAAAAGTGTTTCAACAGTTTGCAGTCTCTAAAGTGATGACAAAAATGAATTGATAATCATGTTTCATTTTCAGTAGTATGACGAATTTTTTCTTTGTGTTGAGCATTTTTTAATTAGTCTTTTGTCATGCTATATAGTACGCATGTCATGTTTTATATAGCCAAAGAAGAAAAGCATGTTAAGTACAAATTTAAGCAGAATCCTGAATGTTAAAGAAAATTTAGTATATTTTAAACTTTTGACAAGTTCTTTTGTAAAGTCCACTTCATTGATCGCTTATCTGTAGCTTTAAAAGATGCCCCAGATTTATCTGTAGAAGTGCAAGAACATCTATTTTGTTCCCTTGCCTTTGAGCATGCCAATTCACATACCAAGGCTGTTTTAGTCTCCCTTCCCCAAAGCTGTAGAGTCGATAAGATGCTAGTAAAAGCTGCCAGAGCTGAACAAAACAACGAGACAGCAACATTCGCAGCAGCCATGCAAGATGCGATAGAGCTACAAAGATATATCATTGCAGCTGCGTTGACAAGAAACATCAACCATCCCAGCAGCAACAGAAAAGCCTGCAGTTGTGATACATCACCAAGCAGTAAAAAAGAAGAAACCACAAACAATTTTGAGACTTTATATTTAAAACCTGCGTATAGATAAATAGCAGAAACTGAGTACTGTACTTTTATCTTTTTGCTTTTAATAGCTAAGATCATAGAGTTTTTCTGAGTAAATTAAGTTGTGCTTTGCTTATAACAATGTATGCAAAAAGTAGTGAGCCGTGCCACAGAGCCAGTTTAGATAGCTCTAAAGAAAAAGAAAGAACTTGTAACAAGAGCAAGATGTCTTATAGAATGAAAGTTAAGCTATCCCAAACTGGGCCTCAGATTTGGGCCTGCAAAGCCTCAGATTTAAGCCCATGTAGTAGTAGATAAACATGTGGCACAGTTAGAAATTCACTTAAGGTGTATACATACTTTAACTAAGACAGTTAAGATAGAAACACAGTCACTGCCTTAAACTGAAATAGTTTACATATTTGCTCACTCTGAATACCAATAGAAATGCACCTGCAACTGTAAACTATTCTGTACTGTATAAAACCAGCCATTTTGAGAATAAAAAAGAAAACGTATGTTATTAATCATATTGATTGGACCTGCGTTTGCTCCGTCTCAAACCCCAAAAACAAAGTCCCTGATTTCAGTTTAATAGTATGTATATGTTGACCAAGTTGGCAGAACTGAAGCCAGAATACTGTGCACTTTGCAAGGCTGAGCCCAAGGGGCCTTTTATCTCAAAAAACAATGGTTGCTGATCATACTGCAGTCAGCCATTCAATTACTGTTACATGCTGAGTACCAGTCAGCTGCTGATACAAAGCACATCAAAAAGCAGTTAGAATAAAGTTTTGCATTGACATTATTTAATTTGTTGAAAAATTCTAGGCAGAAGAGGTAAAAAGTTTGAACCAAATTGTAACATTATGTTTATAAACTTTCAATGACCTCATATATGCTGACTCCAGTGTAGCCACATGCTTCACTCTGAAAGCAGAATTTGGCTCTATGACGACTTAAAAAGAAAAAAGGCTTTCAAACCAGATTGTGGATAAATACTTTGTACCAAAGACCTTTGTATTTAAAAAGAAATGAATTGCCACACTTTCTGTTTAGACAATATTTTTTCAAATCAAGTCATCCTTAGGAAAATGAAAACACCACATATTAGTATTAAAATATGGGAATTTTTTAGGATAAGAATTCTTAATATTCATGACATGCATAGCTGTTTTCAGCTACTTGTGATGCTTATGGGGCACTTGACATTCATCTTTACATTCTGATAGGAGCAAGTCTGTTAATGGAATTGAGACACTATAGCAACTTTTCAAATTATTTACATATAAAACATGCAGATGGGATGAACTCACCTAAATTATCACATCTGATTTTAAACAATATTATTTACTCTCATTAGCATGATTACGCACAAGGTAATAGCTAGAGGGGGAAATCAGACCACAGGGTTGACCAAAGGCTGATCAACTTTCATAGTTTTTTAAATGTTACTAACACCCCTGGTGTACTTTGGACCTGCTCCAGCTACCCTTTTCCCAAATGGTTCATGACAGCATGAGCCAGGAACTGTCTCAGTGTTTAGTGTGCCTATGATCACTTTCTGAGGGTAAAAGAGTTTAGATGCATGGATATGAGTATGTATGTCTCAAGGCCAGGTAAAATTCCATAGTCCATTAAAAATCACAGACACACAGAATAATTTCAGTGTGAATGGGCTTGTGGTGGCTACCCAGTCCAGACCCTTGCTCATGGTAGGGCTAATTTCAGTTAGATCATTGCTGAAGTCTCCTCTCACTGGAGTTTTCTGTATCTCCAAAGATGGACACACTGCGCATCTCAGGACCACCTGCTGCAGTGTTTGACCACACTCACTGTGAAGAGTTTTTCCTTTCACCATCCTGTGTTTGATGACCTTGATGACATTTGTGTCTGTTATCTTGACACTTTTTGCAGTCTGCACTGTGAAGATTCTGGCTCCATCTCCTGTATAGACTTTCATGAAATAATAAAGAAACCAGTGAGACCCTCATGAGCCTACTCTTCTCCAGACTGAACAAATTTAGGTCTATCAGCTTTTCACACTATGTGCTTCAGCCTGCCAAATGTTCTAGTGGCTTTACATTCCAGCTTTTCAATATCTCTGGAAGCACAAAAGTGTGCTTTTCACACTTTTTTTTTTTTTTCTTGCGAGCAGGAAAGGCTAATAGTTCCCATGAGATGGTGCCTGGGCAATTCCTCTGCAATATCCTTAGTCTGGGTTTCTGACAAGCAACAGACTTCTTCAGATTACTAGTGCATAGGTAAATTGGCTGTAACATAACTGAAGTAGCACATACTCAAGATGATCTGTATTATATTTGCCTATGAAATCATGTTCAGGATATCCCAGCACAGAGTCATGCTGGCACTAGACTGGAAACTAGAAACACTATAACAACATTTCCATTGAAGATAATCCAATTGGAATTTTAATACACAAACCCTATGATGAAAAGCAGTATGTATTAATCCAAGCAGAAATCTTAACTAATGTGGCTTTATTCCTCCTAGTATTCAACATCATCTTATACATAACTCTGGCAATTCTACATTGTACTGCAATGTGCAGTGTAGACAGTCTTCAGCAGAGCCAACTGCATTCACTGTGACTAGAGCCTGAAAATCTTCCTTGTCCTACCAGATGTCATAGTTTTTACTCCAGACACAGAAATGAACTTATAGCTATGTCTTTAGTATTTTAAATGAAAAAGCATTTAACTCCCATTTTGAAATCTGTTTATCTGCTTTTTCAGTGCAGAGAGTACTTCTGACAGCCCACTTCATATTAATCCTGACATCTTTGATGGTCTAATGGTCTGTTTCTACATAAAGAAATGGTATTTTTCTGCTATGCTGGCATTTCACATTCCACTGAGTTCAGAACAAGTGGCTTTGCTGTGTTGCATGAATGTTAAGTTTAGAATAAGAGCTGACAATTTAAGACATGATTGATATACAGAATCTGCATCAGATTCTTAAAAAAAAAAAAAAAAAAAAAAAGTTCTGTCCTGTTCAAATCAACAGTGTTTCCTAGACTGGTACATTAAAAGATAAATGTACTGCTATCAATAAATTAAGATTGCGTGCTAGATAACACTAGTGTTAACTCTCTTACATTTACAAGAATGGTTATTAGGATTCTTTCCATTTCATCTACATCTGGAGCATGTAATTTTGCTTCAAATGGACAAAAATCAATCTCAGGAGGTGGTAAACACAGCAAACTTGGAAGCTTTCTTTGTGCCCTCTTCTAACTCTGCATGGTGTCTACATAATGGCATCAGATAGTTGTAAGGTATGTCTACCTGTACTTATTTGGGATAGAGGACCAGGAGAGATGCAAAATTTGTTTTCTTGCTGTTACTCCAGCCAAGGACAATCCAACACCAGCTGAATTGCCAGTTTAAAGCTCATACTTTAAAGCTTCTGTGCTCTACCATGTGTAACAGGATTTCTTAGAGAACATGGACATGACGTATTATGGAATGAGGTTTGAGCTATCCCAAACTGGGCCTCAGTTTTGGGCCTGTGTAGAAGTAGATAAGCTTGTGGCACAGTTAGAATTTAGGTTAAGGTGTGTGTATGGATTGGATAGGCTAGTTAGAGTAGAATTATGGCAGCTACCTTAAACTGAGATTGTTTGCATTCCTTTTCACACTGAATGCCAGTTAGAAAACACTTGTAACTGTAAATTATTTGAAATTGTATATAACTGGCCATTTCGGGAATAAAGGGGAGAATGTATGATTTCACCATATTGGTTGTGTTCTGCGTTGCTCTGTCCAGCTTCCATCTAGTTAATAGAGACCCTGGTTTCAACCATGTAATACAAAAGGAATATTATATTGTCTGCCTCACAACATATCTCACTGAGCTATTTTCTAATCTGTTTCCCACAGCTTTGCTGAAGTAGTCATAGGGTTTGGTAGGTTTAATTTTTATTCCTTTGAAGCTATGCTTATTTGCTGATTTTTTTACTGTAATCAGTTAAGGCAGGTGTTGGGATTCAACTGTAACTATAATTATGGTTCATTTAAATGATACTGAAGTGTTGTTTAGCATCGTGCATCTAGTAGGATCAGCTTTATTCCAGAAACTTAGTGCCTTTACTAAAGATAGGAAGTCTAATAGTTTATGTGAAATGTATAATATTCCTAAATGTTCCTAAATAGTATTAAAGATCATCCTCAATCAATTTTATGATATTAGTGCAAAATTTACACACATAAAAAATCTGTGTCTCAGCAATAACAAACAATGGTGCATCAGCTACAATTTTTAAATTTTTTTTGATCTATTGACTTAGTATTGTGTCACAGCATAAAAACCAAGTTCATCTTTAAGCTGTAAGTGCAAATGGGACAATGCTAAGTTCTAAGCCTCTTATGAAAATCCTGCATGTTCTGTTTCCTACTGGGCTGTCTCTTATCAATGAGACATATCAGCATACAGCACTTGTAAGCAGATTTACTGAAAGTAACTCTAAACAAACCAGACTGGGCATGCTCACCCTCACTGTGTTGTGTAAATTTAATTTTGGTAGTGTGTTTTTTGGGGTTTTTTTCTTTTGGTTTTTTTTTGGCTTTTTCAAGTTATTTTCTCATATTGCATGTTTACACCAAGCAGCAGACTGAAAGAGCTATATAAAGATAAAAACTCCATAAAAAGACATTGATGCAAATATTTCTATAATCTTCTGCATGGTATGTCTCATACTGGTGGCCCAAAAATACATGGCAAGAGTACACCACCCACACTGCAGCACTTCTCATGCACCAGGGTGGGGAACAGAGAATTATCCTTTAGTCATTCTGCCCATATTGAGCAACTGACATTTGTGCAGTTGTAAAAATAGAGAGCTTTCCTCTATTATGGGATATTGGATCCTTTAATTTGTTGAAAACAGAGTTCATTTATAACCTGGCCTAAATGGATTAGATAATGTTCTATACATAAACACATATACACATATTTATAAATTCTATACATAAATATGAAAATATTTTAAGCCTCTGTGTGTCTTCCCTGGTTTGCAAGATCAAAGAATTCATGAAGCAACTAAGACACTAGTCCTGTAGCACTGCAAAAAAGCAAGAGAAACAGTTCTTAAAGCTGTATGTTTATTTTGATTTACTGCTGAGAAATACAAATAAGAAGAATTTTGCTTGCCTCCTGTTCTCTCATAAATTACTAGACTAATTTCCATGGAAAATGTGGTTGAGTTTCTCAGGTATCGTGGGCATGATATGCTCACAGATACCATTTGAGCTATTCTAAACTAGGCTAAACTAGGCCTCAGGTTTAGGCCTAGTAAGCTGCAAAACGTTCAGCATACGTAGCAGAGAAACTTATTTCTTACTAAGTATGTGTTAAGGTATAGCTACTTGCAGCATAGAGGTAATGGCACTAGATCTCTGTAGCTACTTTAATCTTAGATTGCTTACATACTTTTGTATGTTTACTGCTTATCACTGTGCACTTGCTAACTGTAAACTATTCGCTCTGTACTTAACTGGCTATCTCGCGAAATAAAGCGGAGTACGTGCTAGAAACCATACTAGTTGGTCTCGCGTTACTCTAGTCCCCAGTCTTTCCAAGGTTCAACAACAGGAAAAGTTAAATCTGATTTTGGGAGTAAGTACCTTTGCAGAACACATGCCCAATGGATTTGTATACATAGATTGTCACACTATGGATGAACAATAGGAAAACTGAATGTTGTCACTGCAACAGATCCTTCCAGCAACATTTACTGAATAATGATTTGAATGCACTGCAGCACAAAAAGGAATGCTGTATGTGTTCTCCTGCTGCACCCAAGAAGGGATATCAAGGCCCAGCTTTAATATGGTAAAGACAGGAGGCTGTGATGGAGCCATTTTCCATTCTAATTGCAAAAATCATCATTCATGACCTGCCATTTCCCATTCCAGAAACTTTGTGGAAAGAAGAGACTTTCTTCTTATAATCAAGGTATCTAGAATGCTCCACACTATTGTTTGTGTGAGAGACTCAGTATTTCAAAGAGCCTAGCCCAAAGCTCCCCATATTCTGTAAAAGACTGCAGAAGGGTGATGTTCTTTCTATTCTTCTATTTTGCTCATTTGGCTTATCCTGCTTTTTGTTATGGGCTGAAAAAACTTTCAGACAGACACCTAAAAATCTAGCCATTCAAAATTAAGTCCTTAAAAATTTACATAGAAACCCTATTTATAGATATATGCATCTACTCTAACAACATACTATTTCCGAACACTTGACAAAAAATGGAAACAGACTTATATACGTATTTATGGAGTGTGAAAGTCTAAAAAACTAAATTTTATCTAGCACACATGATGAAAAAAAAATAAAAGTATCATATTCACAAAGCTCATGGTCATCTTGTGCATTGATAGTTACCAAGACCTATCTTCCAGGTGGTTTCTGAAATGAGTAAACTAAAAGATTTCCAAGAGCTGCAAAGCACTAAAGGAAGGGAAGGAAAGAAAACCTTGAAAAGGTTTTCAAGAGAAACAAAGAGAACATAAAGAAAGACAGAATGGTCTCAAATTTAGCTAGCAATTCATTAATCCCATATCTCAGTGGTGGGAAATACTCAGAAATAAGAAATTCAGGCCGTTAATAAGGGAAAACAGCAGCTAAAAGGCTTAGTCCAATGTAATGCAACCCAGAAATTTACTCTAATCTCTCTTATTTTGGAAGGTCTTCTCCCTTAAATAAATTGCATTATACATTTTGCAATAAATTTGTTTGTTTTTAAATCGCATGGAGAATTATTTTCTAAAGCACATACTTCTTGAGTGGAGATTCTGTGATATTTGCTGAAACTTCATGTACTTTATTTCCCAGCTCTCTGAACCTTAATGAAAGTCAGAAGGCCAAGAACAGGAATTTTTCATAAATTCTTTTATTTCAGTTTTTATCATAAGTTTACTGTTCTACAATTACTACTTTCCTTCCTCTCTTTTATGCAGCTTTATTCAACAATGCTCGACTTGTACATATATTATACTTAATTATAGCAATTGCTTCCTATAATCAGAGCAAATTACTTTTGCTGTAATTTGTCTTTTGAATCCGTACTAAGCTGCTAAACTTTTGTGTGTTAATCCATAGCAGGAAAGCATGAACATTTCTGATAGGTTTTCAGACTGAAGCAAACATTACCAAAATAAACACAACACAATGTGTTCACAATTAATTAGTTTAACCAGGGCACTTTAATTTCCCATAGACATAAATTTGAATGAATACAAAGAAAAATAATTTAATTATAAATATACTTGCAGTTTAGCATAATGGTGCCATCAGTTTTTTAGCGGACTCCACATTACAGTCCGTGGGGGATCTGTTAAAATATTGACAGCAGGATATGGCCCATTATGAGGACACACATTGTGTTCTATTTCAAACAGAGAATTAATAAAGATTTGTTTCAGGAGGATGTAATAAGGATAAACAGTAAGGCTTATGTCACTGGATCATAGAAGGAAATCTGATCTATTGCCTTCCACTTTTTACTTTGCCTTGTAGCATGAAGTTTATACATAGAAAAAAAAAAGAACAGTATGAACTAAAATATTTATATTACTATATATATATATATATCCCCCTTTATTATATAATAAAAACTAGAGTCGCCAGATGGATCCAAGTAGTCAAGGAAGTGAAATTCTTTTATTTCTTTCTTGCTTTTTTCTCATACAGGTTTGCCAGAATGGTAAAAGATTTTTCCATTGTTCTGAGGGAAGGAAATAAAAGCCTCCGTTTATAACTCAACCTCCTTGAAGCCTTAGAGAATGCATAACAGACACAGACACTAACACAGTATTTCCTATCTTTTGTCCTTTTCTTTCTTCCTTAGAAATATATACCTTTTATAAATGCTCTCTAGTTAATACTTTGCGATGCTCAAAAGAGGAGGAGAATAACACTGGTGGCAACTTACTATTTCAAATTTTTGTGTGATACTCTGTTCTTATTTTTCACTGTGTTCCCACATAAAACATTCACTTCTCCCCCTAATTCATTTCCTCTACCTGGGAAAGTGAGAGAAACACAGGTGTAATGAGGAAGCAGAGGATAATACAGGCTGTCAAGTTGGCACAGTTCTCAGGACACAATTCAGACTGACAGTCTCCTTCTGTTCGTTGTAGACTTGGTTCATCTGCCATTTTGGGGCAGCCATAACAACCTTTTTGGGAGAAAAAGGAAGTTTATTGCCTTCTAGACAGGGATCTTAAAAACTTATGAACAAATCCTTTATCTTCAGGTTTCATAGTTTTAGTAAAGTGGAAGCTTACATAACTTACTGTTACTTATTTTAGCAAGCACAGCAATATAGGAAGATACAGAGACAGCCAGCTGACAATAATGACATTTTGGCCAAAGGAAGTTTTTGGCTTTCCCAGTTGGCAGGGCAGGGATATCTCTCAGAGCACTGATTAGGGGGCTTATAGCTCCCCTTACCCCCCTGAAGGGATAGAAATTTGGAGTGTATGTCCCAGCTGCCAAGCCTGATTTGAAGCTGGAAACAGTTTATGTCAGATCCCTTATGCAAGGGCAATTAGAATTGATAGGTCTTGGAAACACATGTGGCACCTGTACAAATGCCAAAACAGCTCAAAATTGGGGAAATTATGCTAAATAATGATCAAAATAATCAGATTTAACTGAGCTATCAAAAGAAAAGGGGAAAATAAGTTTCTTATTTTCTTTTTCTCCATCTTTCACCTGTGTTGGCCAAGCCTATACTAATACAGAGGTCTGATCCTGGTCTCACTGACATCTGTTTCAGCAGGGCAGGAGTTACAACCTTGAACCTGTTCAAGCATGGCAAATGAAGAAGCTCCAGCTGACTCCAGCTTTGTACAGAACTGAAGCCAGCAGTCTCAGGGTCATCGAGTGCCTGATAGAACTGCATTAACACTTGGTGCAAGCAGGATGTCCCCTCCTGTTACTAAATAGGTCAAGAAATCAAGGTTTTTTTCCTGGGTTTTTTTTTTTTTTTTTTCAATACCAGGCTTGACATAGTACCTAATCTTTGTTTACACTGAAAGATATTTATATGGAAAGGTCTTTATATGAAGCTCTAGAGTTTTGCATCAGGCAATATGATGGGGATACTTCTTCAATGTCAGGTCATGTTTTGTGGACATGTGGACATTTGGACAGCATTGTTGGAGTCCAGGACATCCCTCTGGCCACCCTGGAGGGTTTGGAGACCGGACAGGGGGGTCTGAGCTCTGTACAAGGGAGTCAGCCATCCTCACACAGAGCCCAGGAGGACACTGCTTCTGATCCCTGGCCATGGGAGTGAATGCCCACATTGTATGAAGAATCACAAGCTGAAAGAATTCAAAATAAGTAGTAGTTAGTTAATCACAGAGTGTGAATGTAGAATCTAGGATTTTTAATAAATGGTTTTGAAGAGGCAAGATGGAGGAATTGGGGAGTGGTCCTGTCCTCCTTGTTCTTGTTCTCATCCCCCATTTTCTGCTGAGTTGGATCACAAGGATTGGTTTAGAGTAGAAATGACATGTTAACATAGGTAGTAAGTATTGGTAAAATTTTGTAAATAAAAAGTACGTTGTAGACGGTGGTTGGGTCAAGGGGACGGCACATAAAGTCTGGGACCCTCTGATCCGCCCAGTCCACCGCATGTCCTGCTCTGCTAGGGACGCCTTGCAGAGCTGAGAAAGAACTAAGAGATAATGAAAGAATAGACAACCTTGGAGGCACGGACTGGCGGACTCTGTCTTCTCTGGCTCTGGCGCGGAACCTTTCGGGCAAGAAAAGCTCGAAAACCCCATATACCTTGGGGAACAGCAACCCCGAGGAGAATCTCAGGGAAAAGCAACCCTGAGAAGCATGAAAAGGGGGTTTTAAGAGTTCCAGCACTGAGACAGGGAATAAGAGATATGACTACTTGAAGGAGAAAGGGTTAATCTCAGAAATCCTTAACTTCAACTCCTAAAAAGATCTATGGAAATTGGAGACTAATATTTCTTTCTATACTCATCAACATTTTTATAGGCATAAAAATGCATGTTAACTAACAAAAAATAAATCAGTAAACAAGAACAAACAAACAAAAAATTTGGATGGCACAAATTTGTTTTCACAAGTTTGCATACCGAGAATATATCAAATAGCCAAAATAATTAATTTTCAATTTTTCTTTGTAACAAAGCTAATTTCTCTAGCATTTGTAAACTTTTTTCATTACTATTTAAGGTAAAAAGATAAAGAGCTATTGAATAAATACACGTTTATTATCAAAGAGACAATCTTTCTTGTGTACCATCCATCTATCCCAGGAGTAGCACTACTGAAGTGAATAAAGAGTGGCATCCAGTATAAATCAAATAGTGAGAGCAGATATTGAATTTACCTGTTTCCTTACATCCGCCTTATCTGTGTATGTCATGACTGCCCTTGAAGCCAACAAGTCAGTAGTGTGAAGAGAGTTTTGCACCTCAGCTTTTTACACTTCTTGCTTTTGGATATAGTGATAATGGTAGCTGAGTGTGAAGCTAGGCTACTAACATGAGCTTAGTCCATAAGCAGCAGCCTTTTTCATGTACCAGATTTTTTTTTTTTTCCCAAAAAGCCAGATGAAAGTAAGAAGTTATATGTTATATACACTGCATTTCACATGCCTGCAATGCTCAGAACAGCTGCCTGAGAGAGATCAACACAAATGAATGGTCAGTCTTTATTACTTTCAATAAGTGGTGCCATTACCTGAGATGAGGCTGGAAAAATGGATGCAAAGTTTCTAAGTAATGACCTAAAGCTGCAGAAATGAAACAACCACCAAGGTGAGCATTTAGTTGTGATCCGTCTCATCGTGTGCTATAGCTCCCAATACCCACTCCTACACATCACATCAGGAATATTCAAACACTTTGTGTATACAATTCATTTTAAAAATACTGAGCAGTATCAGCATATGTACTTCAAATATCTTTCAAGTAATTCCACTTCATATGATAAACACAAGTGTTTATCTACATTAGGCCCTGTAGAAGTAAAAATATTTCCTTTGAAGTAACAAATAAATTAATTGTTCTGATATCATCTAAGGACAGGAAAGTTAAATTGCTTTAGACAATACCTGTCAACCCATTGCATAAAATAAGCTACATTCAATCCTGTGAAATATTCCTTTGCATAGAAAAAAGAGCATTACAATGTGCATATTTATTCTCATGCATAAAAGAAATGTAAACATTGCTCCGAGTCTGTGCATATGAGAGTAAGACACAGTGAATCCCCTTTTAGAAAACAGAATTCATATGGAAAAATTGTTTTACTTGGAACCTGAGACACAATGTGCTGCATGATATTGCAATACAGGATACTGTTGTCATGTTGCATCCTACTTCTTTAGAGGAAACAAGGGAGAAGACAAGAGTCTTTCACCCAAATAAGATGAGAAATGTCTGTGAAGATGTGGATTAGAGGAGGAGAACGTTCCTCTGGTGGGTATGTACTATTCCCTCAGGAGGTTAGAGATGGAGCTTTTCTAATATGTAAGATCAGTGACCATAAAACTGTATTAAGCAGCCATTTCTCAAAAACATTTCAAATGTGTTAAATATGTCTATGTGTTAAACTACAGCAGGAAGCAAAAATTACAATAAATCCCATTTATACATTGTATGTACATTTAACCTATGTTTTCTTTCTTCTTTCTGTGAAATTTTATACATAATTTCTCTGCTGGTGATATTTGACAGAGTCAATAGAGGAGATCAGAGTAGAACTAAAAATAATCATAATTATTTCTTCTCCTCCCTCCTTTTCACATTTCCCATTTTCTGTCAGTTCTGATTAATTTCTACTTTTTCTGCTTCTAGTAAACCTGTGTCCTTTAAAATTCAGCCAAAGCTCTGACAATTTTTTTTTTTTTTGTTCTGGTATACCTGTGATGATAATGATTCAACTGGATAAAAAATTCTTTTACTTTACAGAAACCAAAGCTATGACTCACACATTAGGTAATCAGTACTTTTCATAAAACCTAGTATTCTCTATAGGTAAGACACAAAGTTTTTAAATTTCAGAGATCGGCAGGCATATCCCCTATAAACAGCACTTATTGCTAAACTTTCAGTGGTTTGTGAATTGATTGTTTTTCTTTCAGCCTGCAATATGGGCAACATGAATTGCACAAAAAAGCAATATTAATCATTTCAGAAAAATTATTTAAAATAAATGTCTTGTTGATTTAATATAATAACTATTTGAAATTCAAAGTTCTTCTATTAGTGCATGATATACTAAGAGATAATATATTTGGTGGCTGCAACAATTAGGTCTTCTAATCCTACAGAAGCTTCAATGAACAGCTTTGCAGTAGTCTGGCTTGGTGAAAGAGACTTGTATTGACCTCCTTCACTAACAAACTCTTGAAATGCTGCATTAAACTCTGTGTTTATGAATAGATCTGGGAGGTCTCCTTGGTATTACTGAGAATGAATAAGTCAGTGCCATGCTTGGACTCAGAGCAGGAAGGTCCATTTGAATGCTTTGAGATTCCTCCTGAAGCCAATGAGTCATTTCAGCTGCTGCTTTACAAACCCTCAAAGAGAGGCTGGTACACAGCTGCACACCACAGCCTACTCTAGTAACCTATTTCAGAATTCTCCCATGTATTTCTACAACAGGATACCAACACCTGTTTTTCTGATACTAAGAAGAGGCTCTTTTGCATCACAAATGACCAAACCACCTGTGGGACAGCAGCAGTTTATGCATGGAGGTGATTCATAAAACCGAAATAGAAGTAAAGCAGATGGAGGGAAGTTGACCCCTGCATAGAATTCCTATACATATGAGTTGTTTGACCTTGAGATCTTTATGTTATTGTCACCTCTTTGACAACATTAGGATTAAAAGAAATTAAGAAATGCAACAGCATCTCAGTTTTGGCAATTCTAAAGCTGTGGCTGCTAGGAAAAAAAAAAGGATGATTATGGTAAATGTTCAGATTTTCAGCTCATTGATGAATGCTCAAGTAGATAATTTTTTTACCAATGAACACTTAGAAGCTCTTACAAATAATCCATCCATCATGGACTTGTCCAGAAACTGGATTGCCTATCTGTACATGTGAGTAAAGGAACAAGAGTTTGCTATACAAACAAGAAGAGCAGATTTTGTCAGACTTTTTCCTGAGTGTAGGTAAGTATTTGGAATACACTATTTAAATGATAATCTGACTGTAGACATGTTTCCATCACACACAAGTAGGCTGGCTTGTAAGGTTGCCTAGTTCAATCAGATGTTAGCTAGGAAAAGTCAGAGTAGTTACAAAGAACTTAAAAATGCAGCCAAAGAGTATAAATAAATCATAGAATACCTGGGTAAAAAAGAAGTGGACAAAAATTCTCAAACTATTTTAAAACATTTTTGGTTTCAGCTATTTCAATATACAGTCTAAACCCATCAACACAAAAATTTCTTTTGCAACAGAACCAGGTCTGAACATTTCAGACCTGAGCATAAGGTGTGGCCATTCTGTATAGGGAAATATCGAGATTTCTCCCGATAACTCCGAGGGTCCAGCCAGCGGAGAAATGGCTTAATAAAATAGCGAGACGGCTTCCCAGGATATGCTTTGTAAAATAAAGTTTTAATAACAGCAAAATAATAAACGTTACAAAATGAAAAGAGATAAGCCGAGCACAGTGTACCAAGCACAGCTACACAGGCTAAGGCACTCCCAAAAAGCCTCGTGTACCCTTATGCAGGCCCTTTAGTACTCGATGGTCTAGGTGGGCTTTTTTGGCTCTTGGCCCAATGAGAGGGACACTAGACTTTGAGGTGCACTTCTAAAGTCCTATCACTGTGTCTGTGTTGGGACTGAGCCAATTACAGCGAGCAGGCTATAGAAAATTCTAGCTTCACTTCCTTATATGGAAACACCTGCTCGGGTACAGAAATGCACGACTACATCTCACCCTGTAAAATCATATTAAAAAAAGAAAAAAAAAGAGAAATAGTTACTTTGAAAAAATTCTCACTTTTGTTCATAATTGTGATTGTGTCAATAACTTATTGTTATTTAACAATTTGGTTTATAGTTAAGCTGTAGTTTTATGGATTACAAAATTTTAAATTTGGTACTTTCTTTTTATTAGCCAATCTTTTAAATTTAATATTTAGTCTCAAATTACATATGAATCTTATTTTACTTTTTGTTTGGAGAGATTTTTTCAAGTGAACTATATTTTCTTTTTCTTTTGCATAAAGATTTGACAATAACTTTTAACATACAACAACGAACAATTTTGACATGACAACAATAACTTCAAAAATTTTAATAGTGCAACTTTTATAAAACTTAAGTCTCTGCTTCAAACGTATTTCAGTGTCTATAGTGCTGGGCTGTGTCAGAATGGAAAAGTCTTTTTGAAGACACAGTCTGTGGTCACTCTGGGTCCTTTTGCATGCTCTTCTTGAGGTGTGTTCTGCTCTCCTTCCTTCTTTTGTAGTTGTGACTCAACTTCTTTTGCAGGAACTTTCTTAGAGTCTGTACCTGTGGAGACAAACAAAACCTCTCTCCCTGCCATAAAGGACAGGCTCTAAAATTTGTCTTGTTTTCAGAATTTTTATGAATATGAGAGATTAAAAAACATATATATAACTTTGTTCAACCTTTCTATAATAGAAAGCACTACGCCCTTTCCCATTTTTATCTTTTAAAGAGCATTTTTAGCTGTTTGTGTGTTTTTTAACAATAGATTGGCTTTTGAATGAATTAGTTATAATATGTGGTAAATTTGATATGTTGAAAAACTTCTGTAATTTTAAGAACTGTACATTTAGGAATGAGAAATGTTTACAAGAGATGTTTTAATTGTCTTTTTTGGTCTTTTTCTCCTGTATGTGTTGAGGTAGAACATACTTTAAAAAGTGTGTGGTTGGACAAGTGAATTTGTTTGAATTGTTTAAATGGTTGATATTGCATGACACTTGTTTTTAATTTTGAGGGTTAACTTTTGCTGCTATTGATGGTGTAGTTAGTGTTTGGTAGTTTGGGCATGGTTGCACAATTGTCTTAATTTGACTTTGAGATATATGCGACACTTTTTACAAGAGCTGATGTATTTTGATGTATGGTTAAAAGTTTGCTGTTACCTTGCTATTTGCTATAAAACTTAGGAGTTTAGTGTTTGCTTTAACATGTGACACAATACAGTTGCTGTTGAGAAAAAAGGAAAAAGATTAGTATTTTAATGTGAATTTTGCAATTGATTAGAACTTTTTCTTGAGAGGTCTCTGCTCTCTCTACCAAACTTGCAACATAAAAATTTGTAAACATAAAATATGAACTTTGAAAAACATGTAGACAGTTGTTCTTTTTTGGTTTTGAGATATAGTTTTTAGACTTTCTTAAAATCTGATTTTTATTTTTTGGTGTTAGGATTTCACTACATGGTTATGAGATTTTAGATTTTCTTGGCTTATTTATAAAACGAATTGTTTTTAGAGGTGTATGAATTTTGAAAGGTTTTCAATTTAATTATAGAGATGAATTTAATATTTTTTTTTTTTTGTAATATTTATATGGGCCATTTTTAAAAACTTTTGAATTTTGAATTAACTATTTCAATTAAAGATATGAGCAAGCAAAATATTTTTGCAGAATCTTTTCCTGTAAAGGAAAAATTATTTAGGAATTCGCTTTTATAATTAGTTTGGAATATGAATTTTTTGGGCAAGTTATTACAATCTTCTTGCTTAATTGACAAAACAGAAAAGAAAAACTTTTTGTATTGGAGTTACTTGGTAGTCTTTGTGAGATCTTAATGAAAAAATTAACTTACAAAGTTCTGGGTTTCTTGTTAAAACTGCAAAATAAAAGAATAGGTCAGGGTTTTAAGGTATTTTGAGCTTGCTGCTTTGGTGGATTCTTGTGGTGGTTTTCATGACAGTCTTCTTTTGGACGAAGTCTACTTTGTATCTTGGCTGCTGGAATTGAACTGTTAGCTGTCTCTGTTCTGTTTTCTTGGAGGGTTTTAGACGATGATAAACTTTCACTGCTTCAGTCTTGCTCTGTCCTTGTTTTTGTTTTGTTTTGGTCTCCTGTCGCCAGAGCCGGGCTGGCTCTGGGGTGCTGGTTTCTTTCCTTATGTTGTGCCAGGGATCTATGCTGGCTGATGAATCCTCTGAATCATCAGAGAAACTGCAGGACGTGTGGGAAACCTTCTGATTTTTCATCGGAGTTTGTTTACATTTCTCCGGCATGGGTGCCGCCATCTTGGGGAGGGCAAGTTCCGGGATGTCACATCCGGTTCCCACGCTCGTCACAGCCAGGGCGTGTCTGTCCAGGCTGTGGGTGGCAACCCGGGGCGGTGCCTGAGGCTTGGGACTGCCCATGGAGGGGGAGCCTCCCGTGCTGGAGTGGGAGGAGCTGAGCGACACATCAGATGGTTCGTGCCGCAGCGTCGGGCTGTACTGAGCCCGCCCACCTGGAGCTACAGTTTCTGCCTCAGAGATGGGGAGAATTCCACGTTTTTCATTGTTCTGTGAGCCCGCGCTTTCAGGGCTTTGTTCAAAACTCGCGCGCTCAAAATTAACGGACCGGGATCGCCCGAATCTCGTACTGGGTGACTGAGGGGGTGGGGAGGGCGGTTGGAATGGAATCTTTGCCTGCTTGGCCACGGCTGGCACAGGTCCCACTCCGGGGGTCTGAGGACGGCTCGGGGGAGGGCTTTGAGCCCTTCCCTGCCTGCTTCTCGGGAGTAAATCAAACCGGTTTTTTCTGGGACTTGGGGCATCAGAACTTGGATTTTTATCTTCATGTCTAAGGTGAGCAGGAGCCTTTTTGCATTTTACTTTCTGGGCTCCTTTTTTATGGTTGCTTTTAGAGGCTTTTCTCAAGGTTTCTCTTTCTGCAGTTTCAAGTGTTTTTTCACTGCTGAGCCTTTCGCCTTCTTCTGTTACAAAGTCTAACACAGTTTTAAAGATGGGTCTTAATTTTAACACAGATTTTTTCTTTGAATTATACAACTTCAATCCTATTTTGTCCCAAAATTCCACTGTTACTGTTTCAGCTGTATTAGTGTCCGGATACTTTTTATAGACCCATTTCACAAGTTTTTTAAGTTCTTTCCTCTCAAACTTATAGTCTTGAATAGTCAGTTTATAATTAAAATAACAAAAGGTGTCTCGCTGTTCTACGGATTGCCGGGTCCCCATTGTCACTCACCAGAATGGCTCTTGTGATCTCCCGGCAGCTCTTGGTTGTCTCCGACTCTCTCAGGTCACTCGGTGATTAGCTGTTCTCTGTCTCCAGCTCTGCTAGACTGCAGCTTCTCTCTTCTAAAGAGTAATCCACCTTGTACCAGAATCGGTGTCCGGCAAAGACCCCCTCTCACCGGTATAGGGGTTCAGTCAAAAGGCTCCCTCTCAGCCTTTTTGACCCAAAAATGTGGTTTTATTTTCACGACCAAAAAAACCACCACGAGCTCGCTTTTAAAAAAACGAAACCAAGAGCAAAATGGCCTAGCTGAACGTGAGGGCTTTGTCAGCAAACTTCGACTCAGTTACCCTAATGTAGGGTCCGTGTTCGAAGGCGCCATTTATCGAGATTTCTCCCGATAACTCCGAGGGTCCAGCCAGCGGAGAAATGGCTTAATAAAATAGCGAGACGGCTTCCCAGGATATGCTTTGTAAAATAAAGTTTTAATAACAGCAAAATAATAAACGTTACAAAATGAAAAGAGATAAGCCGAGCACAGTGTACCAAGCACAGCTACACAGGCTAAGGCACTCCCAAAAAGCCTCGTGTACCCTTATGCAGGCCCTTTAGTACTCGATGGTCTAGGTGGGCTTTTTTGGCTCTTGGCCCAATGAGAGGGACACTAGACTTTGAGGTGCACTTCTAAAGTCCTATCACTGTGTCTGTGTTGGGACTGAGCCAATTACAGCGAGCAGGCTATAGAAAATTCTAGCTTCACTTCCTTATATGGAAACACCTGCTCGGGTACAGAAATGCACGACTACAGGGAAACAAGCAAATTTTTTTTTTTTTGTCAGAACAATCCCTTTTAGAAAGTCCAGAATTTTTTTGTTTTGTTTTGACTAATAGCATTCAAGACACAGGCATTTTTAGATTTCAATACAATGAAACATTTATGGCTTAATTCAATTTGCAATTCAATTACATATTAAACCCAGAAAAATTAAAATTAAATCACTGACAAGGTCATGTTGCTGCAGCTATTCAAACATATATATCATCACCTCCAGAACCTGTGAAGTTATGTTTCATTCTAAAGCTTACTAAATTAAGCAATTTGTTTTAGAAAGAATGGCAGGTAAGCAATCTTTTGAGTCTTGTTTCCCTGGTCCTAAAAATTCTTCCTTATTTGGATGCATGTTGGAAAGGCTTATTAACAAGGTCTATTTTAGTCTTTTGAATGAAAAATCAAACTGATGGAGACCAGGACAGACAGACCAGGACCATAAAACAATCTTTTTTGTGGTTGTTGTTTTTTTCCCTTGGCTTTTGATAGTTTGTTTTGTGGGGTGTTTTTGTGCTTTTCTTAATCAGGAAAAATAATGAAATACATTTATGAGGTTAGAAAAGCTTTTATAAAGAGACAATCTTTAACATACCATCTACAAATGATACTAGTTAAGCTACAGTGATATTTATATAGTTCCTTTCTAACTGAAAAAAACATAGCTTTGTAGATAACTTAGTGTTGTTGTTTAAATTTATGGGGGGTGCCCGGGGAGTGCCCCCCGGAGACCCCCGGGGTCTTTTGGGGTCGTGGTGTTCCCGTGCTAGCAGGCAAGGAGACTTCAGACGCCGGTGGGGTGCTGATGAGGTGAGGGTTTATTCACTGAGGGAGAGGGAAAGGGGAGGGGGGAGGGGGAAGGGGGGGAGAGGAGAGAGGAGCGTCCGGACGCCTCCAGGGGTAGAGGGGCAAGAGGGGCAGAGCCTTCTGCCTTAGCATTCTTATCACAGAGGTTCAAAGGGGCGCGGTAACATTCTCCAGCCAATGAGGTTACAGATACAGGATACTGCAGGGAGGATACAGACTGGGGATAAACCATACATTTTCCAAGGGTGAGCCAGAGCAAACCATTTCCATAAAATGCAATCCCACAACTTAGTCCACAGTGATGCTGCCCATGATAGCTATGAAGCATGCTCATTTCTTTAGAAGGAATATTAGCCAACTTGCCAGCTTTATTTATCTACCCAGACACCTAAACCAACCGGAAACAGAACAAACCCTTCCTGAATACCCAACAGAGGGTTTTTCCATAATCCACATTTTCACTTTTAAAACAGGTTTTAAAGTAAAAATTTTTTGTTTGATTGTTTCTTTATTTTTAATTCAGACTTGTGGTAAAGGAGCTGTGGTTCTGTTACAGGAAATATCATGGTGATGCTGATGGCAGCATGTGGGTGTGTAGGAGGACAGTGAGCATTGGTGCATGTGTCTGCAAAACCATGTATGTGCTTTATGGGTTTTTGGTTGCTAGTGTAAAGTATGTAATTTGAAAATATTATGAACATATTAAAATGTGCTTTAGACTCTGCTTTCTTAATATCTTTCCACCTAAGGAGCTACCTCAAGAAAATCCTGTTAAACCTAGTGATACTGAATAAGTCCTTGGGGAAGTCATGAGGCCAACAGGTGCATATATCTTTACTGTTTGAGGAAGAATGCCTTTTACTCTGCTGGCTGAAGGATATTTTTACTTCAGTTTTAAGGATGCATGATCCAGCTGTGCAAAACTCCTCTATCACAGCGTTCTAACTTTCAAGACTTTTTTCATAAACTAGTTATTATAAGCAAAATCAAAAAACACTTTAGAAGCTTTTTAATTTCTCCCCATCAACTTTATGAGTATTAGATTGGACAGAACAAGCCTAGGCAGTGTAGGCACATATTTACTAATGCCTGTCTTGCAGCAAGAGCAGTGGCACTTGGTGTAATCTAGCAGTGGAAATTTTCATAGAACAGCTAGTATGTATGGACTTGGAAATTTGGGGGCAAAAGAATAAAATCACTCAGTGGTGCTGCTCTTTCATTAAATTCACAATTTTTTTTTACATATATTTTTGTCTTTTGCCAGGTAGCTTTTTTGCTGGCTTTTCAGAACTTGGCTTCTTTTCTCTTTTTCTTATTCTGTTTCTAGTAATTGTATTAAGTCAATTTCAGATTTCATTCTTTTGTTGTCTTATTATCATATTTAGTTATTCAAAACTGAGAGCATGCTACTTTGTACTGATTTAATACAAAGGATCTACTCATAAACTTATTGCATGGAAAGGTCTACAGAACAAAAGGAGTGTCAGGCTCATTATAGGACAATATGCTCTGCAAGGAACTAATTCTCTGTTATGAATACAAGTGGGAGGTGAAGGGATAATGACAAATGCTCACATTTAACATAAAATAGAAGGTTTCTGCCAAGATGTGGAAAAAAAATTACTTTAGGAAGTTTTAGAATGAGGAAAAGACACCCATATATTTGGGGGGGAGGCAGGGGAAATTCAATGCTGAATATGATTAATATGTCAAATTCAGGTGATAATACACTTTCATCTATAGTCAGTCTTGAGTTAGTTAATACGTGGTGGTTCTTACACCATCAGTGCTCAGCTGACAAAACGCACTGGGCTTCACTAAGCTTATTGGAATACCTCTTTCCTGGTGTTATTTCATAAGAAGTGCTCTAGTTCTGCTGTGGAGAGAGGCAGGAGGGGCAGTTCCTTTGTCAGTTCTCTGTAACCCAGTCCATTTCTATCTCCCCACAATAAATGTTTTATTCCTTCTCGTGGAAGGCAGAAGGAAATTAAGAAGCAATAAAAGAAGAGGAAAGCTGGCTGACAGTAGCATTCACTATTGCTGGGAAGCAAAAAAAAAAAAAAAAAAACCCAAACCAAAAAAACCAAAAAAAAACCCAACCAATCAACAACAACAACAAAAAAAAAAAAAAAGAAAAAGGAATGAGGGGTGAGGAGCAGGAAAGTAAAAAGGAAAAAAAAGAAAGATCTGACAGGCAGGAGGAATAAAAAAAAAAAATAGGAAGCGCCTTGATAGTGCAGTTTCCATTTGTTTGAGTACTCCCAGAGAAGAAAATAGAACTGCCTGCATGTGCGTAGTCCTGTAAATCCGGTAAGAAAGAGGTTTCTCCTTTGGTATTTTTCCATTTTTTTCTAAAAAATCCCACAAACAAACACAAAAAACCTAACCAAACAACAACAACAAAAAGACCAAAACAAAATCCCAACATGAAAAAGACTGGGGTTTTTTTCTCCCTATAAATTTTGAGCTAGGTTTTCATTATCTAGTTGTGATTTGTCTGACTAGATAACTGGAGGTTAATGAGGTCACTGTAGCTTAGTATTTATTTGCATTTACTAATATCAAATAATAGGCCAGCGGGGAGGGAGGGGTTGCAAGCTTTTTTATGATGAATTAGAAAGCCAACTCCAATCAGTTCTTAGCAGTATGATGAGCCTATTCAAAATTTCCAGAATTCAGTAGCAATTGTTGAGAGCTAGATTCTGATGATGATGATACCTTAGCTCCATAAGTAGGCCATTATATTTTTACTCTGTGAGAACCATGATAAGAAGTTGCAAACCAAAATGATCCAGGAATAAAAACTGAAAAGAAGAAACCCATACCTACTGTAAAGTCAGTAAGCATTTGCCATGGTAAGTAATTAGAATAAAAGAAAAATATTTATCTATACAAACCAACATTTGCAATACAGAGGTCAAACAAATTTTATTTGCAAATTATGTTCTTGCTTTTCCAGTGATGACAATTCAGTACTGTATTCCATTTTCTCTGGACACAATAGGATTTCCAGAATAGTGTCCCTTTAACTACTCACAATAGTTCCCCACAAAATCAAGGGTAGATCCAGATGTTTGCATATCAGTATCTAAAAGCGAAACTTCATGAACTTTTTCAAGAATATTTTCATGAGCAATTATTTCTATAGAAAATTGAGAGAGTATATGTATAGGAACTAGGATGTTAGAATATATTTGTCCTCTCATCGCATCCAAACAAGTAAAAAATGGCTGGAATCCATCATACTTAACACAATCCAAACAGAACCTTCTTAATAAAAAGCAAATGAGCAATTTTTAAAATTACATAATTATAAAACTTTATCTAATTTAGATCAGAGACTGAAACATTGAATGAGAACTACTTTTATGCACAAGTATTATACTTGATCTTATTTTCAATATTGCTAAAACAGCATATGATTTGAATGCCTCAAATGTGATTGCCAATTTGTGCACAGGGTTTTTTTTCTTCTCATATCATTTTAACAGCTGAATTAAGCTCGTATTCAGAGACTGTGAAGAAAGGGTAGCAGAGAAAGTCCACAGCAGTGGACTACAGTATATAAATCAAACATTTTCCAAAACTGAGCTTATTGATGAAGAAATACTGAAACTTTTGCTAGATTTGAATTCTTATGCCTACAGGAATCAATTCGCTAATGTGATTATAAAATGTGAAAAAGGCTAAAATGTGTTGCAGCATACATGCACTTTATGATGTTTACTCCCTGCACTCCTAATTCCCTGAGCTCCGTGCTCCCTTTCGAAGCACTCTGGAGCTGCTTTCTTGCTACCAGCCTGCCTGCCTGCCTGCCTAGCCTTCCTTTAGTGGAAATCAAGCCACAGTGGGAAAGAATCCATTTGCAGATCTTGTCCATGACAAAGTCAGGGTGTTGCCAGGCCACACACCTGCAGCAGGGAACTGAAAAGTTATTCAGGATCATGCATCATAAGCACAGCCAATGTTTAGTACAACACAGGACAAAGATTTCATAACAACTCACTCAGAACAGGAAGGATGCCATAACAATTTAAATTAGAGGAGGATGCAAAGATTTTTCAATTACCCAAGATGTAGCTTGTATTTAAAGTTGATAGGTTCCTAAATATGAATTCATAAATGAAATAATTTTATCATCTGGCCAAATATCACTGCTTCCTTGCCTAAAAAGAGGTATTAAAACTTGATCAGTACAAACAAGCATTACACCCATCTTTCAACTAAAAATAAAAATGTTGGGCAAGAAAGCAAATCCAGCTGGAAGATGTTTCCACAGGAAGTCTGACTGCCTCTATCTTCCAATGAAAATGAAAACCGAGAATCCTATTTATCTGTCACTGCTGTTACAACTTTTGTAACATCCCTGTGACTCTCCATGGTAATTTACCATGAGAACTTCACAAAATTGCATTTCTGTACACAAGATACAGACATACTGTTAGAGCACACATAGTAAATCTAACCTGCCCTCCAGGAAACAGCAGTTTACCAAGAAAACTTGCAACAGAATCAAAAATCCTTTTGATCCTCAGAAAGCTTGTGCTCCAGGACAGCTTGCTTGCAGGTGTATGAAGTCCATGAAAGAAGAGGGAACCTGTGCTTTTATTAGTTCATTGAAAAAAAACCTTCTTAAAGGCAGACTTGAAACTGTGCAAAACTTTCTTTGTTGAAAATACAGACATTAATCCCAATATATACTCAGATCTGACTGATCATGGCTGAATAACTGTGAGAAAATGATGTGTACTATTCCAAAAGGGAGTCTTTCAGTGAAAAAGACTGAAGGTAAAACATCTAACATTGGTACCCTTTTGATATGTTTTCAAACAGCATGAGACATTCCTGAAGAAGGGATTTATGAGCCTTAAGTAAGAGTGATTTCTAACTGAGAGGATTTAACATTGTCCAGAAAGGGATATATTGAGTTAGATGTGGATAAATCACTGAAACCTCTTCTGGATTTGATGTAATTTGGTAAGATGCCTTTAGACACATCAGTGGTAGTATGTCTTCCTCAATGTTTTCAACTTCCTATAGCAAGAACAAGTGAATCAATAAAATACTAACCAGGTGGCAGAGGAATCAAAACTCCATAACTAATCTCAGTTCAGATGGTTTTTATGTAGTACAAGACTAAATAAACTCTTCAAGTGGCATCACACCTTTTGGCACCCAGATTGATCTTAGAAGGCTCTTAAAACAGCACAGTCAGTGATAGAGTTTTTTTAAGTTTTTCAAATTTTTATCCACCTTCAAGTTTAAATCTCATTTCCTGTTGTGTAAACCCTGATTTGATTACTAGGGCCATGGATTAGGTGACTGTCACCTTTCTGTGTTGAGTGCACCTCCTCTGCACTGGAGTGGAAAGGTAATGGGTTTCTCATGGGAGACCCCAACAAATGCCATTAAAATGCATCATTACACAGTGGGGTAGAAATTACAATTACAAACAAGAAGCATGATGGGAAAAAAAAAAAAAGAAAAAAATCAAAGCTACAAAGCCAAGCATTATAGTTAAAGCAAGTATCAAGTTTGTCCATGCCTTGAAAAATGATGCACAGCACAGCCACATCCCCCCGGATTCAATAATCCACCAGTTAGAGGTGGACTGAACCAGGGAATCCACAAGGACTCTGACTTACCAGATTGACTTCACAAGCAAAATCATAAATGAGCACTACAGCCAAGCAGACTTCTACCTGGAGCACCGCACATTTGCAGCAGTGCTACTTCTAGTTGTTGGGGGTTAGATTTCCTTCTTTTTTACTTAGAGAATTTTTTCCCATAAGTTGCTAGAAAACTTAACAACAGTGCTTAACCAAAACAAAGAAAATAGTCAAAGGAGAAGGCAGCACAAGGCTACACCTATTGTTTTTGGATCTCCAAGAGCTTCCCTCAGAGAGGGGAGATAACATGAGCTTTGAGAAAGGTAAAAGACAGAGCTCGGGGGGCAGCTTTGCTCTCTTGCTCTCAGCATTGGGGAGGACAGTCAGGCTGCCGCTCGCTGCAGGAAGAGTTCACGGTCATCACTCCATCTCATCCTGAGAAATCTACTGTCATCTGCTTGTGTACCCAGGAATCCTGAGCTCGCCTTCTCCGGCCCTGCCCCCACCGCCGCTGCTTCTTCAGAGCTTTGAGGTTTTCCTGCTACTCTGTAGCCCTGCACTGCCCTGCCCTGCTGGGACTTCCCTGCTGTTCCAGCTACCAGCGCAGAGTATCTGATCTCATCCACCAGTCCGGGACTTCCCACTGTTCAAGCTTGGCCTCTCAGAGTCCTGCAGGGGCACCCAGATCAAACTGCTCTGGGCTTTTGTGAAAGAAAGCCCTCGAGGTTCCTGGTTCTGTTTATTATTAATGCTGTAGTTGTTGCTGTTTGTTTTGTCATATATACTGGTAAAGAACTGTTATTCCTATCCCCATACCTCTGCCTGAAAGCCCCTTTAATTTTCTAAATTAGAATAATTTGGAGTGAGGGGATTTGAATTCTCCATCTCTAGGGAGGTCCTGCCCCCTTCCTAGCAGATACCTGTCTTTCAAACCAAGACACTAGTGTCAGTGATAAATGCAAATAGGATCATTTTAGGCTGCCATAAACATTATATGGCCTGCATTAGGGAAAGCACAGCCAGCAGGTGGAGGGCAGTAATGCTTCCCCGCTACTCAGTACTTGTGAAGCACATCTGAATTTCTTGGTCTAAGTCTGGGCTCCCCAGCACGAGGGAAAGACATGGACTTGCTGCAGCAAGTGCAGCAAAGGGCTGCTAAAATGGTTAAAGGACAGCAGCATCTGATGTACAAGGAGAGGAGGAGACAGCTGTGACTGTTCAGACTAAAGAAGGGGAGACTCCTGGAGATCTTACACACACGTATAAATATCTAATGGAAGAGAAAAGAATAGGGAGCTAGACTCTTCCCAGTAGCATCCTGTGTAAAGACATGTCTTGGTTTGGCAAGACAGGTACCTGTCAGGGAAAGTTGGAGCTCTCCTTGGAATGGAGAGTGTAAAGCCCCTCCCTTCAAATTATTACAATTTTGAAATTAGGGGCTTTCAAGCTAAAATATGGGAATAGGAATAACAGTTCTTTACTAGGAATATTAAAAATACAAATGCAGTAGTACAAAAACAACCCAAACAAGCAAACAAACAAAAGTCCTAGAAAACCCTGACAGAGTCAGAGATACGGCCTGATACCCTGTTGTCAGGGTCTTGGAAGCAGTCCAAATAAGTTTTCCTGGAGTAACAGATGTTCTGTGGAGTACAGATAATCCTGTAGAAAACAGGGTCCAGTGCTGGCGACATGGGTCCGGTCTTCCTCTAGGAATCCAGTGGAAAACAGGCTGCCTGGTGGTCCTACGTCTCAGTTTTTATCTTGGTAGAAACGATTGGCTCCCCCCTCACTGGGTGGAGCATCTCACAATGGAATGATGTAATGTGTCATGTCACTGGTGAGCCTTAATGGCCCATTAACAGAAGATATCCCCCCAGAGGGTGGACAGTGGTGAAAGAGATAAGAAACACTGCCCCACCTGGTTTTAACAGATGGTCTATTACCAGAAGGCATGCGCCCTCCTCTCCCCTAGAGTTACAAGAGATAAAGAAAAAAAAAATCTCCCCAACTGGTTTCAACAGATGAAATAGAATACACTTTTTTTGGTTACATAACCCAAGACAAGACAGAAGGATGTGTATTTCACAAACTGAAATACAGGAAATTCCTTTTTAATAGAAGAAAAGAACTTTTTTTTTTTTTTCTGTGAAGCTTGTCAAACACTGCAACATGATGTTTAAAGACATTGTGGAGTCTTCATCCTCGAAGACACTAGAAATTTGGCTGAACACCATGCTGAACAATGTGTTTTAGTTGAGCCTGCTGTGAGCAGCAGGGTTGGATTAGCTGAAGTCCAGAGGTAACTTCCAACCTCGTTCTTTCTGCCATTCTGTTATCTACCAGCATCTCCAGCTCCATGGTGCTGGTGCCTGAAGCCATCCAGGCTGAGCCATCAGCTGCTCAGCACCACAGCTCTGGGCTGCAGCTTGCTTTATTTTCAGAAATTTCAGTTGCAATGGGGGAGATGATACATTTTGTTAGCGTAGGAAAACATATAACCACACAAAGGCGATCATATGCGGTTCTTTATTCCAGCGCGCGGGACACAGGGGTGATAATACACCCAAATCTGATGTCCAAAGGATACAGAGTCGATTCGTGATTTTTATAGTTTAAATTATACACATGTTAACTAACCCCCGCCCCTAGATACTGATTATCCTATTCCTTAGTTACTATCTTAAATCATACCTACGCTTCTACCCTGATCCACACTTGATTTGGTTAAAACAATAGCATGGAGCTGTTTACAGAAGCTGACGCTTGTTCCAAGCTAGCTGCGTCAAGTTCCAGTTGTACGTTCTCTACTTTCCTCCCCCTACACATTACTCAATCCAGAAATTATATTTTTTAACCCTCCACCAACATTCCCCCCTTTGAAAGTATTTTCACTCTAATATACTAAGTGTAAATGCTTTCACTTAATACAGTCCATTAGGCTTCAGAGTTCATACTGGATGTTCATCTTCAAATCCTCTGTTGTCATAGGCTTTGTCCGGGATGTTGTTGCGGATTGAAGGTGCTGGGTTCCGTGCCAATGCCTTCATTATGGTCCTATTCCAAGATGCCTTTTTCTGTATCTCTCTCTTCAGGATTCTGTAAACTAACCAAATTACTAAAAATATAATCAGTAAAATTATCAGATTTTCAAGGATAGACTTTATCCATGAACTCACATTCCATCCTAATCCTTCAAAGATTTTACCCAACCAGCTAGTAGCTAAATCCTTTTGTTCCTTTTGTGCCTCATGCTCTATTTGTTTTAACTGACTGATGCCATGTTCTACATCTGCAGTTACATTTGGGATGTGGATGCAGCAATGGTCGATTTGTCTCTTTAAATATCCACACACTCCGTGTTCTTTCAAAAGTAACATATCTAAAGCCAAACGATTTTGCAGGGTCATTTTGGTGGTGGCCTGTAATTGCACACTGAGTTCCCTAAATCCCTCTCGAGTGATTCTTGCTAATCTGTCTACCTGACCTGTGAGTCTATATAGCATTTCTCTATTTCGATAATTTGCAATGGGACCAAACAAGGATTCTAGGGCCCACCCAATCTTTACTCCACTAGAGGGTTCCTTCCAAGTGTCATCTGGGTTCTTGTCTTCTGAGACGTCTCGCTTTGCTTTTATTTGCAAGGCCTCACTGCTCCTGTTAAATGGGGATTTCTTCCAAATTGGACATAAAGTGGGGAGGCCCAGGGTGATTTCTCTTACCTCCCCGTCCATAGGCAAGTGTGTTGTCCATGTGCCATCACTCATTGCCCATACAAATGGTCCTGGACTTCGAATTGTACTCCTGCTACATCCTACTATAATCTTAGAATCTATTTTGCCTTGTTTGTGTTTAATTTTCCTGCAGGCACAACCAATTCGTAAGGCTATTGCCAATGGTGACCACTGTTTCATTTCCAGATTATCAGAGGTGCAATCATAAATTTTCTTACATACCCACCAACTTACCTTATTTGCCTCTTTCTGACTGCTAGTATCAGTATTCGTCACTGTGGGATCTGTCTCATTTTCAGAGCCTTTCCATTTAATGCACCAGGGTGTGCTTTCCATATATTGGAATTTCTGGAGGATGCTCACAGACCATGCACTGTCCCAAGGTTCCAGTCCTTTCCAATCCTTCTCTTCACATTTCCACACCACAACACTTTCTGTAGCATTGTCCCTGATCTTTTGATAGTGTAGAAACCAACATTGCCATTTTGCAAGGTCTTGGTCCTTAACCCACCACTCTATGATTTGTTCCAATTTGCCATTACTAAGAATGCACTCTGACTTTCTCATGGGTTGCATATAGGAATCCTCTGTTATCTTCCAGTATTCTCTGACCACCACCCTTGACTCTGGTACTTGTTTACAGTTAATTGTTTTGTTCCCTCCTATTTCAGGTAATTTTGACGTTATTATTCCCCAGCTTACTGGGTCCCCTGCTGCCTTTGGTATTGGCAGACAGGCCGTTATTCTGCTGGTATTATGCATTTTGGCAAAGTCTCTGACCAATCCAATCATTACATTCTCAGCCCGAATTTCATTAGAAATTTCTATTACTTGTGTTTTTGCCTGTATCTCTCTCTTCATTCTAGAATGAAGAGTTGTTAGTTGACCCTTCTGTATCCCATATCCCAAAGTAACAGCAATCCCTACTGGTGACATTAGTATCCATGAAATTAACATTACCCACAGGAAGAGCATGAGCACAGTTACCAATACCATTTGAACAGTTACAGACGTTTCAGCCTCAGCTTTGTTGGTCCAAAAGTTTCTACAGCCCACGACTGGACTTCACGAGGGACCTTCTTCACGCGCGTGTAGTGTATCCAGGGTTCCACTCCAGCCACTTTGACTGCTGTAAAGGTGGTTAGCAGTACCTGATGGGGACCAGTCCACTTCTCTTTTAGTGGTTCTTCGTTCCAGGTTTTGATGTATACCTCATCTCCTGGTTCGATATTGTGGACTGGATTTTCCAGGGCCAGTGGTCTGTTCCACACGAGAACACTTCGAAGCCGAGCTAGAGTTTTCCCGAGGGACAGAACATAATTATACACATCTTGTTTCCCTGTGACATGAACATTTGGATTGGGGTTAGGAGATTCATATGGTTTCCCATACAATATTTCATAAGGACTAACTGACATCCCACTCCTAGGCTTTATCCGAACCCTCAGCAATGCGATCGGCAAAGCCTGTGGCCACTGCAGTTTGGCTTCCTGGCATATTTTACTGATCTGCCTCTTCAGTGTCTGGTTCATTCTTTCTACTTGCCCACTTGACTGGGGTCTCCATAGTGTGTGGAGGTCCCAAGATAATCCCAATAACTTGCTTACCTCTTGTACCACCGTGGCTATGAAGTGTGGGCCTCTGTCTGATGATATCCCTAGGGGCACCCCAAACCTGGGAATGATTTCCTGTAATAACCACTTAACTGTTTCCTTTGCTTGGTTTGTGCGACAGGGAAGGGCTTCTGGTCATCCAGAAAACGTGTCAACCCCTACTAACAGGTATTTGTATCCCCGAGTTTTTGGCAGTTCTGCAAAATCCACTTGCCAATAGTCTCCTGGTTCTATTCCTGTCCGAATTCTGCCTAACTGTGCCTGTCGTCTAGCTACGGGATTGTTTTTCAGACAGATTTCACATTTAGACATTACTGACTTGGCCATTGTTTGCATCCGTACTGAGATTAGGTATTGTCTTAACCACTTTACCAACGCCTCTGCACCCCAGTGACACTCATTATGTTTTACCTGTAAAATTTCTCTCATTACCAAAGGAGGTACCACTATTTGCCCTTGTGCGGTTACATACCACCCTTCTGCGTTCTTCTGTGCCTTCAGCAATTGTGCTAGTCTGTCATCTTCGATTGTATAGTTTGGCTTCAGAGGCAAATTAAATTGAGAGATATTAAGTCTTGATGGTATCAACGCCATTGTTTTCTGCACCTCTCGCGCTACCTGACGGGCTGCCCAATCTGCTTTTCGATTTCCTTCACAAATTTTGGAGTTGCCTGATTGATGTGCCTTGCAGTGCATGATTGCTACTTGTTCAGGTTTTTGTACTGCATCTACCAATTGTAGGACTGCATCTTGATGTTTAATATTTGTCCCTTGGGAGGACAGCAGTCCTCTTTCTTTCCATAAAGCTCCGTGTACATGCACTACTCCGAAGGCATATTTGGAGTCAGTCCAAATAGTCACTGTCTTCCCTTCACTCAGCTCGAGTGCTCTGGTTAATGCGATTAGTTCTGCCCTTTGTGCAGACGTGTTAGGTGGTAGTGATTTTGCCTCTATTACCACATCAATTGTAGTTACCGCATATCCCGCGTATCTGGCTCCGTTCTCCATGAAGCTGCTTCCATCTGTAAAGAGTTCCCACTCTGGTTGCTCCAGGGGGACATCCTTCAGATCTGTTCTTGCTGAATAAGTGTGCTCGATGACTTCTAGACAGTCATGCTCTAATGGACCTTCCTCAGCTGTGGCACCTAGAAATAGAGCTGGATTCAAGAGGTTAGTTGTTTTTAGTGCAACATCATCCTGCTCAGTCAGGGTTACCTGAAACTTCATCATGCGGCTTGGAGAGAGCCAATGGCCCCCCTTTTGTTCCAGGACTGTAGTTACCATGTGTGGCACATAGACATCTATGTGTCTTCCCATTGTGAGCTTCCTGGCTTCCTGTATCAGCAGCACGGTAGCTGCCACTGCCCGCAGACATGAAGGCCATCCGGCACTTACGTTGTCGAGTTGTTTGGAAAAGTAACCCACCGGCCTTTTCCAGCTTGCCAGTCGTTGGGTCAGGACTCCCAGTGCCAGTCGCTGCCTTTCATGCACGTACAGCTGAAAGTCTTTAGACAGATCAGGTAACCCCAAAGCAGGAGCAGTTGTCAGTGCTTCCTTTAATTTCTGGAAGGCCTCTTTCTGTGGTTTGCCCCAGGTGAACGGCTGCGTCTTCTGAGCCTCGTACAAGGGTTTTGCAATCAGTCCATAGTCCATGATCCACAGGCGACACCACCCTGTCATTCCGAGGAAGATCCGCAGCTCGTGTAGATTCTGGGGCTCTGGAATAGCACAGATAGCTTGAATACGATTAGTACCCAGTTTTCTCTGCCCTTGTGAGATTTCACATCCCAGGTAAATCACAGTCTGTTGGGCAATTTGTGCTTTTTCTCTGGATACCTTATACCCTCCCATTCCTAATGAATTTAAGATCTCAATGGTTACCTTTATGCAGGTCATTTCTTCCTCTGTTGCAATCAAAATGTCATCTACATACTGGAGTAATAAATATTGGTCTCTTGGTACTTGCCCTTCTCTGGTCCAGATTTCCAGTTCTTTTGCCAGTTGACTTCCAAAGAGAGTGGGGGACCCCTTGTACCCCATCGGTAATCGAGTCCAGGTGAGCTGAGTTTTTCTTCCACTTTCTGGATGTTCCCACTCAAAGGCAAATAGTTTCCTACTTTCTTGGTCAAGGGGTATACAGAAGAAAGCATCTTTTAAGTCAATTACAGTAAACCATTTATATATCCCTTTTACGGATGCTAACAATGTATAGGGATTGGCAACCACTGGATGAATGTCTTTTGTTATTTCATTTATACCTCTTAAATCCTGTACAAGTCTATACTCACCATTGGGTTTCTTCACTGGGAAAATTGGGGTGTTGTATTCCGATTTACATTCCTCTAGAATTCGATGTTTTAAAAATTTATCAATGGTCTTTGCTATTCCCTGTCGTGCTTCTGGTTTTATAGGGTATTGTTTGATTTGTACAGCCTTTGCTCCTTCTTTTAACTCTACATGTACCGGTTGTGCCAATTTAGATTTTCCAGGTACATCTGTTTCCCAGACAGAGGGAATTACTGCATCTTCTACTTCTTTAGGAATATTAGAAATCGGTTTTTCTTTTATCATCAAAATCTTTCCTGTCTTAGACTCCGGAATTTTCATTACGAGTTCACCATTCTCAAAAGTAATTACTGCCTCCAGTGCTGCCAGTAGATCGCGCCCTAAGAGCGGAGTTGGGCAGTCTGGCATGTATAAGAATTCATGGGTCAAGATCTTATCTTCAAAGCTCAATTCTAGGGGTTGCAAAAATGGCCGTACCTCCTCCTTCTCTGTGGCTCCAATGACTGCTGCTGACTTGTTCCCGATTTGCCCCTCAAGATAATTTAGTACAGAATGTGTGGCCCCCGTGTCAATGAGAAAATCTACGTCTTTTCCTTCTAAATGCAAAGTCACCATGGGCTCCCTTGATCCTGGCTCTCTCTCATGTAAAACCATGACCCTGGCTACACCATCCAGCTGATGCTCACCACTTTGATTAAACATACTGTCTAACTGAGGCTGACCATTCTGGCTAAACCGGTTTGGACACTCCCTTTTCCAGTGTCCCTCCATCCGACAATATGCACACTGATTCAGACCTAATCTACCATGACCAGAACCTCTGCCAAAGCCACCTCTATTAACGCCACGACCACCTCTACCACGTCCCCGCCCCTGTCTCTGTAAGACTGCCAAAAGGCTTTGCCCCTGTTTCTTGACAATTTCTCTGTCCCTGTTATTATAAACTTTCCAGGCAACCTCTAGGAGTTTATCCAAGTTTCTTAACTCTTCACCTTCCAGTTTCTGTAGCTTTTTCCTAATATCTTCCTGTGCCTGACCCAGAAAAATAAAGGCAAGCTGAGTTCTTCCATGCTCACTGTCTACTTGAAGATCAGTATATCTTCTAGCTGCTTCCTTAAGTCTTTCTAGAAAGGCAGTGGGAGATTCTTTCTTTTCCTGTCGAATTTCATACAACTTAGACCAGTTCATACTCTTAGGTATTGCCTGTTGAACACCAACTGAAATCCACTCCTGATATCTCTTTAGCCTTAACATATCCACTCCAGAGGGGTCATTAGCATCCCACTCTGGGTCTGCAGTGGGAAAATTATAATCCAGTGTCCCTGTCACCAAACCATTTCGTATGTCTTCTCTAGCTCTTTCTCTTGCTGCTCGAAGAACCATATCTCTCTCTGTCTCATCCATCAGAGTGTCTAATATGACATGAATATCTTCCCAATCAGGGTTCCGAGTTTTCATTATCATTTTAACCACACGAGCTACCTTATCTGGGTTTTCTCTATACGTTCCGGCTGATTGTTTCCATATAACTAAATCAGCAGGTGAAAAGGGTACCTTTACAAAGACGGGTCCATTAGTTCCCACCCCTTGCCTTAGTGGTGCAATAATCGTTCTCTTTTGTTTGCCTGATTTTAATATACCCTTTCCTGCCTGAGGCCACTCCAGGGCCAGTTTTCCTCGTGTTCGGTGAGCTACTGGGGCGTCTAGTTCATTTGCTTCACTGTCACTACTTTCCATTCTATCTGTCTTCTTCACATTCCCCCTTTGCTTCCGCCTCACAATCACATCCTGGACAGGTGAATCTGGGAGGCGGGGATACAGGGGGGCAGACGGGACAGAAGCTGGTGAAGGAGGTGTAGGTGGGAGCGGAGGGTACCCTTGAGCTGGTGTTAGAGGGGGGATAAATCTTTCAGCGGGTGTGGGCGGGGGAGCAGGATAGCTTTGGGCAGGTGTATGTGGAGAAGGGGGGGTTCTCTGAGCAGGCGGAGGAGGGACAGGCACCTGGGCAGGCGGAGGAGGGGCAAGCGGAGGAGCGGCTGGCACAGGCAGAGGAGGATAATTACCTTCAGCAGACAAAGGTGGGGGTGAAACATATTGTGCTGGCGCGAGCGAGGGGGGTGTAAGAGAATCAGGTGGGGTCAGGGTGAGTGGGGTAGAACTTGGTGTTGAGGGGGCCGTGGTGGTTCCGGGAGCCATGGGAGATACCAATAATTCCGATTCCAGTTCATCTCTTTTTTCCCCTAAAATTTCACTTAAAACTGCATGTTCCATACAATGCTTATTTTGGACGCAAGCCAGACACTTATTATTCTCAAGCTTCATTGCTTTCATTTTGTCAAGCCACAAAACCGGTTTCTCAAGCAAGCACAGAAATAAGTCAATATATGGTAATTGTTCTACCCTTCCATCTTGTGTACAAAGCGATCTAAGTTGCATAATAACCTTCACATCAAAAGACCCGTTTTTCGGCCACCTCTGATTTTCAGGCAAAGCGTATTTTGGCCAGTGAACATTACAATATTCAATCAACTTATCTTTCCGTAATTCCTGACCGAAGTTCCCCTCTTTCCAATGTGCCAACAAACAACCCAACGGAGAAGAACTTGGTATAGAGGCATTATTGCTGCCCAAAACCTCTTTTAACCCTTTTAGTTTCTCCATATTACAGATACATAAAAACCACAGATGCCGAACCTGCAACGCTTTCGCGATGTCTGATGGACGGCTGCCTAGGCAATACCACCAGGAATTCCTTTTGCCCAACCAAGCGTAGCTTTCGCTGCGTCTTAATGGCAGGCCCCCAGATCAGAGAATAAAGAACCTTACCTCTCACCAGGGGTCGTTGTGAGCGGCGAGGGTCGCAGCTCCGATGGGCTCCCCGAGAAATCACCCGGTGCCGGCTGGAGCGTGATCGGGTCGCGGGGTCCTGGCTGCGCCCACAAGGTCCCGTCCTGGGTCGCCAAAAATGTTAGCGTAGGAAAACATATAACCACACAAAGGCGATCATATGCGGTTCTTTATTCCAGCGCGCGGGACACAGGGGTGATAATACACCCAAATCTGATGTCCAAAGGATACAGAGTTGATTCGTGATTTTTATAGTTTAAATTATACACATGTTAACTAACCCCCGCCCCTAGATACTGATTATCCTATTCCTTAGTTACTATCTTAAATCATACCTTCGCTTCTACCCTGATCCACACTTGATTTGGTTAAAACAATAGCATGGAGCTGTTTACAGAAGCTGACGCTTGTTCCAAGCTAGCTGCGTCAAGTTCCAGTTGTACGTTCTCTACTTTCCTCCCCCTACACATTACTCAATCCAGAAATTATATTTTTTAACCCTCCACCAACAATTTGAGAGGTGCTTCTTTGAAGACATATGATTTGAGAACTTGAATTAAATACAGCAGATGTCAGTAAATGGTAGATTAGGAGTGTTAATTATGCTCTGAATTATGATGCCCTTATATTTGATTATACATATATCTTAGCACCATTACATATATACATATGTATACATATTACATATATACATATATATATTTTCATCTTACTGATCAAAAAATGAACTTTATTTCATAGGACAAATTGCCATTTTTAAGTGTGACATAAGCGTTCCTTAAATAAAATGTGATATCTTTTTTGGTATTTATAGGATCTTATGGATCTTATGGAAGGAATTTATCTAATGTAATTTGGTTTGGAGAATTAACTCTTCAATGACTGAAGTAAAATGAATACTGCCTTGTGTTAATACTTCAATTAATATAACATGAAATACTATTCTCTTCTTTCAATTACTCACTGCAAAGATCCTATTCATAAGCATGTTCTTTTAATTTGGTGCAAGATTGCAAGTCATTACTAGTACACACATAACAATCGTTGTGACAGGGATGAATGACATGACTGGTAGAACGCCAGCTAGCTCTGATTCCCGGCTGTGCCAAGGGCCGTTCCCAAATCTGCCAGCAGATTCAGGTAATGGTGCAGATCAAGGCTGTTCTTCTACGGCAAACAGATGTTGCTGTGTCTAGACTTCAGAGCAAGGACTAGAGAAGACTTTTTTCCATATGGATCTCAGAGACATTTATTCCCCAAGACGAGGGGGGACGAAAAAGAGCAGGAGACAAAGCCCGTGCCCGCTTTTAAAACCAAGGGGTGTGTGTGTGTGTGTGTGTGTGTGTGTGTGCGTGTGAAACAAGCAGGTGATTGGTCCCAGGACAGATGGACAGGGGTTTTTCCATAACATAGGGCAGGGTCAGGGGAAAGATGGACAGCTGACCGAAGCTTCTAGGGACAGGCCAGGGGTAGGAGAGGTAGACAAAGAGACAAAGGAGGAGACATGTTTGGACAGCACCTGACCCATCAAGCAGGGGGAAACAGGGAAGAACCATTGAGATACAGAACTCAAAACAGCTTAACAAAAACCCACCACCATAGATGAACAGTGGCTTTCCAAGAACTATGAGAGACCTTTGTGTGTTGATGATTCACTTCCTCACCAAATGTCCAAATTTGCTCTTCTTGTCCAGCATTCATTTGTCACCCTGGTCACAGCAGGTTTACACTGCAGAGATCATCATATCCAAATCTGCACTGCACATCCTGGAATAGGAATTCTCTGTGCAACAGAAGCTCTTGCTCCTTTTGGTACAGAAACCTGATAATGGAATTCATTTATATCAGTTGCTCAGAAGCTGTTTCTACTTTTTTTTTTCTTTTTTTCCAGAAATGTCTGGTTCCCTGAGGCAAGAAAAGTGAGGCTGAAAAGTGAAAGTTAGCGTAGTTTGCAAATGAGGGCAAACATTAGCGGGGCCACACCTTGCCTTGAGACTAATTTTTGTTTTTGAAGGCAAGATACTGCATCAATGCATTATCTGTTAATAATTTTATGAGGTACACAATGTCCTATGCTATTTATCACTCAAGTTTCATATTGCTTATCAATAACTTCAGAAATGGCAACAAATTGGGCTTTGGCAGATTATTTTCAGTTGACTAACTGGTGGCTCAAGGAATTAATCACTTCTTTAGCTAACAGATTTCTCTTAACATGGCAGGCAGGGAAGCATGGTGTGAAGCAGATATATTTATTAAACCATCTTTCAGTTCTGACAGGGAAGCAACAAAACATTCCCACCTTAAGTTTGATACCCTTTCTTGCATAAAGTTGGTCTGTTCAAAACCACTTGGAGACGTGCTACTTTTGTTTTGGTTGATTTTGACACTTGCTTCCACACAAGCTTATTAAGGTCCAACAATCAGTGAGTCACAAGAAATAATATCCCTCTTCTCTTCCTGTGTAGGTATGGTGCTCCTCCACACATCCTTCAGCTTACAACAGCTGTTTTTCCTGGTGAAATTTTGTATTTATTTCCATGTGACTTGATAAGGCAACTGTTCCTACTGTGAACTCAGTCACTGTTAATTGTCCAAGCCTGGGCTTGGACATCATCCTGGGCTTCTAAAAACTATCCATTGGTTCCATCCAGAGAAAATACCATGAAAATGCTTTAGTAATGATTTAAAATTTGTTGACTTATCATTCTGGTGCCATGCAAGAACTAAGAGCATGATTTTAGACTTGGGCAACTCTAAAAGGAGTGTTTTATGAATTTGTGTTCTAAATTGAAGTTGGCCATCTGATACCCTGATGTTGTGGAAACGATTCTTTTTTTCTGTGCTTATCTGGAAAGGTGTTTCCCTTCTTTCATTGCTTAGGTATGAGCTTAAATAGTAGCACTCCAAGGCTACAGTAAAAAAAGGTGTATATCACATATTGCACGGAATATCACTAGCAACAAGTAAAAATAAGCCGTAGTAGAGAAAATGCGAATAAAACAAATATGGCAGCACACGTTTTCAAACAGAAGGATATGTGGAAGGATACTGGTGTGGAAAAGACGTCAGTAACCACATCGCCTTACTCCCCATGACACAGGTTCCTATTCGCGCGGAAGCCGCAGACAGAAGCTCCCGACTGCGCAGACTGACATTTCTCGAAACCCGAACTCGTGGGGGCCGCAAGGCGAGGGGGCACTGGCAGGGCGGGGGTAGCGGGGAGCCCGTGCCCCGCTCGCAGCCCGCGGCGCCCCGCGCCTCCGGCGATCTCCGCGCAGGGGCCGCTCCGCTCCGCGCCGCTCGGCGGGACGAGCACGGCTCTGCCCTGCCCGGCCCGGCGGGTCCACCGCCCCCGCCCCGCCGCCGCCCTGATTGGGCCCGCGGGGAGGCCCCTCCCGCCGGGCCCCGCCGCCGGCGCACCGCGCCCGCTCCCAAAATACACTTTGGCAGCGCCGGGGAGCGGGAGTGGCGCTTGCCCAGAGCTCCTTGGTAGGGCTGCGGCCGTGGGCACCCCGCGCCATGGTGAGTGACGGAGGCAAGCAGGCAGGCAGGGAGGGAGCAAGCGAACGGTGCCTCGGGCGCGGAGAGGGGCGGCGGGGACCCTGGACAGCGCTGGGACGGGGCGCCCGGCCGGGACTGCGGGGCGCTCGGGGCGCGGCCGGGGCCGGGGCTCTCTCCGGCCGGGCGTTGATCGGTGCCGAGCCCCGGGATCGGGAAGCCATCTCCCCTCAGCGCCGCGAGCCCCGTGTGCGCCGTGCCCCGAGCCAGATACGGGCGTGAGCGGAACAGGCATCGATTCGGGGCTGGAAGCGCTCTGGGAGCCCGTTGAGGGCTCCAGCCACGAGGGGTACCTCCGGCGGCCTTTGTGCATTGTGAGGCTTTCTAAGAATTCGCGAACTGCTGGTGCTCGTCAAGCTAATTAAACCCATTCAGGCTGCTGTTACTGCGTTATGCTTAGGTAAGGTTTCTTATCCGGTTTTCAGAGCAATTTATATCATTCCACCTCATGACTTACACACAAACCTTATATTTCATCACATATTTGATGCTCTAACAATAACTTCATCTCTGTATCTACTATTCCAATAATTTCTTTTTCCTAGGAAGAATAAATGAACCCCCAAACTGTGTTGCATTCATGATGATTAGCAGTTTTTCAGTCAATTTTCTCCCTCTTCTTTCCATTTTTTCAAGACTTTAGGCTTGTAATCCCTTTTCTGAGTGAACAGGTTTGTTTCTGTGGCTAAAGCTCAGTGACCATTACTAGCCTACGTTTATAATTCCCTTTATAAAATCATTGCTATCTATAATCATAAGACCCTTGAAAAGTTTTTCTCATATATAAAGGAGTGCTTTTGTACGTCTTTTATACATCTTTTATGCATTTTATGTCCTGTCTCAAGCTTGATCTAGCGCTACTTCTAAAATGGCTCCATTTTCCAGAGCTGATCGCTTATTCTGTGGATGTAGTAAGATGGCTTTTTAAGTTCGAAGGGTGATTTAACAGGGAAAAAGTCATCAGCAAGGATGCAGTGTGTCTGCAATGCTGTATTTGGGCTTTTTACTTCCACTGGACTACAGGTTACACTGTGCTGCATGTAGGTTGGTCTAAAGAGAGATGGTCAAACATTTGCTATTTGGAATACTAGTAGGAAAACCAAAATTTTTATTCACTCAGATTTTCCATTATTAAGTCTAAGAATACAGAGCTACAGAAAAATGTAACAGAGGAATTTTTCATAATAAGTGTAAGAGTTTAATTATACTTGTATGAATAGAACAAAGTGTTTTACTTATTTGGAAGTGGTCTAATCTTAGAATTTTTCCTAAAAGGAAAGTCTCAATGGAGCCACTCCCTTTTCTTGTAGTTAAAATTAAAATGATTTGTTTCCAAACAACAAAAAGTAGTAATAATTAAACATACACTTTAAATCATATAAATGGATCTACTACTTTTCTAGGGTCAGGAACAAAAGGTGGTGACAGCCTGTACTGGGAAAAGATTCCTGTAACAGACTATTTTACATAATTAATCAGAGAAGATAAGCAATTCGGGAATCCAGAGAATGTGTGCAAATGTATTATGAAGAATTAGGGACTCTGATAATGGAGTTTGGAGACGGAGCAACGCAGGTCCAACCAATATGGTTATAACATACGTTCTCCCCTTTATTCATGAAATGGCCGGTTATATACAGTAAGAACAGTTTACAATAACAGGTGCATTTCTACTGGCAGTGAGCGTAGACAAATATGTACACAATCACAGTTTAAGGCAGCTACCGTGTCTTTACAGTAATTGCCCTATTCTATTGATACCCATACCTTAACCTAATTTCTAGCTGCGCCACAAGCTTATCTACTTCTACAGAGGCCAAAAGCTGAGGCCTAGCAGGCCCAAATCTGAGGCCCAGTTTGGGATAGCTCAACCTTTATTCTATAAGTCATCCTGCTCTTGCTACAAATTGCCCGTTTTTTCTTTTGAGCTATCCAAACTGGGACTGTGGCACAGCTGGCTACTTTTGCATACACTGTTACAAGCAAGCACTACTTGATTCACTCAGAAAAACTCTAAGATCCCAGCTATTAAAAGCATAAGATAAAAGGACAGTATTTCAGTCCTTGCCATTTATCTACACACAGGTTCTAAATTTAAAGTCTCAAAATCGTCTGCGGTCTCTTCTTCTTCTTCACTGCCTGGTGATGTATCACGACTGCAGGCTCCTCTGTTGTTACTAGGATAGTCGATGTTGCTTTCTGTCAACGCAGCTGCAATGATGTGTCCGTGCTGCTCTATGGCATCTTGCATGGCTGCTGTGAATGCTGCTGTCTTGTTGTCTTGTTCATCTCTGGCAGCTTTTACTGACATCTCATTGACTCCACAGCTTTGAAGAAGGGAAGTTAAAAGAGTCCTGGTATGTGAGTTGGTATTCTCAAAGGCAAGGGAACAAAATAGACGTTCTTGCATACCAATGAAAGTAAAATGTAATTATCAAATCATTTTTGCCATTACCTCAGAGACTGCAAACTGCTGAAACACTTTCTTCTAGTGAAGATCCTGATACCTTTTCCCGGGCAAGGATACCAGGTTTCACTTCAAAGTTGATTCAGCTGTTATGTTAATAGGATCAAATTGCTAAGTTAAGATAACTTGCATATTATTTTTTGGAGCAGAAACTTCTGGGCCTTGTTGGCAAACAACATCCGTCCAAGTTAAAATCAGAGTCTGGCCAGGACTCTAAGTTGGAGTGATGCTCTCTAGGATATCTTTTAAATATAACTTCTAATAACAATAAACATAAAATGCTTAAAATACAGCAAACTGTTATAATATCTTTACACAAAAAAAAGTACTTAAAATGAAACTTAAGAAAAAATTCTGACTTGCACTTAACAATACAACTACATTTTTTAACAACAGCATTTACGAAATGCTTAAATGGCTAAAAAAAAAAACAAATAGAAAAATTCAAAATGACAAATGCCTTTTGAAAAACCATATAAACAAATGACAAAGCATAAAGACTTAACTGTAATATCAACTTAGAAGTACTATCAATTTTTATATATTTTCATACTATATAATCAATATATCAATACTTAACATGTTAACAAATTGTATTTCAAGACCCTCATACACTTATGAATTCAAAATGAAAAACAAGACTAAAACAATTCACAACTAACAATAAAATCAAAGATCTAACAAATTGCATCTTCTCTTTAAATCTTATTTATCAATGTTCTGTCATCATCATTTCAAATGAAACTGTTTCATTTTTGAAGAAAAATAACTAAACTTGGCAAATTAACTAAACATACTTTTTATAAATTGTAAATCACCTTTTAAATCAACTAACATTTAAATTCAACATAAACAAATCTTAGGAAAAATTTACAACTTACAATAATCTTATTAAATCTATATGCAGCAAATCAATAAAATATAAATTCATTACTAATTAAACTTCTTGAACTTAAATATAAACTTAAACTCATCAGGGCCCAAATCTTAACAATAAACTTTAAAATTATATATTTAGCAATATGTAACTCAAACTCAAACTAAACCACACAAAAATGAATCTTAACAACATCAAAATATAAAAACATAACTCAAACTTACACACAATGAATAACTCTGGCTAAAAGCTTATTTTAATTTCATTTTCTATTTTATCTTCTTTCTGATAAAATGTTCTTTTCTCACACTGTGTTTCTCACACCATGATTGATTGCTCCACAACAGAGGGACGAATGATTGTATTTTCTTCTTCTGGTCTTTTCTTACAATGTCCACTTGCTGTTCTGTTGAAACACTTGTTGAAGTGCTGTGAGAATTCCTTTGCTTTGGACTTGGAGGATCTTATCAAGCTGAAATACGTGTGCTTTGCTGTATGTTTTCACCATTTCTGCTTAATAATCCTGGAAGTTCCTCAGGCATTGGCATAACATAGGGTCGAGTCACAGTGACATGATTGTCTTTAAAGATGATACTGACAGGTTCTGCGCTTATTGAGGGCACACTCATGCTGCCTACCCCCACCATGTGGGTGTAGGGAGACTGTAGAGGCCAATTAGTTGGCCAATGTAGTTGATTTATGGTAGAAGTGTTCACGCCCGTGTCGAAAAGTAGTGATAGGGTGACAGATGGCGTTAATGCAGACTGCGGGGGTGCAGGGGCTTTAGATTGAGCCGGGTCTGAATTCACAAAGGCTGACATGGGCAGAGCCATGTTTGTTTTGGTCACATGTGCCGATGATGTCAGCTCTTTTTCTGATGAGGAGAAATCTAACACCGCCCCGCTCTCAGCACCGCCCTGAGGTCCGCCTCTTTGCTGCGTCACTTGTGCCCTCCCCACTCCGCCTTCAGCCCCGCCTGCCTCCTCATCTTTCACCACGCTCCCTGAGTCCGGTGGCTGAGCCATTTCCTGGTTGCCTTCATTTTCTCCGGGAGCTGGAGAAGGCATTTTCTGCGCTCGGACCATGCGGTACGCTGCATCTACCATTCCACGCAGAGAGGGGCAAAGCGGAGCTGCATTCTCACTTACGGAATGCATGGAATTTATATCGAAGAACCTGGGTACCTTAGATGACTTCTTTTGTTCTTTTATCTCGGGGAGGAAAACTCTAGAGTCAGAGGGACCAGGAGTCGTTTCTTCCAAGGCTAAAATTGCAGCTTTGCATTTTGCAGCGAATGTTTGCAAGGTAATTATCACCTTTTTCCAAATCATGCCTAATTCTGAGCAAATCTTTGCTTCTTTCCCTTGCTAAACAACAGAGTCCCATAATAATTCACCTATCTCTTTCCATTCTGCTTCACTAAAGAGAAGCGATGGTTGGTTCAGCTTTCCTTTCTTTTGAACCCATAGGGTTAACTGTCCCATATTAGTTTCTTTGATCTTTTTGCCCCTTTTTGAGGCAATAGTTGCTAAAAGTAACACTGCTGCGCAAAAAACCTTCTCCATGCATTTAAAATCCTTCGTCTCCTTCGCGTCAGTTGCTTACCTCTTTCTTCCACCGCGTGTCGCTGTTCCCCTCCGGGTGAAATCAGGTGACAAGCGTTCTCCAACTCCAGCCCTGTGAGCTCAGGAAATGTCCAAGCACCAGGGACTTGCTCCGCGTTTAGGCGAAATCCGTGTTCAGACGAAAAGTTTAAAAATCAAAATAAAATCAGCATTTAAGCTCCACATTTAAGTGTAATAAAATGAAATAAAATCCATATTAAAACATCCAAGTATCTGCATCGAAGCAAAAAATAAAAAAGAAAAACAGGTCCCTGTTCGGGCACCAGTTGAAGAATTAGAGACTCTGATAATGGAGTTTGGAGACGGAGCAACGCAGGTCCAACCAATATGGTTATAACATACGTTCTCCCCTTTATTCATGAAATGGCCGGTTATATACAGTAAGAACAGTTTACAATAACAGGTGCATTTCTACTGGCAGTGAGCGTAGACAAATATGTACACAATCACAGTTTAAGGCAGCTACCGTGTCTTTACAGTAATTGCCCTATTCTATTGATACCCATACCTTAACCTAATTTCTAGCTGCGCCACAAGCTTATCTACTTCTACAGAGGCCAAAAGCTGAGGCCTAGCAGGCCCAAATCTGAGGCCCAGTTTGGGATAGCTCAACCTTTATTCTATAAGTCATCTTGCTCTTGCTACAGTATTACACGTTCTTTTTGTAGGGAAGAGAATTGTAGAGAAGTTTCTTGCTTGGATTGTGTTGCTCTGGGGTGGTACATATGGCCATACATTCTGATGACTGTTCTTTACCAGTAGCAAGGACCTTAAATGAACCAGGTGATCATAAAGAAGCATGAGGAGTATTGTAGCAGTGGTATAAAAACTTTGTGCTCTCGTTGTCAAAAAGAAAAAGAAAGCATTTGCTGAAATCGTGCTCATCCAAAGCAGGCAGGAAAAGTATGGAAGGAGAGAGAAGGAAAGCACATATTGAGATTTCCTGGTTGTACTTCCTTTTTCTGTGGAAATATGTAGCTTGCAGCTATTATGAGTCATGATAATGCAAGATCATCAGGCAAACATTGTAGGAGAAGGTAAGGAATTTAGTTCTACAGTGATATTTTTACCCTTTTTGACATCAATAAAATGTCTCACTGAGGTCTCGCCATCCTCTCTTCCACTGGTTCACTTGCTGAGTACTCACATAAATGAATCAAATTTTTGATGAAACACTAAAAATGAGAAGTCAGGGTCCATAAAAGCAAGTACTCAAGTTGAGTATATTTGTCTTATTTGGATTAATGCTTTCTTTAAAAAAATCTGTCCTTAGCCTACTATGACAGTCTGTTTCAAAACAAATCCCATAGTGAAATCAAAACATAAGTAAGAGTTGATAATAAAATCTAATATACCAAATATCAGTAGTAGTCAAAACCTGGTTATTTCATGCCATAAATATCAGTGCTGTTATGAGTGTGAATGCCATCTGTTTAAAATTCTAAAAAAAAAAAAAAAATCAAAATAAGTAATCCAAGAAGCCAAGATAGAGTTTGTAGCAAACACAGCTATTTTCCTTTTAAATGGAAAGAGTTGTTAACAAAAAATACTGTAACCTGTATCATACTTTAAAAAAACCTCAAAAACTAAAAATCAAGCACCTCAGTAATCTAAGCAAGCATATGCTACGTTCTAAATTATCAACGAGGAAATATGTGTAAGGAAGTACTGGCTGTATTTTGTACCTACTTTGTAGACTAGCAACAGGTTTTAATTTTTCTTTATAAAAGCATAATCATTTAAGAAAAGTTCTGTATAGGTAAAAAGAATTCTTATTTTAAAAAATTACTGGAAACTACAGGACATGATTTAAAGTATTTTGTTTCAATGTTACTTAGAAATCATTACATTTCAGATTGCACATTTTATTAACAAATGAAATTTGGGCCATTGGAGAGCTGCCATTAGAGTTTCTTTGCTGGGATTCCTTGCACATTTTGTACTATTTACTTTTTAAACACCTTTATTGTCTACGTGTCTTTTAAAATTTACTGCATTTATATAGATGTTTGCCATTGCAATTAAGATTTTTAGCATTTGAAATTAAATTAGGGCCAAATCTCATATTTGACATTACTTTGAACATTCTTTCTAGCATGTCTTCACCATTTGACATATGGCTGTATGATGTTTGTATATTGTATGTCTGTATGTGTGATGTATATTCAGCGTGCCTTGCATGAATAGTTGTATGACAAGTAGAGATTCAAGTTTATCATTAAACATATATTTTTAAGTCATTTCAAGGCACTGGTTTTTGTTCAACAAAGCAACACTGTTCAGGGCAGAATGTTAGTATCTGTTTAATTTTAAAATTGCAATAGGATTTAAGCATGTGCTAGGGCTTCTAACTATGATGTGAACAACAAATTATTTTTTTCTAATAAAGACAGCAAAATTTGCTAGAAACAGCAGGTTTTTATAAGGTTTTTCTTTATAGATTCACATGCTTTGGGACAATTGAAAAAGCCATGTTAATATCTATAATTAAGCCTTTTACTTGTACCATAAGTACTGACTGCAGTTCATTTGGTAACACACTGTTCTTCCATTTTTTTGATTGTCCTACTCGGGGGATGGCAGTTGTAGGTCAGTGCTAGGAAGTGGCTCACTACACAGGATATTTATTTTTGTAGATGTGGTGTCAAGAGCTAGCTGACATCTACTCCCTTTTTGTAGTTCACATTTCACTGCTCCCAGTTATTCTGCTGCTTCATGACCTAAGCCAGACCAAATACAAAATTTTACTTCACCACTGAGAGGCCTCACCAGATCCTGGTCATTGATTCAGACTCCAAGCACCTCTATGAGCTTCAGGGCCTCCACAGGCCTTCACTTTTCAGGAGAATCCTACCCTATCAGAGCATATTATTTTGTGATATTCACTTCCACTTGTTTTTCATTCATGTTTCCTATTATATGATAGTTTTGTTAAGTGAAATAGATGCCCTTGGTAAGAATATTACTGCTTTCAGATTTAACTGAGATTTTAATTGTATTTTAACTGACATTCTCATTTGATTCAAATGCCCCCTTCCATGGTTCAGACCTTCACTGCTACTTTTAAGCACTCTCCCAGCTACTTGAACTTGACAGTATTGTGGTACACATTATTCTTGATTTTACTGCTCTGCCTCTTTAAATTAGTTCCTTTGTATTACTTAAAGTCAGTTTGTGAATTGATTTTCATCTTGCATATTCACTATTCACACTTGAAGTAGCTGTTCCAAGAGAATGGTGCCCTGCTAGCAGAAGCATTCAAACGAGCCTCCCTCATGCAAGTCAGCCTCAGGAGGGTTATTCCTTACAGGGAGCACACTAAGCCCAGATGATAACCAAGCTCTGCCCTTACATGTCATTTCTGAGAGGGTATTTCTTTCATGAGAGCCCGTCTGTACTTCCTATGCATAAGTATCTGCCTATGAACAGAATGCTGTGCTGTCCCTGCTTGAGTGACAAGGCCACTTTTTCTCTGCCCTAAGGCAAGGGGAAAAATGCCTGGAGACTTGCACTCCTGTGAGGGGCACAGAGCTGTCTGAAATTCTCCCTTGGGATGGTTTGGCTATGCCTTGCACTTCACGCATGGCTATGCTCATTGATTGTTTCAGCTAAGCCCATATAGAAAATAGGTCAGCCATGCAGTGGCTCTGGAAGAGAGCTTCAATTGTGTGGTTGTAATCTAGAAACAGGACATGCATATCATCTTGGAACCACTGGAATCACTTCCAAAGATATTATCAAGCATTGTGGAATCTAGCCCTTAGACAGCTATTTGTATTAGAGACCTGCAGGGAATATCCCATGCAAGTCATCCAATTGCCTTCCTGTGAATAAAGTTAAAATTTCTTGTCAGAAGGCAGCATGCTAAAATTCTTTGATTATTTTCTCCTCTACAAATGAAAATTGAAAGACACATACATTTATGAAGGGAATCTGTTCCTCAGCCCAGTTCTGAGTTATTCAGAACAAAAATATATCATGCTTTTGTGGAAAATGTGTTTTGTGGGAATCCTCCTGGTGTAATTCTAGAATGTCACTAATTCCAGAGAGCGCAGTAAAACTTATGGTTTCTGCAATGCCACATACAGTAGTTGCTGCTAAACTCACCACTTTTAATGAATAACAACACAGAAACAACTTTCTCGATAGTATATTCGACAGAAATGTGTCGTACAGCGATGACTGCCATTCTAATGCTGACCAAAGTAAATGTGTGTTGATTTCACTTTAACCTTGCATTTCACTTGGCACTTGATAAAGATGCAGACTGACAAAAATTGTTCAGGGAAAGCTGATTACCCTCCTCAGCAAATACAGAAACTCTTCACACACAAAAGAGCATTAGTTAAAGCCTGAATACAAAAGAGGAACACCACAGCAATATTTCTAGTTGTACTGGTTTGAAAGGAAAACTAGTGAGACTCCAAGTCAGAAATACAATTTAATAGAGAGAGAAGAAACAAACAACAAAAAAGGGTAAAAATAAAATAAGATAAATGCAATAGTACAAAGGACCACTGACAGAGTCAGAATGCAAACCTGATACCCTGTTGGTCAGGGTGTTGGAAGCAGCCTCAAGTAAGTCCTCCCAGAGTGACAGATGTGGCTCCATTGAAGTAGAGAGAATCCTCAAGAAAGGGCCTGGTCTTTCTCTGGGAATCCAGTGGAAACAGGCTCCCTTGGTGTTTGGGATGGCTGGTTTTATCCCGGTGGAAAGGCTTTTGCTCCTCCCACTGGGTGGAGCATATCACAATGGAATGAAGTAATGTTATCAGTCATGTGGGAGGCCTTAAATGGCCCATTCACAGGTGATATCCCTCAGAGGAGAATGGGTGGAGGAAGAGATAATAAGGCACTGCCTTATCTGGTGTTATCAGGTGTCCCATTAACAGAAGGCATCTGCCTTCTTTCCACCCCTAGAGTTACAAGAGATAAGGAACAATATCTCCCAACCGGCTTCAACAGATGAAAATAGAATACACATTTTTTGGTACATTTCTCAACCAAAGACACTAGTTTGTTATTGGGAAAAATTGGGATTTTATGTTTGTCCTAATGATTTCTGTGATTTGAAAACACAAGACAATATACTCAGGTGCTGCCTTCTGGTTAATGGGGAGTGGCATCTGCCTACACGAATAGCTATGTTTCTCCTTAGCCCTGGCTGCAGACATCAAGGAGCCTAAAATACTCATTGCAGTTCCTGTTTTAAATAGAACTGCTAAAAATGGCAAAATTTCCATGTCTTTGGAGAAAGCATGTATCAATCTAACTTTAAATTTCTTTTCTTTTACTTGTTTTTGCCAAAATTGTATTCATAGTTGTCTCTTGTCTCTTTGCACTGGCAAGCTGAAAGTGCAAAACCATTTGCCTTTGTGATGAGAAAAATCTTTGTCGGACTGATAAATTTTTGAAATTTTAGTGAAAATAGAGCCTTTAGTCCAGAAAACTCACAAGGCATATTTAGAGGTAGGATTTTAGAATTTCCCCGTGGAAAGAATGGTATGAAGGGAGAGAGTCCTGTAGGTTAAGTAACTTAGCAAGGCTTTTGGTCAATGGGGAACTGTTTTTTTTTTTCTCAAAAACTTCAGGAAATCATGACAGAAATAATTACAATTAATTACAGATTGAATTAAATGCTTGTTTTGATACAGTTAAAATTTCCCAAACAAGTTGCATGATGTTAAAAACCAGCCAAAGGGAAATGCATTTCCTTTAAGGAATTATGAAGCCTTCAGAAATAACAGAATGACATAATACCTGCTGTGTGTTAGCCATGAAGATTTAGTGTGAGCATACCTTCCTTGTTCTGCTTGTACATCTAGCACCTGCACCCTTTTATGAATCCTATCTGCAAAACCTATTAGAATTTTACTGTGTAAAGTGTTTTCATCCCATTGTTGCTTTTAAAATCTGTCTGCTAATTTTATAAGGTCAAACATGACTTTTCTAAATCACTCAGATCTACTAAACTGCCCAACAAACTTGTGCAATCTCTTAACTTGTGCTAAGACATCTAGATTCACTTCTTGACTCGGCTGCAGTCTTTCTTTTGTGACCTCCAGCATACCTTATTTCCCCACTTATAAAAGAGGCATTGTTATGCTCCTTTCATGTCCCATTTTTCTGTCTTAGCCGTTGTCTTGGTTTGAAAGACAGGTATCTGCTAGGAAGGGAGCAGGACCTCCCTAGAGATGGAGAATTCAAATCCCCTCACTCCAAATTATTCTAATTTAGAAAATTAAAGGGGCTTTCAGGCAGAGGTATGGGGATAGGAATAACAGTTCTTTACCAGTATATATGACAAAACAAACAAACAACCACTACAGCATTAATAATAAACAGAACCAGGAACCTCGAGGGCTTTCTTTCACAAAAGCCCAGAGGCAGTTTGATCTCGGTGCCCCTGCGGGACTCTAAGAGACCAAGTTGGAACGGTGGAAAGTCCTGGGCTGGTGGATGAGATCAGATGCTTTGCTCTGGTTGCTGGAACGGCAGGGATATCCCAGCAGGGCAGGGCAGTGCAGGGCTACAGAGTAGCAGGAAAGCCTCAAAGCGCCGAGGAAGCAGCAGCGGTGGGGGCAGGGCCGGAGAAGGCGAGCTCAGGATTCCTGGGTACACGAGCAAATGATGGTAGATTTCCCAGGATGAGATGGAGTGATGACCGTAAACTCTTCCTGCAGCGAGCGGCAGCCTGACCATCCTTTCTGATGCTGAGAGCAAGAGAGAGCGAAGCTGCCCCCAACCCCTCTTTTACTTCCCCCAAAACTTGTGTTATCTCCCCTCTCTGAGGGAAACTCCCGGAGACCCCAAAGCAATAGGTGTAGCCTTGTGCTGCCATCTCCTTCAGCCACTTTCTTTGTTTTGGTTAAGCACTCAGTCGTTAAGTTTTCTAGCAACTTATGGGAAAATATTCTGTAAGTGAAAAAGAAGCAAATCTAACCCCCAACAGCCGTTCAGAGGGCAAACCCTTCAGGTCAGACATCATCTTTTGCTCTATATTTCAGTATGGCCCTGGTCTTCTGGGTTAAAATGATCAAGTAATAGGCCTACCAACAGCAATAGAGAGAGAGGGAGCAGAATGCAGGGTATCAGTGGCACTGATAAGCAACCTGCCCAAGGATGAACTCATAGGTTAAATACCAGTATTTAAGTGTAAACAAAAGTTTTGTAAGAATTTTCGCATGTTGTGATCTTGCTGACTAAATACTGAGACCTTCATGAATGTTAGAAGGTAATAAAATATTTCCCTTTGCAGACAAAAACATTTGGTTGTGTGGTGGCAATGAAATAACAGGAGACCAGTCTTCATCTCAAGTTAGGCACAGTTTGCAAAACCTTTTGATGTGCTCACGAGGCAGAGACCACATTTGTAGTGTGACACTGAAAATATGCCCCTGTGAAAGGAACAGGGCATATGCCTTTATTAATATTCAGCTCTTTATTAAAGTGATCAGCTCATTATTAAAGTCATCAGCAGGATTGCAGAGTCCGATCAGAGTTTTCCACGCTGCTGCAGCCATCCGAAGGAGCAGGTGCTGTCCCAGTTCATCATTTTGCTGGAAACAGTAGATGCCGAGTCCTTGTTCCCATAGGAACAGCTGGGAGTTCTCTCTGGTCAACCATCAGAAGGCAGAGCAGTGGCAGTCAGCTCTTTACCCTCAGGGAAAAACTTCGAGAGTTTCCCATTGTCTGTCTCAGTCAGTTCAGCTGGGCAGTTCCCATTCCATTCTGGCTCCTCATAGGTCATGGTGAATCTTCAAACCAGGTCAGCGAGTGCATCCACTTCGTGCTCGCCCAGGACACTAATTCTCCTCTGATGCATCTAGCTTCTTGTCTTGGGGTGCAGTTTCCCTAAAAAAACCCTCCCAGGATCCACCAGGGCGGTTTTATCTGCATATACAAATGCATATGCATTTGTCCTGGTCGCAGCAGAGGTATTCCTGCTGAATGAGGTAGTTACAAAGAACAATGATAGGGCTATCTAGGCATAGGCAGCTTCTTTTCACATTTTAATTAGGTAGGAAAAAGTTGCCAGGCAACTTTTCTTCAGGGCAGATTCCCTCCCTACTCAAACTGGCTGGGGTGTGGGGGGTTACCTCTAGCCAGGAAGAGGTCAGTTGCTTTTGAAAAACAGCAGCCTCCCCCAGTTATGGGGGTTCTCTGCAAGATGGAAAACCCCCCATTTTTCTCAAAGGCAGGGAGACGGCACAAATTGGGAGGAGGGTGGGGTTGCATTCTGAGCTCAGAGCTCTTTTAATATGCTAATGGGTGCTCTGTGCTTTCCTCTGGGGGGGATGGGGGGACTGTCTCACTATGGAGCTAGGACAGAGATAGCCCAGCCCCTCCCGACCAGGAAATTTGTTCATAACACCTGCACTGAAAATTAGTATCAGCTTCAATCAGGTTCACACTTTACCCTGTATGTTACATGCTCCAGATCTGTGGGAGAGGCATCATGATTGTTAACTATATGTGGAAAAAGTCATTGACCATAACAATAGTAAATTTTAGAACCAACAGAGGCATGACTAGTCACATTTTGTAGTGTGCAGGTATACCATGCATGAGATAGAGGTGGGCATCATGTCACTGACTATTCTTATAGCAGATTAGAGACTGGCACTCAGAAATGCTAGTAAAAACTGGCTTTAATGGTTGCTTAATATATGAAATGTGGTTTCATGGTATCTTCCTTTGAGCTGCTCTTTGAAAATTATTTACAGTTCTAAGTAGTAATAAGTTCTAAGCAAAAATGGGTTCAAATTATAGAGGGGAAGTAAAAGGAAAAAGTATCTTTTCAAATAGGCTTTGAAGCAGTGAAGAGCAAGGACTACTGATAGGATACAGAGTTATGATTTACCCATAGCAAAAACTAAAATAGAACATCTATCCCTGCCTGTGTTGTGGGCAGAATTTTGTTAGCAGTAAATTGGTATTTGGAAATATAAGATGATAAACTGAAATAAGAGAGTGGTAGTAGCAGAAAAACATCTAATAGGGTTAATGTGTTTAAAAAAAAAAAGTTAGATTTTATTGCCATTGTTGTAAGTTACTATATTGTAAATGGCTGATCTATTTAATGCTGGAATAAATATGCCAAAAAAGGCAGTTATATGAGTTTATATAACAAATACTCAGTGTTTTCTTTCCCAACTGTTACACTACAGTAATGGAAAACACTCATAATCTTTAGTAAAATATTAATAAATGCATTCCATTCTTTAAACTTAGGTTTGGCACTCTGTCTTTTAGCAATCAAGCTGTTTTGGTTAGGAATGCAATCCTGATGTCAGTTCAACATAGTATGGGCATTGTGGGATTTAGACGCCTGTTATGAACAGAGTTGAAAACCTGGAGCAAAGGTTTACAACATGAATCTGCTGCAAAGATACTTGTGATGCTGTGAGAACTTAATTTCTCCATTGTCACAAGATACTTGTAAAGTTAGTGTTTGTGTCTCGTTAAAGCTTGTCAGGTAAGAGTATTTAAAATAAATGTTTTGTATTTTCCACATCACAAAAGTGTAAGCAGAAATGTCAAATATCTCTGACCCCATATAAAGGAAGACTATACACAGTGCAGCAGACTTTCTTTCCTCCCTGAGTTATTTTTACCTGTTGAGAGTGCACTCTGCAATATTAGTGGTACTTCAAAATGCTCTAGAATGCCAGCCAAAATGCTTAAAAAATGTTGTCTTCATCTTGGCAGGAAATTCCTTGTAAAGGGGATACTACCTTTCTTTATCCTTAAATGTAGGTCTCTGCTTTGCATCCTCCAGGAACTCGTGCATCTCATTCCCTCCCTCTGCCCCAGCTATTCTCATGGCTTCTCAGCCTTTACTCCCTTGGAAAAGGGGGGACTTGCTCTGTAGCATCCTTTTCCTGTGCACATAGACGAGTACAGACGTGGAAGCTATTATTTGTTACATGATTTTTTTCAAGGGTCCAGTGAACAATAATTTTAACTGTCAAGTCAAAGGAGCATATCTCTTCAAGATAATATTCAAATGACATTCAAAACCTATTTTAAATACTCCTCTGAGTACATATGCACTCGCTATGGCCAGAATATGATTTTGGTTCATTTTTAGGTTTTCTGCCACAGTTCACTGGCCAGTTGCTTTGTTCTTTCACCTCTCAAACAGCTGAACTGTGTTCTTTGCTGCTTGGAGCTATTATTCATAGCACTAGTATGCAACACAGCAAGTTGGAGACATCTTGTTATATGGCTCCATTTTTGAAATGAACGTAGTTTCCTAATATAATGAAAGAAAACAGGTGTTCAGTGGTGGATTTCCATTTTACACATTTAAAAAACAGCACATACAGAATGGTTATTCGTTAACATTTTGGTGGGAAATTGTACTTGAAGGACCTTTGGTGTGGTACATCCCCTACACTTAAAGTGAGCCTTAGATCTCTGGGTGGCTGAAGTATTGAGACAAAGATGTTTATCAATAGCATTTGATTTTAGTTTGGATTCTCAGCAAAGTAAATCTGAGATGTCTCTGTTGCTACTTTTCTTTGGCTGTTGCTCCTGTTTGGGAGCTCTTCCAGACCAAGATGCTCAGCTGTGTTCTGTGCTCATTTTGCCTGAGGACTGAAGCCCAAAGCCACCCAACACCGAATCATAAATTGCCACACCTTGAACTAAGAACTGGATGCCCATACAGTTCCTTACCTTCTTGGTGGTAGTGGGAGGAAGGTCTGCTTGTGGTTTTTGCTGACACCAGTGCACTTCCATGCTGCCTCACTGGAATGCAGGTCAGGGCCTTGAAGGAAGCTAGGTAAGTAATGCTTCCATCCTGGGATCTCAGATACATGTCCAGCCCTAACTGGTATTTCAGAAGGCCTGATGGAGAGAGAAAAGAAGTTCCTTATAGACATACTATAAAACACAAGTTAAATATCTTAAAAAAAAAGAAAATGTAAAATTATGAAATGAAACCTTAAATTGGTAACAATGGACATCTAGCCTTTATGTTACAAATCAATGCTATTTAAAACAAAATACTAGAAAATAACATAGGAAGTTTTTACTTCTTTATTAACATAGGGCAACCTCATTAAACATGCTGCAAAACAAGGTATGTCATTCCCAGCCCCCTGATAGATGCTAGTGCGGCAAACCAGTGAAACTAGAAACTGAATCTTGATGGTCAAATCAAGGTAATAAACACATATCCTTCCCTAATTGTGCAACAGAGAGTAATATATAACTTGGAGATTTGGTTGAAACACAGAAACAACAAACAAAAAATTTATCCTAAAATCTAAAATACTGCTGGAAAGCTCCATGAAATTAGCGTGTCAACATGTTCTATAGGCTATACTGACAGATTACAGAAAAATTATTTGCATAAGAACCTACCAAACTCCAGTGGATATGTAGTAGAGAGAAAGAACTTAATCACTAAGAGAACTGTCCATTCCATTACAAATAGTTTTGCTCTATTGCCCGTGTTTTCCTTATTTCTTATGGATTTTTTATCCTCATGTTCTTCTATAGGTTTTCTTCTGTTCGTTCCTCCTTCATTCTTTATTCTGTCTATATCTCCCTGTTTTATCTTTCACATATTAAAGAACAGTACATACTGCAAAATAAATTAGAAAAAATAGAAAAACTGCAGTCTGAGAAATGGAGACAAGCTCTGATCTTTCAGAAATCAGTAAGAATACTGTGATGTTAACATCATTGCAGCCAGTGCAGTTATACAGGTTGTGAAGTGAAGAAATATGGGTGATTCTTGGTACCCTTCCTAGAATAACTCCAGGAAGATTGCCCTATGGTTCATGCAATGCACAATATCTGTGTTTACCCCATGAGAGAAAGACCCGAGAACCTTGCACAAAAAGTCACAAAAAAGCAGCAGAAGAATTACAGTTAAAATACATTTAATTTGCCTCAATAATTTAACCCTGAATTTGTACCTCAAATTAGAGGCTGGAGATTGATACATCTGATCAAATTTTCTGCACTGTTCTTTGTTAACCTTTTCCGGATTTCCATTCTTCAGTATCTCTTAATCTATTTAATCTCTGTTTGTCTGAAACACCTGCCACAGAAATTGGTGAATTTCAGTGGTATTTGCAAGCATTGCAAGCTAAGTGTCTATTTCAGTGCCAGTCTGTAACGAGCACTTGGGCACAAAAATACCTAAAACTGAAACAGAGTTTCAGAAAGCTGGATGGTATTATTTTTGTTCTATTTGAATATTCAGCTTTGATATTGTTACAAGAGGATGCAATTCAACAACTAATGTACTTGAATCTGTATAATGCATAACTTGAAACATGCTAAATCTTTCTAAATGTATCTGTTCTAACTGGAGGAGCGGCACTGACCAAGGCTTCTACTATTTGATATGTTTTAGCTGTAAGGAAGTATCTTTTTTTTATTGGTTATCACTAGTGAGGGTTTGGAAATGTAGCATTATAAATCATTTATTTTCCTTGGCGTCATGATCAATACTTCAGTGATTCTCTGATTTTCACTGTGTCTATCATTAAAACAAGAAGCTACATTTTAATTACTTGAGAAGTTTCTTTATAAAGGAGCTCATGTTTCTACATCTCAATAGCCTGCTATGATTTAGATATGTCAAAGCTGAATCTCCCATAAATATTTTCAGCTTACTTTTCCACAGGGCCACATTTTCCCATCACTCTTTACCTCAAACTGCTGCCAGGGCCAAGGGGAAATTACTTCAAAATGCGTGGTGAACATGGCAGTTAGCTCTGAGTTAATTTTGCATTCCTTCTCCCTGCTGGTCTCATTTACATGTGCTGACTTTTCCTGTGCAAAAGTAATCTGAAAAACACTCTGTGCAATTTGATTTCTTTCACATGCTTAAAAGAGGAGTTGAATAAATGGAACGGAAAGATTTGAAAGATCAGTAGACGTCATAACTTCAGCAATTGCACTGGAGACAATAACAAGCATCACAGATTGAACATTCAACAGGAAGCCAAAATGTGCTTCTGGATTTATTTAATCTTTAGTTTTGTTAAACACGTGGTATACACTAACAACAGGCTAATGTTAGCCATGAAATGCTTACTTGTTGTGATTAACAAGATTAATTTCTCTTAATACTACATGTGCAAGCTCAATATTTCACAAAAGCTCCCATCTTTACTTAGTTCATCATTTTAGTGAAAAAAGAAGCCTGTGCTTTTAAAGACAATATAAATTCACATATTTATTTAGCTTTCTGTGCTTCAAATGCATATCTGCTGTATTTTGCATGAGTCTTAGAAAGCACCTAAACAAGATATTCAAAGTGGTATTGTAATGTTTTTCTAGAGCATTCAGTCTCTGTGGATGTGCTGATAATCTTTTCAAAAGTAAGATGCACTGCTTTTTTGTAGTCAAATCTTTTTTAGAAGAGTAGATTTTGAAGGAGGTGGGCTATGAATAACTATATGTGCCTGTACCATTGTGTGCAAAACGACAGGCCAATCAGCAAAATAAAAAAGGAAGGTGCTAATTTACAGTGCATGTGAGCTAAATCAGCAATTCCAATTATTTTTAAACATGTTTTGTAGCAGAAACCATCTGTAGGCATTTAATCAAAAAGGAAGGTGCCTCCTTGTCCTGCTCTGCAAATACCATGGAAGAGAACAATTGGGAAAGTCGCTGATTTCTCTGCTTCTTCAGAGTTGCTTTTTTTTCCAGGGACCTACCTAAATCAGAATCAGTATCTGTATGATGACTATGAAAACACCCATTCAGCCATCTATTTGGGTTGATTTCACATCTTCAATTAATATGTTTTTTCAGAAAAAGTACAAGGACATGACCTCAGTGCTGCAGGACAAACCATTTTTTCTAATTAGAAGTTCCTGTTATTACCTTCCCACGCATAGTTTTTAACCTTTCTGTAATCTCAAATGACCTCAGTTCTGTGATTATTGCATCTGCACACTTAGCTGCAAAAACCCAGCATTAGAAAGCCAAGGTCATATTTTGGTTCAAAAATAAGAAAACATGCAAATCATTATTTCAGTGACAGCAGTGACAGACCTTTTAAGTTCAATCCTATTCCTGCTATATCCAGAAGCCTACTATTGACTTCAACAGGCGTTGACATGAGTCCTTAGCTATGAATAAATATGAAAGGTAGTTGTCAGTGATTTTCAGCATGAAAATGATTTTGTAGACATTGTAAACAGAAGTGACAGGTGGCAAATACCCAGTCAGAAAACTCTGCAACTGAAATCTGCTAATGAAACACTTCTCTTTCTACAGATCTAGTTTTCAGACACTTCTCTAAGATCTGTGGAGTTCATGGAACCTTTTAGTACTTCTATTTACAATACTTTTAGTACTTTTATTTATAAAACTTGCTATTCATTATAATTTAAAGCTGTGAGCACAAAGGGAATATTTAACTATGTGCACTGTCATTAGACACTACAATCAATGTTTTATATTGCTCTACCATGCTCCAGTATATTTGGGAAAATAATATTTATGCAAACCTGTGTGTCAGTTGTGTAAACAGTTGCATCAACTTCAGCAAGAATAGGTGCAGGTACAAATCTCAGCCAGATAAGTATCTTTCAAGAACTAGGGGAAATTTTTTATCCTCTCTGAAAGATGCTTCACAGTTAATTCAAACCATGGTGCTCAAACGAGAAGTTACTTCATGCTTTAGAAATTTGTAGTTGTTAAACAGTTTGTTGTTTCATTTATTAAAAAAGAGATGCAGCAATGCTGGCTAAGTCTTGAATACTAGCTAAAGGTTTCACTAATGGTATGGGATAAAAGGTTACTAGATTTCACTTTTATCACAAAATAATTACTATTATTTTTTAGTTTATTTGCTCCTTAAAAGCATTTTTGACCTATGAAATAAATGAAAATCATATTTTGCAGACATTTAAAGGTCAAGTTAAATGAGTGAACTGCTATGCATTGATGAATTTGAGAGATTGAGCTGTAAGTAGGTGGAAGGAATCAGTAATCACAACAATTAACAATGACTTCATGTTCTAGACTGTCAGTGCTTCTTTTGTGGATTCTAGTTAAGTTCCATTGGCTATAGGCAACACTTTGATTTTTACATTTAACTCCTGCTGACTGTCACGACTACTGCATGTCCTCAGGGTGAGTTTTAATTCTTGAAAAGAAGACATACATTTATTTTTCTTAGCTTTTCTCTTTCAAGTTTTATGAAAGTATTGTACTTCCAGGGACTGCAAATGCAGATTATGCTGTATTTAAAAATATCTTCCTTTAAAGTGTAAAGAATAATTTCCAGATGCTTTGGATTGCTTGCCCTCAGTGCAGCAGCTCCTCTCCTTCAAATGCTTCCTCATCTGGGCACCCCGATCACTCAAGGTCTCATCAGTTATGTCAGTTCAGTATCAGGATTTCTCAAAAAAACAAAACACAAGCCCAAAACTTGAATAATGTGTCATGGTTATGTACAGGAGCTTTCTAGTTTTTGTTGAGGTGTCTTTATCTCTGCCTCAGTAAAAATGGCCATGAGCAGCGCAGCTCCAGCGCTCCTGCAGTGTAAGGAGCCGTGGCTCTTGGGGGTGTCTCCATCGGGAGATGCTCATCTGGGGGTCCAGCCATGCTGTGGGCCGGGGTGAGGGCATGCGGATGTGCCGCAATCGAGGGCTGCCATTTCATCCTGAGCATATGACAGAGGGAGCAGAGGATCATGTGCTTCGAGCCTGCCTCCTGGTCTTGCTAGGGAGTGTTTTCACAGAGGTTTTGACTCACAGGAAGAGAATATTTTCCCCACGCTGTCTTCTCAGCATGCCTCCCTGTTATTTGGTCCTAGAATAGGAAAATATTTACCCTACAAAAGTACTTAATGTGATACTTAAAAATGGCCAATACGTATTTTATCAGCAGCATTTGGGAATCGGTCCTACCTTTAGCTACATGCCAAAACAAGGATGTAATAATTAAGGTTCCCCCTGCGCTCTTAATTGAAACCAGAGATGTGACTGCAATATAACTTTTGCGTCTGGAGTCTGTTAGAAATGAGACGCTTGACACGGCCAATATATCAAGCAGCAATTCAATTTAATAATTAATTAATTAGCATGGTAAAGTGTGAGCAAAGACAGTGAGCTGGGTACAGTGGAAGGATTTTCCCTTCCGACTGCACACCGATTGCTGGACTTGCTGGTATTTTATTGACTAAATTCATACATATTCATAAGCTTTTCTCAGCAGATTCTATTCCCAATTTTTAGCATCATTATTCAATACCTATTGTGGTCTATTTTAAATTTCAATATTCCAGGATGTACATCCAGGATATGTATTCCAGGTGGTGGGGTCCAGCTTCCAGATGTGGGGTCCAGCTTCTATTTTCCAGGTCTATCAGTCTTTGATAGTGATGTTCAGTTTTCCTTTTTCAGGAACCATAAATCAGCGAGCTGAAGTCTATTCTTCCGTATCCAGGACAGTTTTTTTTACCAGTCTGTGAGAAAGCTTTTTTTAAACTACAGTTTAAAATTCTTTAATACAAAACAAGCTTCTAAAGTTATAATTCAAAGACACTTATTACAGAATTGCTTGGGATTTATAATAGGTAATTGCAAGCAAAGTTTGTTCAAAAACCTTCTTCCATGCTTTCCTCAGTTGTTTATTAGAACTCATCTTTATAACTGTCTCATGGCCATGTTCTACAATTAATTACACAGATTCTTTTTATTTCCCTGACACGAAACACAACTTTGTATTTCACAAGTCTGGGCTTCTCCCAGGGGTGTATTTAGATCCAGGGACTTGCTTGAAAGCATTACAGGGAAATGAGTCACTCGCAAAACCAGTATAAAAAAAATCAGTGATTCTTTAAAATGAAGGATTTGCCCTGTCTTCAAGAACATTAGTTTCAATATTAAGATACAGTGGTCGGTGTTATTACACAAATGCTAATATTTTAAAGCAGCAGAAGTGTGTCTTATGACCTTAAAATAAGACATATTAGTAGTTCTGAAGTTGACATGTATTCTGTGAAACTATTTTTCAAGACGGATGACATGATAGAAAAGTAGATAATTTGGTTTTTTCTCAGAACACAAAGGTAATTATTTTCTTCATCTCCTGGCTTGGTAGCTGTCTAATGTTGCAAATCACAATCTATTCAACTTGGAGCACAGAGGAAACAATTGTGTTTCGCTGCTTCTTAAAACAATTTATACAGACAAAAAAAAAAGGTATAAAGTAAGGAAATTCCACATTATGTGGGGAGAAAGATTTCTTGTAAGCAAGGGCTGGATTTTAGATTGCCCTAAGCAGTCATATAGTCATATAGGACAGTCACTGGGATGAGTTACAATTTTGAATTTGGATTTACTAAAATGTTTGGACTGTTAAAACAATGAGTGATTGGTGTTATTTATATTATTACAGCTACTTTACTATCTTTTACTTCATTTGGTAATCACTGTAATTACATTAATTCAGTAAGTTCTGTTGTTTGCTGTGGTATTTCCTTATTATCAAAAGTATGCTGTGACTTACAGAATAATTTTGATTCTATTTGTATTAGAAATAGCCCTAAACAGAGGGTGAGAACACTGGGCTTGCACAGCACACAATGGCAATTCTAGTGCTTTGGAGAAAAAAATGGTAAAAGACTGCTCTTAGATCAGAAAGACAGATCAGAACCAGGATTGACTTTAAAGAAAGGAGGGTGGAAATTTTGGGTGAACAAGCAGAAAAGTTAATGCCTGGCAAAGCATATTCCTTTTGGAATTTGAGATTGCTGATTCTAGCAATTTCTTGGGCACCAGTAAATTATTATCAAGTCCACTGTCACATATCATGTCTTATCCTAATCTGTAGAGAGTATAACAACCTTTTCATCAGTTATTGCCTTTGCTCATATAGCAGAAATATGTACTGTGAAAAAGCCCAGAATCTTTCAGGAAAGAAAAGTACGACTTTGTAAATTAGGTAAAGCCCGTGTCTACACAAGGTGGTAATGATTTAGGATTGAATTGTTATGTATATTAAGGGGTTTCTAGACCTCAACTCCTTGGCTTTGCAATATGTAAACAAATTAATGCTTTGAAGGTGTATATACCCAGGACATGTTTAAACTAACAATGAAGCAAACAATGAAAGGTTAACTTATTTGTACAGGATTTAATAAGACTAATAAATACTTGCTTGGACTTCTTAAAATATGAGCTTATATATTGATGTGGACTTGAGATGTTTTCTCTTACTATTTTAGAAACCTGCTTAAGATCCTTGGAAATGGACCAATCACCAGGGCTTTGATTTTGTTGCTACCCACAGCACTTGAAGTAGAAAAAAAGATGCATATATTGTACTTCATATTACTAAGACAAAATTATAAGATTTAGTTATTTTACCTATGTTTGTTAGCTGATAGGCACAGCAGCTGAAACAGGAATGAGCTGCTACTGATAGGGAGGGTGCTGGGTCCTAACCTGTCTCACTAGAAGCTGGTTGTATTTTGCCCCTGCATAAAAAGAACAGTTCCTGCCTTGCTCTCTTCAGAGGCACTGATTGGTAAGGGGCAAAAGGCAATGATTTCTGAACTGCATAGAGATTAGAGCTGAGTGGGAATAGCAAACCCCTTTCTTACATAAATGCAGAAGTTAACAGCTGCTTCTGTGGAGGCAAAGGCTTCCACACCTGCAAGTGCTGCAATCACTCTTGTACTAGAGAAAGTTAGATGCAGTCAGTGATATCTTTTGACTGCTGCAAAACAAACTATTTAAAAAAAAAATCATTGCTCAACATGCAACAGTTCAACTAACAAAGTGATATGTATGACTTAAAATAAAAAAAATTACATACCATCATACTATATTCTGTCTTACTCTGAGCGAAGGACTCTGCTTGTTGTAAGAGAAAAGTATTTAATGTTGCTTTTAATTTTTGTTCCATGTCCATAAACTGGGATTATAAACTACCTTTTAGCTACTGTTGACAAGTGGTATTGTTTAATTCTTATAAATGTCTGTGTTAATATTGGGGGTTTTACTGTATGATTGATTCATTGATCTGCATTGCATGACAATGTCAAGAAATGTTGTAAGAAAGGAAATATTCAGAAGCAGATAGTAAAAATAAACATACAGGAACGCATTTTGACTGTGAGACAAGTATAGATGTAATCTTAGAATGAAATGTTTGTACAGAGCATTTTGAGCACTGTTAAGTTATTCTGCAGCTATGACTATAGTACATAAAGTTGTCTTCATTTTTCTGAGTGGCACAGTGCCATGTTGTACTCAGTCAGACACTAAATGGTTGCTTGTAGTTTGATCTCACACCGGATTATTTAGTTTTAATTTTCAATTTGTTTCCCAAGGTAACTATGACATCAATTAATATAGCAGAGATGGAGAATTCACATTAGACACTATTAGACACTGCTGCTCCCCTGGGATGAGCTCTCTCAAACCATGTTTGGAGAGGAATCAAAACCAGAAACTTTTTTTATGTTTCTTTTTTTTTTTTTTTTTTTTTTTTTTTTGTTATGGTCAGAAAATGTCTAAAGACATGGTGAATAGTGAGAGGGCTGGTGCTCCTCATTCCTGAAACACATCTGCAGATGTTTGACTTAACCTGTGATGTGTGGTATCATCTTTGTGATACCTTTTTAAGGTCTATTATACTGCTGAAATTCCTTCTGTAATCTCTACGCTGGGGATTCATTATCTTTCTCCTCTTAGACCTTTAACACCACTGTCTAATTACCATATGAGTGAGACAGATTTTCATGCAATACAATAGACTTTTTTTCTGAACATTACTTAAGTAGAAGATGCACTTAGGATACCAGATGCAAACTTGATGTTTTAATAAAAGAAGACCTAGTGTATGCATAGAGGTTTTTCAGTATTTGAATCCTCTGAAGTGTCATGGAATTAGATTTTCCACTTTATTTATTTAAAGATGTGATTTAGGGGGTTTTGTCATTGCATGTGGAATTGCATTTTATTGAAATGGTATACTCTAGCTCACCCCTAGAAACTGTATGATTTATCCCAAGTCTGTAACCTCCCCTGCAGTATTGTCTAACCCCATTAGCCTCTAGATCTGTCCGCGCCCACTTTAAATCTCTCTGTTAAGAGTGCAAAAGGAGAGGGCTCGCCCTCTTTGCCCTGCAGGCCTCCAGAGGCTCTGTACCTCTCCCCTTCCCTCTCCCCCTCCTTCCCCCTCTCCCTCAGTGATCATGCTGCCTTCCTGGGGTCGAACTCCAAATAAATCCTCATCTCATCAGCACCTCACCAGCCGTCTAAAGTCTCCTTGCCTGCCTGCATGCAAATACCAACGAACCTAGAGCCCAGGAAGCTCCCAGGGAACCCTCTCCGGGGACCCTCTCTAAATCTAAACTACAACAATTGCAGAGGTCAGGGAGAGTTTTGAACTGACCACTGCTTGAAAATTGTTTTACCTATTAAATTGATAATGGTTTTGAACTGAGATCTCTGTTATCAAAGAACCATATAGTTTGTTTCTGGGAAAACAAGAACTTCAGGATGCTTAGAAAATGGTTCTTGATAAAAATTTCTTTATTGTGTCTTCATTATTGGGACTTAAAAGATCTGATACTGGTTTTGTACAACAGTATTATTACTAGAAACATCATGGACATCCACATTCTTGTAAATCAATGATAATGTGTTCATAAATAGCAACTGGCAGGAGCCCAGGGTCATGTTGAGATCAAGAGCAAAGATTCCAGTCCCTACCAGGGCAGAAAGAGGCTGAGTGTAGGTGTCCTGCAGCACAAAGGATGGCATCACAAAAAGAAGCTGCAGACACAGTTGCTGCATGTCCAGAACCTTTGTCCAGAACCTTTGTCAACTTGGGGATCTTCACATCAGCACCCATTATGCCCCTGAAAAAGTCTTCTCCCATGACCATCTTCTGGGACCTCTTCTTCCACTTGGCAGATTCTAAAGACTTTTCAGGTGTAAAACAATACAGAACTGATGCTGCCTGCCTGGATATTTTTCCTATCACAATAAATGTATTTAATTAAGATACAATATTCTAGCACGTAAGTGAACCCCAAATAATTCCAGATTATTGTTTTCTAAAAACAGAGAAATAATTTCATCAGCAGAAAAAAAACCCCCAAACAAAACCAAAGAAACGGAAAACCCATGAAAACCATTGGTAGTTGCTGAAGGTCACTTTCTTTGTTCTTAGGTTAGTGCAAATGCAGTAAATATTTGTTATCTAATTTAGACATTAATTCATTCTTACATTTCTTACTGAGAAACTTTTTAAAAGACTGTTTAAATACCAGCATATATAATTGTAATGTTGCATTCCCTTGGAGATGTTTTAAATGTTTAATTCTATATTTTTTCACCAAACTATATTTCAGAGGGTTTTTTTCCTTTCAATGTGCTGATATACTTGACTTAATAAGTTTTAGTAGTTATTTTATAAATTCAAAATTTATCTTGAATTTTAAAGCCCGAATTCAGCAAAACATGTGAGTATATATGTAAGATCCATCAGAGCCATAACTTTTTTTAGCTTTGACAATGGTGCATGTCTATATGTATGTTTACTTCAGTACACAGATCAGTCCAACTACAGAAAATATGGTTGTTTTCTGCTTTTCTTTCTTAATATAGTAATAATGGGTATGGAATGGCTTCTGAATAAAAATATCTAGACATATATATGTAAAAAAATGCTTACAGTATGAAGTATTATTTATATTTATGTATTTGGAGTATGGTTCTTGCTTTAAATTTTTCACTGCCTTATTTGCTACCCAGTGTTATTCAGCAATAAAAAATGAAGCATTGCTGATGTCCATGCAGCAGAAACAAATGAGTTTCCTTGCAAAAACTGAAATCAGAAATATAAAATGTTATGTAAACATTCTTCAGCCTCTTGTTCTTAGCACTGTGTTTATTGATTCTTAAAATAAGACATTAAATTTAATAGATGTCCCCTAGAACCTAGCCTGACACCATCATTATTCAGCATACTTTAAAAGGGCCTTTTCTGCCAAATATTTTTTCAGCACTACGTCCAAAGTAGCTCCTGCCTATTTCTCCTTTTATCCATGCCATTTGTGCAGCACTCCTCTGCTGTACCATTCATTCCAGCTGTTTCAAAGGCAGAAGCTGATAACCTGTATCAGGGAACTGGTTATTTTTAACCCTGATACAGTTGCAGTGTGACCCCAAACGCCCTTAGGGTGTCTCAGGGGCAGAAACAAATGGTGTAATGCACAGGCTTATTAAAGCCCTAGTGCCTTTGAGAGAAGTAGTAGTTGTATCTCCAGAGAGAAAAATGTAATTCTTAGCTGCTTCCAGAGTCACCAAAAGCTCTCGAGGATTATTTTCAAAGAGTATTATATGAGGATAAGAGGATCTGATTCAATGAAATACAGTCAATAGAAAATGAAAGAGCCTTTTTCAGACTGTCTAACTGGAATAAATCATCTTCATTAAACTGTGTCCCTAAGTGCCACATCTACACGTCTTTTAAATACCTCCAAGGATGGTGATTCTACTGCTTCCCTGGGCAGCCTGTTCCAATTTTTGAGCACCCTTTCCTTGAAGAAATGTTTCTTAATATCCAGTCTAAACCTCCCTTGTTAAAACTGGAGGCTGGTTCTTCTCATTTTGACACTTGTTACCTGAGAGATCAACCCTCTCCTTGCTACGGCTTCCTTTTAGAAGCAGTAAGGTCTTTGCTGAGCCTCCTTTTCTTCAGGATAAACTCACCCAGCTTCCCCAGCCGCTCCTCATAAAACTTGTACCCCAGACCTTTCACCAGCTCTGTTGTCCTTCTCTGGACATGCTCCAATACCTCAATGTCCTTCTTTTAGTGAGGGGCCCAGAATTGGAGGCAGGTTTCAAGGTGTGAGCTCACCAGTACTGAGTACCAGAGGGACAATCACTGCCCTGATCCTGTTGGTCACACTATTGCTGATACAGGCCAGGATGCCATTGGTCTTCTTGACCACCTGGGCACACACTGGCCCATGTTCAGCTGCTGTTGACCAGCACCCCCAGCATCTGGTCCTTTTCTGCCAAGCAATTTTCCAGTCACTCTCCCTCAGCCTGTACCAGCTGCATGGGGCTGTTGTGACTCAAGGGCAGGAACAATCACTTGGTCATGTTGAACCTCATATGATTGGCCTCAGTGCATAGATCCATCCTGTCCAGATCCCTCTGCAGCAGATCAACATTCCCACCCAGCTTTGTGCAGCCTGTAAACTGAGTGTGCACTCAGTCCCCTTGTCCAGGTCATTGATAAAGATATTAAACAGGTCTGGCCCCAGTACTGAGCCCTGGAGAACCCCACTAGTGATTGGCTGCCAACTGGATGTAACTCCATTCACCAACCCTCTCATAGTCATCCAGCTTAGTCATCCAGCCAGTTCTTTGCTTGGCAAAGGGTATGCTTGTGAAAGTCATGAGCAGCCAGTTTCTCCAGAATGTTGTGGGAAATGGTGTCAAAGGCTTTATTTGAGTCTGGGTAGACTTTATCCTTTTCCTTCATCCACTAAGCAGGTCACCTTGTCACAGAAGGAAGCAGACTTGTCAGGCAGGACCTGCCTTTCCTAAACCCATGCTGGCTGCGCCTGATCCCCTGGTTGTCCTGCATGTGTTGTGTGATGGCACTCAAGATGATCTTCCACGACCTTCCCTGGCTGAGTGAGCCTGAATGAAGTGAGGTTGTCAGGTCGTATCCTCCCTCTGACTTCTTGTGGATGCATGTTATCTTAACTAACCTCCTGTCAACCTCCCCAGTTATCCAAGACTGCTAGTAAATAATGGAAAATGATTTGGTGAGCTCTTCTGCCATTTCCCTTTAGACCCTTGGGTTGATCCCATCTGTCCCCATGGACTTGTGTATCTTAAGTTGTGTAGCTAGTCACTGATCATTTTCTCCTGGTTTATAGGAGCATCATTCTGCTCTCTGTCTTCCAGCACAGGGTCTTGGTATCCTGAGGGCAAGTGTTCTCGCTATTAAAGACTGAGGCAAAGAACGCATCAAGTACCTCAGCCTTTTCCTTGTCCTTTGCCACTATGTTTCCTCCTGCATCCAGTAAAGGATGGAGATTCTCCTTAGCCCTCCTTTTGTTGCTGATGTATTTGTAAAAACATGTTTGTGTTTTACAACAGTAGTCAGATTAGGTTGTAGCTGGGCTTTGGCCCTGTAACAAATGGAAGCATTATTAAAATTAGAAATGCAGCCTTTTTTTTAATGTGTTGTTTGCAAAATACCATCTTGAAAAGCATAAAATTCCCTTAGTGTTTCCAAGCAACTGCAGTTGTGTGGTCAAATTCCCAAGATGTGAGTTGTCACCAGTCAGTTGTTTTTACAAGAAACTCTAACCTTTGGTCTTGGATGGTTTACTGTTTAAGAAGTACACTGTCATGGGTTAGCACTGGCCAGATGTTAGTGCACCCATGAATATATGTTTTTTCTCTAACAACTCCTGTGGGATGTGATCAGGAACAGAGCAGAGCAGGCTTAAATCTTGAAAACAAAAAAAAAACGCCACCAAAACTTTATTCATTACATAAGAACAGGGACAAAGATACTCTTAAACACACACAGAGACAGAAATAAAAACTTCTTAGAACATTTCTTCTCCCAGTTTCTACCTCCCCACCTATCACTTTTCACAGACCAACCTTTGGGTTTTAAATCAAACAACCACCACTCAAAAACAAACTAATCTTCAATTCAGCAAGGGAGAGAGGAGTCTCTCTCGCACCACAAACTGTTCTTCAGAAAACAGGGGTCCACCCCTTATGTGTTTCTATGTCACCTATAGCACCGCCCGGAGAAGTCTGCTAAGGTGACACTCTCTTTTTCCTATGTCCAGCGCTCTCACCGCTGTCCACAGGCTGAAAACTGCATACAGGGCTCTTTTAAGGATACTTGCATGCCGAGCTCTCCCCTTTTTACCCAGGGGCCAGGGTTCCAGGAGCAGGTCTGCCCTGAGGGCAGAGGGTGCCACCTCACCCTCCCCCTCTCTTCTTTGCTCGCTACTCACTTCAAGTGCCAGTCACTGTAGCAAAAGCAAGGGCAGCTGTATCCACCCAAAAATGCAGTTTATGTTCAAAAGAGACTCAAGTTCAGTCCATGGCTGACATTATGCAAGAGAATTCCAGCTCAGAAGGCTACTCCTCTCATTCTTCCATCGAATTCCTTCCAATCATGCTTTATCATCTCGGTCCCAGGCCGCTTCCCTCTCTCCGAAAACCACCAGTCATGAGAATCAATGTCTAAGAAAAGTTTCTTTCTGCCAAGCAAGGGTTAACAGTTTCTTCTCGGCAGGGTGCAGGCTGAGGCACTCCCAGGCTCCGCAAACCTCCACGTGGCTGGGCAACTTCTCCCGGAGTTTGGGGGGGAGGAGGGGGTGAGCACACACAGCAGGCACTTCCACAGTTTTCCACCCCTCCATCCTGGACGGGGCAGCTCAGTTCCAGTCCTGTCCCTTCTCTTCTCCCCCCCCCGGGGGCTCCGGCTTACCTGAGCTGACCACGTGTTTCCCCTCCCCCACCCAGCCTCGTGGCTGGGTGGGGAAAGAAGCCTCACACGTCTCTCTGCTGAAACCGGGATCTGAAAAGAGGCCGAGCCCCCCAGACTCCTGCTTTTAACTCTTTGTGTCCTCAGAGGCGTGTCCAAACCTCTGAGTGACCAACCCAGGTGCCAGCAGAAAAGCTGATCACTGATTGGACTGCCCACATCCCCCTGGAAAAATTCACCTCCCCCCCCAACCACGACATACACACACTAACTTAAGTCATATGTTTCTAGTACATAAAGGATATCTTGGACATCAAGTGTCTGGGTTTGGAAAGACAGGTATCTGTCAGGGAAAACTGGAGTCTCCCTTAGAGTGGAGAATGTAAAACCCCCTCCCTCCAAATTATTACAATTTTGCAATTAGGAGCTTTCAGGCAAAAATATGGGAAGAGGAGTAACAGTTCTTTACTAGGAAAAATAAAAATGCAAATGCAATAATACAAAAAAAATACAAGCAAGCAAACAAACAAAAAGTCCTAGAGAACCCTGACAGAGTCAGGAATATGACCTGACACCCTGTCAACCACGATGTTGGAAGCAGTCCAAATAAGTCCTCCTGGAGTGACAGATGTGGTTCTGTTGGAGTAGAGATGATCCTGTAGTGGCAGTGAGATGAGTCCAGTCTTCCTCTGAGAAGCCCATGGAAAAGAGGAGTGATCTGAGGTTCCTGTGTCCCCATTTTATCTGGGTAGGGAATGGTTGGCTCCTCCCCACTGGGTGGAGCATCTCACAATGGAATGAAGTAATGTTATCAGTCATGTGAGAGGCCTTAAATAGCCCATTCACAGGTGATGTCCCTGTCACGAGCCAAAGGATGGTCGTGGTGGTTCGTTTTGATTTCAGAGTGCAAAAAGAGGCAGTGATAACTTAATTCAAGTGAAATCAATTGTATCTTTATTGATACACACAGTTATGCGATAGAAAAGAAGGGGAAAGAAGAGAGGGAGAGAGAGAGGGAGAGAAAGGGGGGTAAAGAAAGGGTATAGCTACCAACTGACAGACGGGGGTCCTCGTGACACCGATGCCAACAGACCACCTTCGCAGTCTCCGTGGCACGTAGGACAATGGAGCCGTCGTCCGAAGGGGAGGCCTCAAAGTGTGAGTCGCAGGGGGAAGCTTTTATAGTCATTGCAGAAGCAGGGGGCACCCGGCCAATGCACAATGCAGGCAGAAGTGGGGGGCACCTGGCCAGCGTGGGGGGAGCACCCAAGAGTCATTGTGAGGAGCCCCGTTGCTCTGGGAATCAGGTGCAACCATTCAGATCAGGCAGGTTTGGGGCAAGCAGGTCTGGGCTCTGCAGCAGGTACAGCACAGTCAGTCAAAGCAAACACGGCCTCTGCAAACACGGCCAGGAAACCGTGACAGTGTCCATTGTTCCTGCACGGGTCCCTGAGGAGGGCGCCTTGGTCCAGTGGGTGCAGCTGCAGGGAGAAGCTTGGATCTCTCCTGTGCTGTGGCCCAGGGTCCAGGGGGGGTCTCAGCCTCAGACAGTCGTGAGGCAGAAATTAGGGATTTTCGGACCGACTCTTACACCACCCTGTGACTCACGACTGGTCGGCAGGAGAGCTCCATCAGTCGAGTTCGTTGCGTTGTTCTGAAGTCTTCAGGACTCATTGTCAGTGTCAGTAGTATACCCAGGAAAATAGAGTCCAGAGAAAAAGAGAGGGGGAAAAGAAATAGAGAAGGGAGAAGGAAAAACAAGAGATATCATAATGATTAATATTGATTGTTAATATCTCAAAACAAATTATTATGACAAAACAAATCCAATGACATTAAAATTTCAAAACAAATAATTGTTGTTGATTAATAAAACTCTTAAACAAATCATGATGATAAATGATTCATAAAATCAAATAATCAAGACAAAATCTTAACAATATTAAGTAAAATATTAGTTAAAACAATTTTCAATCAAGGCAAAAAATTATTGTAAAACAATTTTCAAGTAGCATGAACAAATTTAAAAATGATTAACACAAATCACAAAAATCAAAATACATAATTTTCTTAAAATATATGTATTACTTAGGCAAAATCCATTTCACAGTCCGCGGCTATGGCCTACTTGTAAAGTTTGTCTTGTGTCAACATCTCTAAGTATATCTATTGTTTCTAAGTAAAGAATGAGATTGCTGCAAAACAAAAGCCAATCAAAATAAAGTTAAAAGACAACGATGGGATGACATAATTTGTTATCAAGGTCTTGGTTTTATCTAAAATTTCACTTAGATCCTGATGGAGCAACAATTACTTTACCAAAGTGAGGTTCATCCCAATCAGAGTAGGCCGTAGCTTGTGGATTAGTGTGTAATTAGATTGTAAAAGCTGGTAAGAAGTAACTGGAGCTGAAAAAGAAAAATCAAAAGCTGTAATTTTAGTAAAGTTACAAGCACAAAAGTTCGAATGATTTTTGGTTTCTAGTATAACATTTTCTACAGTTACAACATCACAAGCAGTCCTAAAGCATACACATCCATTGCCTACATATAAAAGCACTGTTTCAGGAGTCTCGTTAGGATAAACTTTAAAATGACAAATATTTTGTTCTATGTCTAAACAAATGTAATTTTATTACTTTCACAAATAAAGCCTTGTTGTTCTCGGACTATGCAGGATTCTAAGTTAACAGTTTGCCATTTTTTATCGACTTGACGGGCCCACTCCCTATACTGGAAAAGATAGAGAATAGCTCCATCATGTTTTAATCTTAACACAATAATAGGGAATATCAAATGTATCAAAGCATTACATATGGTCAATACAAAAGCTGTGGCTGTGTTTATAAAAGAGTCATAAATAAAATTCACTAAGTTCAACTAGAATTGAAAATCTCTTTTGAAATCATTGGCATTGTTCCAAATTACTTTCCAAATTTCAGTAGAAAAAGCTGCCATCTTTTATAATTGAGGCAGCCACTAACTGCATCCACTACTGAGACTGGAGGCAGCTAAGAGCTAAAAGATTGTTTTGCGATCAATTATCAATTTATAATCATTCACATTTACCAGTTCTCAGTTTGATAATATGTTTGATAATAGCCACTGAGTCGTTCCCAAAGCCAATAAGGACGACTGTAAAAGGTGTTGTCAAATTCTTAATTGTAACAACCAATTTATTAACGAATATTTCTAAATCAATACTGTTTAAAATTCTTAATTTTGTTCCTATAACAGAAATAATGTTTAAAATATCACCAGTTTTATCATGGTTTTATGTGGTCTTTATGTCCATCGGAGTTCTCCTGTGAAAAGTAAACACAACAGAATCTGCCTTCAAAGGCAGAAAAGTTAGTATGAAGGAATTATCCAGGGTGTGTTTATGCTTGGAACTGCCAGGCAAAAAGCAGTGATTTTGGAACATTTGTTAGCCTCCCATCCATAACAGGTATGAGAAGCCCATTTGATCTTTTCACGTTTTGCCCAATCTGGGACAATTTCTGCAGAAAAGTGAGACTGCTTGGGGCAAAAGGGAGGGGCTGTTCCAGTGACTGAGGCAGGTTTGTCTGGGTTACCATCCAAGTTCATTGTCAGATTTTTTACAGCTCCAAATGAGGCTCCTTCGGCCACCCCGTCAGGTGGGGGGGTTGCATATGGAGAAGGGCCTCTCAGGACAACAGGTTGTTGTACTGACAATCCTGAAAAAGCAAAACACCATTCCATGTGGAAAGGATCTGTAGGATAAGTAGGACCAAGTGTTTGGTGGGCGGTTGCCTCAAAAATTAACAATTTTAAAGCCTCATGATGAGAATCACCCCATTCCCAAATTTTTCCTTTTCTCAGCAGGCTGTAAAGGGTTCTGGCAATTATAGAAAAATCAGGGATGTGTTTTCTGCAAAGCACTAGTAATTCTGAAACTTGTTGCAGTTCCTTCGTAGATTCTGGCATTTTAATTTGATTGAAGGAGGTTATCACATGCATGTCATGCTTCTTTTCCATCAAATTCCCAGAAATTTTACTTTCAGGGGAAATTTGTAGATCAAAGCTTTCAAAGTTGGAGATTATTTTCTGTTGAGGATCTTCCACTTCTATTTCATCCCTACCCACAAAAATATCATCGATGCATTGGTAAACAGCTACATTGTCAGCTATGGGTATTTTTTCTAACTCTTGGGCCAAAGCAGGGTGGGCACGGGTGGGTGAATGTCGGTTCCCTTGAGAAGGAAGGCTTTGCTTTGGCTCGTTGCCTGGGTGCTGAGAGGGGGAGGGTGGGGGGGGTTGGATTGTTAGACTGTTTCTGGGCTCACTGCCCAGATTCTCAGAAGAAAGGTGTGTAATTTGCTGTGACTTTTTAGGGAGGGGTTGCCCTGGCAAATTTGGGTTTTGTTTGGGGACCCCTTTTTTAATATCTAATAGCAACAAGTGTTGGCGGCTAGTGATTTGTTTACTTTTCTCTGGTTTTTCACTACTAGGAGTTTTAACATAGTTGGTCACTTCTACTGCAATTTCACTTAATACATAGACATTACGATCACCAGCAGGTGAATTAGATTGAGGGGCTGGGGGCTGGGAGGGGGTAGGATAAGGACTGAAACCACGATCTGTAGATCCGGTTGGTTCACTTGGGTTTCCGAGGGATCTGTCTAGCTTTTCTACAGAACTTAAAACAATTGCTATAGGTTTAAGTAATTCCAAAGGCTTTTGAATTAAAGGAATCATAATTTCAGGCTTTACAGGCAATTGCATTGGAGAGTCATCATGTATCATTTGCAGGCAGGCAGCTTTGTGAATGTTTTCCATGGGCTGTTCGGGAGTACCAATTAAAGTTAAATGGTTTCCCTTTTCCAAGGGGTTATACCCCTCTGCCCAGTGAGCTGAGCATTGAATCAGGGACCACGAGTTATGTTTGTCTCTTATTGTTAAGAAAACTCCACGTCCCCAGTACCCACTAGCTTCTTGTTCTGTCAACTTAATTTGATCTCCACCACCGAGAGATATTCGGGAAACATATTCTGTCTCTGATTCATGAGGGAAATGCGAGTACTCTCCTTTTAACTTAGATAATTCAGTGGTGGTGTCCGGGATTTCTTTAGTGATTATGTGTAGGTCTGAATTTTCATCAATATAGTTGCATTCTGTTTTAACTAGAGGTGTTGTGTTAGGGCAGCAGTGTTCCTCACAATTTTTTACTAACACTAATTCTTTCTGGGGGTAAATCTGATAAATGTGAGGAGTTTCTTTTTCTTCTGCCTTTTTTGGGAAGTCAGCATTCTCTAAATTTTTAGAATATTCATCTCCCAAGGCAGTCCGTAGCAAATTATTTTCATCTCGCAGCAAATGATTTTCATTTTGCAAAATTTCAACTAAATTTTGAAGGGAGTCTATTACTGCATTTTCTTCACTTCTTCGCTTAAAGCGAGTTTCTACAGCTGCGGTAAGGCAGGCTCCCAGAACTGAGCACAGTATGGTTTTATTTTTGCCCAGTTTAAATTTTGTTTCATGTTGTAAAGAACATACTTTATCAACCACACTTTCCAAATTAGACCAGTTATTATTAGCCCAAAATTCCACCTCTGGAGAGGGTCTGGCATTGTGTTTAGCTAGTAGAGCATAAAATTCAGTTTTATGTATAAAATCATTAGTCATTTTGTAAAGGGGATCAGAAAACCACTACAGGGAGGTAATGCTTGGTTGTACACACACACAGCTACGCTGCGTCTCCCCTCTTTCCCTGGGGTGGGTGAAGGGACAAAATCTGTCTGCTGAGGCACTGTTTAGTTACGTCAAGGTGTCCCTTCTCTCAACAAGACAGTTCACACACAAAAAACAGTTTCTCTTTTTGCACTAGGAGATCTTTTGTGAAATCCTGAAGACAGATACACCTCAATAGAGTATAGGGATGCTTTCACCTAGGTGTCTACAGTGTGCGAAGAATCAGAAAAGCCCCCCTTGCTTTCTAGCTTCGTTCACCGAAGTGACGGGCTAGGTGCGGCTGAGGCAAATCTTCCTCTTCCTAGTACAGACTATAGACAACCTGCAACCCCTCTGTCAATCAGGACCCTGTCACGGTGACGCCAATTTAATGTCACGAGCCAAAGGATGGTCGTGATGGTTCGTTTTGATTTCAGAGTGCAAAAAGAGGCAGTGATAATTCAAGTGAAATCAATTGTATCTTTATTGATACACACAGTTATGCGATAGAAAAGAAGGGGAAAGAAGAGAGGGAGAGAGAGAGGGAGAGAAAGGGGGGTAAAGAAAGGGTATAGCTACCAACTGACAGACGGGGGTCCTCGTGACACCGATGCCAACAGACCACCTTCGCAGTCTCCGTGGCACGTAGGACAATGGAGCCGTCGTCCGAAGGGGAGGCCTCAAAGTGTGAGTCGCAGGGGGAAGCTTTTATAGTCATTGCAGAAGCAGGGGGCACCCGGCCAATGCACAATGCAGGCAGAAGTGGGGGGCACCTGGCCAGCGTGGGGGGAGCACCCAAGAGTCATTGTGAGGAGCCCCGTTGCTCTGGGAATCAGGTGCAACCATTCAGATCAGGCAGGTTTGGGGCAAGCAGGTCTGGGCTCTGCAGCAGGTACAGCACAGTCAGTCAAAGCAAACACGGCCTCTGCAAACACGGCCAGGAAACCGTGACAGTGTCCATTGTTCCTGCACGGGTCCCTGAGGAGGGCGCCTTGGTCCAGTGGGTGCAGCTGCAGGGAGAAGCTTGGATCTCTCCTGTGCTGTGGCCCAGGGTCCAGGGGGGTCTCAGCCTCTGAGTCGTGAGGCAGAAATGAGGGAATTTCGGACCGACTCTTACAGTCCCTCGGAGGAGGATGGGTGGAGGAAGAGATAAGAAGGCATTGCCTTATCTGGTGTTATCAGTTGTCCCATTAACAGAAGGCATCTGCCCTCTTCCCCCCCTAGAGCTCCAGGAGATAAAGAACAATATCTCCCAACCCGTTTCAACAGATGAAAATAGAATACACATTTTGGTTACATTTTTCAACCCAAGACATCAAGTAAATTTAGATTTAAGTATTCATAACTAATCTGTTTCATTGTGACATATGAGATAGTTTTTAATACCTACTTATAAAGAATCAGAAAGGTTTCCTCATTGGAATTCCACTCTTTCAGAAACCTCATCCATCAATGTGACCAAATAGGTGTTGGGTAAGACAAGTCCGCTGCCTTAATCACTTGAGTCCCAACTCATGCAAAACTTAACCATGTATGCAACTTGAGTTACCTGAAGCACTGCAGTCAGTAGTCATTACATGCTTAAAATGGGACAAGAGTAAGTGCTTTCCTAAGTCCTCAAAAGCCATTGTTTTAATGTACTTAAGATAAAACCAGCACATCATGGGAATTTAAAAGAAAAAAATAAATTTTTGTGATTCTTTTTTCCTTTGTTGTTTTGTAGGGGCACACATTTTTTTCCTGTGGTGATTTATAGCTACCAAGAACCTTCCACAGTGGTTGCCTTATTGACTTATTATTCTGGCATCTTCGGCTCTTGTTAGTAAACAGAAGAGAACTATTAAATGCAGAGCTAAGTACTTCTAATCTCAAGAGAGACTTCGTACAGTATGTTCTGTACAAAACTGAAAGACTTGAAGATCACAGGAGAATGTCCTTTCTCCTTACTGACTCAAAGTCACATTACTGAGGAACATGACAAGGACTGCACAGAAAACAGCTCTAGAGCAGCTTTGCCCATCTGCAAAGAAGTCCATGAAAAAGATGGTCAAGGAGACCTTCCACAAAGGAAAACAAGCAGAAGTAGAGTGTACCTTCACACACTAACTGAAAGCATCTGCAAACTAATCTTTCCTGAGGTAAATAGATACTAAATAATAATAAAAAACTAATAGCATTCAACTGTAAATGTTAAAGAAGCATTCTATGCCTGCCTTTAGATTTATGCCTTTAGAAAGTTGCTTTGTCTTAAAAGTTTGTATTCTTATGTAGTTCTCCATAGTTTAAATCCACTTTCATTCCTTCTGGATATAATTTTGCCACACTCTGTGTTGTACACACCATTCTGTCCACTCTATTTCCCTTATTTTTGCCTTGTATTTGCAACCTCCCACTGATCTTTTTAATTGTTCTTTTTAAATCCATCTGTTTTTTGTACAATTTTTTACATAGAGATATAGTAATAGAAATTCTGCCTTGTTACCTAATTATGTAAATTATGTGGTCATCTCATCAGTTCACCTAACTGAATCCAAACTGCTAAGTGCATTAGTCATTATCATAAAAGAATTAAAATAGATGTTTCCATCTGCTGTGATACTAACCTCCTGTCATACTATTTTTAAAACCATTACTGTTCATGTTTACCACAAAGATATTCTTATGTCTCTGCTCAACTTAACTGAAAACAGGCCCAGTGCGGGCTTGCTTGAGTGGAGATGAATACCATGGTTTATCTCTGTAAAAAGAACATGAAAATTATAGCTCCATAGCCTCCAACTTTTGGCCTTGTCTCAAATTCAGTGGGAAGTTCGAAGGAACTGACTGACATATTTGGACTACAAATAGCAAATGGGCAATTCTGTACACTCATTTAATTACAGTTCCATTACTTGGACATTCAGTGTACCTTACTTAAAGTGCTGGAGTTTTGGTAAGTCTATTTGCAGATCTGGTTATGCAGCTCTTCATCTATTACCCATTCACTAACCCTCTAGATAATTAAGTTTTGAAAAATTCCTTTTTACCTCTGCTGCATTTATACAGATGGAATGCAACCCTTTAAACTGATATCTAAATTTATAAAGGAAAATACTTGTAACCCAAAAATTAACTTGCAAAGCACCCTTTCTAGGGTGTCATGATTGCTGTATTGCTTTTCTAGTATATAGTTGTTGGTGGGATTTTTAATAACTGGGGTTTTTTTCTCTTTAAAGAGTGGTATAAATGTATGCAGTCGCCTATTACATAATTATGATAGGCTAGTTCATCAGCTGGGACAAAGCTTGCCTAAGTGAAGATATTATGACCATGTACCCTAGGAACCACTGAAATTCCAGGTTATCATTGTTACTATTTACAATCATTCAAGTCATATTCATTAGAACTTTGTCCAAGTCTGTTCTCATGCTCATTTGGGGTCAAGCCCTAAGCATCTTCCCAATCCTATTTTTTCCATAAAAGGGCTTTGCTTGTTTAGAAACATATTTTTCATTGCTTAGATAATTTACCTTACTTAAATGTTGTTGAGTAACATCATCTTCCTTCCAACTGGAAGCTCCAAAATGGGGATGCATCATGACCCCTATTGATTTGTGAACTTCTGATGGAAACAGCAAGCTATGCATGGAAGTCCAGGACAAAGTGCATCCAGACAACTTTTTGATTAAATTTGAGATATAATGTATTGCATGTTTTTGTTTAATTTGCTTCTTGCTTTACAGAAATATGGAGACCATTGCCTGTTTACAAGTAATGGACTGGATGTCATTCCACTTACTGTATGAGTTTCTACACAGATGTAATTTATGTTGTGTTCATATACATGGTATATGGTATATACATAGATATGTATATACACATGTAATTCACTTTAGATTTTTCCTTGGAAAATATTTCCAGAATATATTGCTTTTCTTTCACATGATATTTTCTTTGTGCAAACTTTCCTCCTGGAAATACAAAAAGTAAAAGATGCAGTAAAAGCTGCTAGTTACTTCAGGGAATGAGAACCAAAGAAAAGCCAGGCCACAGGAAGCCTCACAGCTGAATTCTGTCATGACAGTGTAGTACTATTCCATTATTGGAAAGTCCCAATACTTCCAAGGGTCCAGCCTTGCAGAGAAATGGCTTAATAAATAGCGAGACGGCTTCTCTGGACATGCTTTGTAAAATAAAAGGTTTTAATAACAACAAAAATAATAAACATTATAAAACAAAGAAATACAAGGCAAACAGTGTAGAAGACACTCTGGCTAAGGCATTCCAAAAAAGCTTCTAAGTTCTTTTGTGCTCTTTCTTAAATACTGAATGACCTAGGTGGGCTATTTGGCACCTTGCCCAATGAGATTGGCAACAGGCTTTGAGGTACACTTCCAAAGCCCAATCAGTGCCTCTGTGCTGGCACTGAGCCAATTACTATGAGAAGGCTATAGAAAATTCTAGTTTAACTTCCTTATATCTTTCAAGGTAAGCTGAAACTCTTTCCCTTATATAGAAACACCTGTTTGGGTGTAAAAATGCACTACTACATTCTATGACCCTGTCTGTGTGGGGAATTTGGGGTTTGAATATCAGAGACTACATACACATGACAGCTTTACTGGCCCTAACAATTTGAAATAAGCATATTTGGAAAATGTTCCATCTGTTCCAATTAGGAACTGCAAAAGGGATATGGAATTGTGGGATTGAAGTATTTTAAGGCAAATATTCATTATGCTCGAAAGTGTCTTTTATTAGGGAATCCTTTTATAAAGGCTGTCTACAGTGACTAGATTTTCAGCTGGATGATGTTTCGGGGTCATGGCATACACAGCGAAAATTATTCTTTTTCTTTAAAATAATTTTGTATTCATGGTACTTTGTGGTTTTCTTGGGTTTTCTTGAGGGTGGGATTTGTAATAATAGAAAGCTGTGTTAGTTATTTCTTAGCAGCAGTCTTTATTGCCATCTGAAAACTCAGAGGTAAAGAACATCACTGTATTTAAAATACACAACCCCTGATGCACATGAACTGTGGGGCTTAATTACAGTGGTACTGGAGCTGAAGAGATGAACATAAAGAAAGCCCCATAACAACAGAAATGACATGCTGTTTCTAACAACAATACTGTCTTGAAAAAAAGTTATCCCAAGGATGGCAAAGTAATTCTGTGTATAGAATGTTATCTCATGATTAAATTTTCAGCAATGACATAGATACATGTGACACTTATTTTTTCCCCAGTTTGAAAGGCTAAACCTTGCACTGCAGAGAACACTTGCAAAACACAGAGTAAAAGAAACCAGGTATGTAAGTGTAATGGGTTTGTAACTAACTTCACTGCAAAAATTTTTTCAGACAGGAATAGGGTGGTGACTGGGAGTCAAGACTTCTGGAATTTATATTCAATTATCTTGTCAAATTGGTGTGTAACCTTTCATGTAATGTTAGCTAGTAATGATTTAATTTATTTTAAAATATTCACAGTTATTTGCATTACTCACAAAGTTGACTTAATGGGCAAATTATACAGGGAAACAAGCAAGGACTTCAGAGGAGCTCAGAGACTGCTTGGCATAGATGGAACAATAGATATGGTTGTATATAGATCTAGCCCAGTGTTTCTAAGATCCCAGGGAAAGAGTTTTAAATACAATTAGTATTATATAAAAGATTTTTTTTCTGATACAGTGAACACTCATACACTACAGATACTGAGCTGGATGTTTTCCTGAGCTCACTTGGCTTCTGGTTTCTGTTTCTGAGGAACTCAGCTCAATTTTCAGCACTTCTTAGTACTAATCCAGTATTAATCATTTGAGCCTTGTAGAGAGTAAGAATTTCTTAACATCTCATGATACACTGAGTATTCAATTTATTGAATGCATCTGAAAATACAAGCCCATCAGTTGAAATCTGCTTTCTGAAGTGAAGAAAAATAATCAGGTTGGAAACTGCACTGTTGATCACCATGATAAGAATAGATAATTGCAGTGTATCTTTTAAATTATACTTGATATTTTTAAAGCACTTTACATACATTGACTGAACCAAAGATAGCGGGTCAGATGTGCTTTGCAATTGCTGACTGGCTTATTGCTATGAATGTTTTCCCATTCTTTAATTATGTGTTGCTTCCCTGGAGTATTAGTTGAAAAGAAAAAATTACTGTGATATTCTGAAGGAGGCAATAATTCAAATGTAAATCAAATCTAAATGTCTGTATTGCTTTTGCATATAAATATACCTATGATATGCCAAGTGAAGAAATTCGGAAGGCATGTATCAGGAGTTTATTGCTTATAGGGAGGTTAATCTAAGCTATATGTCATTCTCATAACTTTGAATCAAACATTCAGTTTGATATTTATTGTCCTCAGAGAACTCAGAGGGCTGCAGTTTTGTGTCAAATATCTGCATTACTACCAATGAGCAAGTAATTTTGAAATTAATTAATTATTCAAGTAATTTTGAAATTTTGAGCAAGTATTTTGTTAATAGTTGTTATTTGTGTTTCCTTTCAAAGCAGAAATACGTTCTCACTTCTTTTGAATTAAATGCAGTGTAATTCCAAAAAATGCTTGAATATAAATTCCAATTATATTATACAATATGTTAGGAAATATAGTTTTGGCTTCAAGAAAAACAAACAAACAAAAAAAACCCACAAGCCAAACAAAAAACCAGGACTGTTACAATGACAGGCAATAGCATTTGCCTGAAATCCATAATTGGAGCTCAGACCACCAAAACTTCAGTTTACCAGAAATGGACAGAATAATCTAAGATCCTACCAGACCCTCTTCTGAATTAATTAAAAACTTCCTATTTGATTAGCAGAACTGGGTTGATACATGTTAAAGACAAGGTCGATAACTTCTGTACTTACTATTTTTACCACGTTTATCTTGATAATTTAGCGGGTTTATTTATATTTTTATGATCTTTGCAGAAAAACTGGTGATAGAGAAGATTTTGAAAAAATAATCAGTGATCATGCTAATGCAGCAGGTAATGTAAGCTTGTTTAATTATATATATATATATAAATAAATAGAGTATTCTATAAATATATTTTATATAAATTAGTCTTGTTACTAATATGTTACTTCATATTCTGAAGACTGTTGTGTGTCAGAAGAGAACTCTATAATTTGTAATATGTTACTCTCGCTACATTTGTAACAGTAAATTAACATTTCCTGGAACTGAAATATGGTCGTCTGTACACTTAAACTGTTAAACTGGTCCAGGCACACAGTTGGTCTGTGAGAGACAATACTTTTTCAAAGGATTCCCAGTAACAGTTGGGGAAATGGAACATTGCCAACAGTCAGTTTGCATGCAGCCATCCAAGTAAAACAAATTTACTAGCAAAGATGTGAGCCATACAGTGCCAATTTGCCTCAGTGCTCCAGAAAATTCCCAGGATCGTTGAATGTAGTGGATTATGCATAGTACTTATATCTGCAGATCCTATTTTATTCTTATGTTAGTTTTTAACTTCTTATTTTACTCCTTTATATCAATCTAAGGGAGTTGAGTTAAATCTTTTGCCAAAACTTGCATCCATACTACGTGGATCTTGGATCTTTCTAAACTACAACCAATTGTCCCCCCATTTCCAGGCCTTGTTTCCAGGACTCCTAAATGAGAGTGCCCTCAGGTGTCAATGCTGCATCAGGGAAGGAAATTAATAGTGTGCTTTGGCCTAGGTTGATAAAAATGTGGAGGTTAGCCTGTGATTCAGGATGATGAGTGCAGTTCTGACTAAAATGTGATTCTGTGCAGGTGTTCCTGTGGAGTCTCTACGGGAATCTCTTGGTGAAGAGCTATTCAAAATATGCTATGAAGAGGATGAACACATATTAGGGGTTATTGGAGGTACCCTTAAGGACTTCTTGAATAGTTTCACTACTCTGCTGAAGCAGAGTGGCCACAGCCAAGAAGCAGGAAAAAAGGACAGACTTGAAGATGCCTCCATATTATGCCTGGAGAAAGATCAGGACTTCTTAAATGTTTATTATTTCTTTCCTAAGAAAATCACAAGTCTTATTCTACCTGGTATCATTAAAGCAGCAGCTCATATTTTGTATGAAACTGAGGTGGAAGTGATGCTCATGCCTCCTTGTTTCCATAATGACTGCACTGAGTTTGCTAATCAGCCTTATTTGCTGTATTCTATACAAGTCAAAAGTACAAAACCTTCCTTATCTCCATGTAAACCACAGTCTTCACTTGTGATTCCTGCCTCTGTGTTCTGTAAGACTTTCCCATTTCATTTTATGTTTGACAAGGATATGTCAGTTCTTCAAATTGGAAATGGGATAAGAAGACTTTTGACCAGGAGAGAATTTCAAGCTAAGCCAAATTTTGAACAGTATTTCGAAATTCTCACCCCCAAAGTAAGCTGCACTTTTAGTGGAATAATGACAATGCTAAATATGCAGTTTACTGTACGAGTTAGAAGATGGGATAATACTGATATGAAACTGTCCATGGTAAGAGACTTTTTATCACCATTACTTCTACAAGGAATTTGTTTTCTTCAGATGGAGCTAAAATAGCCACAAAACATGGTGCATTTTGAATTTTCTACATCTGAACATCTGATACAACTGTATAATAGTGATTTAATTAGGGTAGTCAAATGTAATTCAGATTCTGAAGCCAATGTTCCGTCAAAACTCTGCTTTAGGACTTTTACACAAGTAAAATATGACTTCAAATTTGATTTTATTTTAATAATTTGAAATACTGAGATAAAGCCAGTGATATGCTATGCTGCTCAGAATAATGGCATCTTCAGCATAAAGACAGTGGCAGGAAAAGTGCCCCTGAGTCATTTGGGAACAGCTCTAGGTTTGGGGAAAATAAATAGATGTTTTCTGTATTCATTCAGCCTTTGGTGTTTTGGTATCTTTGATACTCTGATATTTTCATCAGATGCAATCACCAAAGGTTCCACTTAGTTTCAGCTGATGGGATTACAACTATCTTTGCTGAAGCTGGATCTGTGACAAATGACCTGGGACAGTAAAAAACAATGAGTATTCAATTACTGTTCTTATTCGTTCCTGGTCCCAGCTGACTTCCAGCTTATATGCACCTGAGGCATTCCAGGATGAATTAGCAGTTCAGACTCAACACTCTGAAAAGTTAAATGAAGAACGGTGAAAAGGTTTACCCAGTTACTAATGTGGTTGCTATTAAAAGCTGTAGCTACTTCATCTCAGATCCATTTCTGCACTAGAATGATTGCAAGGGGTAGTAGATTCGACTTTGATTTTTCATGTACTTGCATATGCAAATGTCTATTAGTAAGGAACAGATTTTATTGAAAAAGTGGTCTTTCAAAGCTGTGTTAAGCTAAGCTCTGCAGCACCTTTCACATTACACAACTGACTACAGAAGGGACATAAAAACACTTCACACAAAATATTTTTTAGACTATTAAAATTGGATATTCCTACCATTTCTGCCTTTAATTTTAAATTGAAGTGAGTAGTGAACATCCTATGATAAAACTGAAGCATATTTTCTCACTTTATCTTATGGAGAAAGTGGTGCATGAACTAGTTATTAGTAGAAATTCAGAGGCCACTGTAGGAACACATTTTATCAATTGCTGAAAATGCACAAAATTCTTTTTGGTTTTCTTTTCTCCCTAAGATAAACTGATACTCAGACATAATCAGGAGTTCATCCTGAAGTTGGGGTCCTCTTGTGTCACAGATGACACGCAAAGAACTGCACGAGGACATGCTGGTGAGCAAAGCAGGAAAAAAGGGACAAGTTTATTTACAAAACTCAATTTTATACATTTCCTATGGTGGCCGTGGATTGGAGGGTGGAATTCCACCTCTCAAACCACATTGGCCAAGCCAACTGTCAATCAATTTTCTCCTCCTACCTAAAAATATGTAAACAATGAAAGAGCAAAACATGGTCATTGTTTATAGTACAAAGTGTGATAAAGTAAAATTTCTGACTCTCATATGAAGAACAATACAGAAGGCTTAGAAAAGTCTTCAAAACCAGGGCGACACTCTTGTACCAGAGGACTGAATAAAAATGAACTTGATGGCTCTGTGATTCAGCATCCCATGTTTTTGCTAAGCAACTAAATGAAAATGTAAGAATTATGGTCCAGTCTTGATTTTCTTACATCTTAGCAAAATGTATTTTCTCTAAAACGTCTTGCTTCTAGACCGTTGCCATGCAAGTTTTGCATGAATTCTTGTTTTTTAACTGTTCCAGGTTATGGATCTTAAAGGTCAAATGATCTATAATTTTGAATCCAGTGCCATTCTGTTCTTGGGATCTCCCTGTGTGGACAGACTAGAAGATTTTACAGGACGTGGATTGTACCTCTCCGATATTCCTATTCACAATGCTTTAAGAGATGTTGTTCTGATAGGAGAGCAGGCCAGAGCCCAGAATGGACTGAAGAAGAGGTTAGGAAAGCTAAAAGCAACCCTTGAGCAGGCCCATCAAGCACTTGAAGAAGAGAAGAAGAAGACTGTAGATCTTCTGTTTTCAATTTTTCCTGGAGAGGTTGCTCAGCAGCTGTGGCAAGGACAAGTTGTACAAGCCAAGAAATTTAATAATGTCACAATGCTTTTTTCTGACATTGTTGGATTCACTGCCATCTGTTCCCAATGCTCACCTATGCAGGTTATCACTATGCTTAATGAGCTTTATACTCGATTTGATTACCAATGTGGAGAGCTAGATGTCTACAAGGTACACAATTCATTGCTTTTCTGTGGGATTCTGGGGCAGGAAAGGAAATTAAGACTAAGTGAGACAGAAGATAATAGAGGTCCAAAAATTATTTTGCCATAAACTTTTTTCAAATGAAAGACAAATCACAAAACAAACAAACAAGTCAGCATAAACAGTTGTTCATTCAGCCAGAAAGAAACCCATCAAAACTTGAGTTAATTAAAAAAATTAGTTTCAATGACAGTGCTGTGACTCTGGAGTAAATAGGTGTTTAATGTAGCTGGGGATGCCTGACAGTAAATGAAAATGGAAAAGTATTTTATAATTATGCCCAGCAATAAATAAAAGTTGTGCAGTTTTTCCTTTTGCATGATACTGCAGGATTTGTCCAGTACTTAAATAATTTTGCAGCAAAACTAAGACTTGGTCAAGAATTGTATGTAGCTACAATTCTTACTGAAGTTAGGCTGTTCTTTTATATTTATCAGTCTAAGAGTAAGGAACAAATATGCCCGTTTTAGGTTGAGACTATTGGAGATGCCTACTGTGTTGCTGGAGGCTTACACAAAGAAAGTGAAACACATGCTGTTCAAATAGCGCTGATGGCCCTGAAGATGATGGAACTGTCAGACGAGGTGGTGTCTCCCCATGGAGAGCCTATCAAGGTCATATATTTTATTGTATTTTTGTTTAGTTGCTTTCTGGGATTTTGTCTCAAGGAAATTTCACATCATTGCATTAACTTAGAGAATTTGGGGAATCAAGTGACTGTGTCTGGAAAAGCTGATCTTTTTAGATCTATGGATGAGAGTTTTGTGGAGCGGTAAAGGTGAAATAGAGATCTGAAATTCAACCTAAAGACAAATGCAGTGAAGTCAACAGGTGCAATCTGACACACTGCAGTTCTTGTCTCAGTAGCAATAAAACTGTCAGTGGCATGGAATATTCTCTTTTCTAAGGAAATGACTAATCCTTTTTCCAAATTAGACTTCTAAGTATTTTGATGCAGAAGCTATGAATATGAATGCCCAAAGACATTCTGATTGTAGTAATCCACACATCTTTAAAGGATTCTATTGCTGTTCTTGTTTTGCAGTCAGATACTGAACCACCATAAGATAATGGTGTTAATGCTGCCAAAGCAACTGTTAAATTCAGTGGTAATTATATTTATGGCTTCCTTTCAGTGAGAACTTACGAGCGTACTGAAATTTTCATATAGGATTATCTCTTACTGAGAAACAAAAAGAAAGGCCTGTGTGCATGAAAAATTATGTGGACCTTCCATGTAGTTCAAATGGCCTGGAATGGCATCCTGGTATTTTTAATAGAGATGTCTCAGTTCATTATGTCTTTCATTTGCTAATTTTTAACATTTATCTGTTCATTTGTTCCTCCAGAAAGCTTAATGCCTTTTTTTTTAAATTTTGGATTAAGGAATATTTGTATTCCAAGACAAAGAAAATGGTTATTAAAAGGATTATATGCTCCACATTTATCACAGAGAACAGCATTGTATTGTATTATAAATAAATGTTGTTCTTTTTGTATTTTGCAGTATCAAATTAAGTTACACTTAAAAAATCTGGAAACATCCTGGCAATATTATAACAAGTTTATAATTTACATGCAAATGCTACTACTAAATTTTAAAATTTATTTTAAAATTTATTTTAAAATAAGGAGAAAAAAGTTGTATTGTGTAAGTACGTAACAGAGGCTTCTTAGAAGGAAACTATCTATTTGTAATAAAAGCATGAATCTATTTTAAGTAAATGCTTCCTGAAAACATTGGCTATTGTGCAAAGCAATAAATTCGTCACACAATCTACTGTCATTTTACATAACAATTGCCAAGAAAAAAAAGGTGTGACTGCAAATGTCATACTTTGAATCAGACTTATACTTCAATGCACATATTTCAACCACCTTTACTATGTGGGTGGATTTTGGTTTTGTTGCAGGTTTTTCTGCTTTTACACTCAAAGTTATAAACTGCAACTTCTTCATAATGGTATGATACTCTCTTGATATGCAAAGAGTAGTAGGCAGAGCAGACATACAAGCTTTCTGACATCATGTCATATTTAGTCAGAATGCCATTCTGAAGAAAACTCCTCTACACATGTTGAATGTACATGAGAGAAAGAGAGAAAGAACACAGCAAAAAAAAAACCCAAAACAACCCACCAAAAAGAACCATAGAAAGCAGCATCAGCTAAATAAGAGTCGAAAATCTGAGTATGACCTCAGTTCACAGCAGTTCACAGTCATATTTTGATATAGTAGGATTACTGACTAAAAATGCAGTGCAAGATAAACTTCAGCTAGTTCCTTCTCCATACGCAGTAATGACCAGAGTACAGATATTTTTAGGAGATCGCAAACCCTGTTTACTTTAGCAACTCATTCTTTCTTTCCTTTTTTTTTAATTAAGAATAATTTATAAAATTGACTTTACCAATTCTTTTTTACCTCATATTGCTGTTTTCCTTCTTTTGTTTAAAGATACGTATTGGCCTTCATTCCGGATCCGTCTTTGCTGGAGTTGTTGGGGTTAAAATGCCTCGTTATTGCCTTTTTGGAAATAATGTAACCCTTGCCAATAAGTTTGAGTCTTGCAGTATACCTAGAAAAATAAATGTCAGCCCAACAACTTACAGGTACAGTGCAGTAAAATGTCCATCTGCAGTAGTCACTATAGTAGTGTGTTGTCTTCCTGTTGGTTTTTTTGGCTGGATAAAATAAGCAAAATTATAATTTTTTTTAACCTTTTAAGATTTAAAATAATGTATATAATGTATATAATGTATATATGTAATGTACATATATTTACATTATCTGTAATATATACATATTACACATAATGTATATATGTAATGTATATGATTTAACCTCTGCTACCCTCACTGTAGCCTGGACTGCAGTCTGATGTTCCTGTTCCTACTCAGCTTGTACCCACTGCCACATATCTGATAATGCCTTGTGGCAAGGTTTTGCATCCAACATCAGACGGAGAATTTGGCACAGGATCCTTCCTGACATCCCCTGCAGCATGTGTTCTGTGACATAGACGGTGCCAAGCTTTAGATGATCTTGGATAGGTGATTTAGAAAAAGTACCACAGGTAGTAGAGCACAGAGAAAGTAACCCTTTTGATTATGCACTCTGAAAACACAGAGAGAGCATTAGCATCACCAGTGCTTATATGTCAACATAAGCAGTGCTGGCCAACAGTGATTGTTTTTCCATTCCACTCATGTGGAAAATCATTTTGAATCATACCCCTAAAAAACAGGAAATTTGATTAATGGGTAAACTGTTGTGGTTGTGGAGTTTCTTTTTTTTCTGAGTGAAGTCTTAACCTCCTTTTTGTTTGGTGTTTTTTAAATTTTGATTCATTCACCAATTCTAAAGACACATTGATAACATTATGGCACCTTGCACAACTCCTGTATATTGCAGTAATTGTTTGAAAGCTTTGGTACGAGTTATCAACATTTATCCCTACAGATTAGCAGTCTGTTTCAGTCTGTGAAAAAGCAAATATTAGAATTGATAAGAGGGTCTGAATAGTTTAATAAGGTTCACAGAATTCCATTCTGTGAAACACTAATTATGGTGCATTTGATGTGTGGATGTGAGCTAGCTTTCAGCACTAAATAATTTTTGAAAATATTTACAACAAATATATCACCTACATGCAAAACATTGACAAGAAAAAAAAGAGGCAATACTGTTATTTGCACTGTTGCACAAGTTAATAGATTATCAAGGTTACCAAGTAAACATTATTTTTTATATTTCCAGTAGATAACTATAAAAATTAAATCGTATTCTCCCTGCCATACATGAAGAATTATTGAATATCTACACTTATTAGTGACTGATTTATTTTTAATCAAGATGATTCATTTTTGTTCTAGATTGTTAAAGGAATACCCAGGTTTTGTGTTCACACCACGATCAAGAGAGGAGCTTCCACCAAATTTTCCGAGTGATATCCCTGGAATTTGCTATTTTCTGGATGCTTATATTCAAAGAACAAGCTCACAGACTTGTTTTCCAAAGAGAGATTTGGGAGATGGCAATGCCAATTTTTTTCAGTGAAGAAACAGGAATAGACTAAATCATACGTTCACAAATGTATAGAATAAATTTATAAATATTTGGATTTTTTTAATATAAATTGAAAATTTTTAAAACTATATGAAACATGAAAGCACTTTAGATTGTTAACACCTGAAAGCTAGTATTAAAATTTCAGGAAGTATGTCACTTTATTTTTCTTTTGCATAAGGAACATAGTCACTAAAGTAATATTGCAACGTCACTGTTGGAAATGCTACTATAAACTGTATTTTCCCTGTGGTAATTTGTAAGTGCTGCAGTTCTCTCTATACTGAGAATTCTAGATGTATTGTATACGCAGTTTGTCAAGAAATGTAATGTGCAAGTGATGCAGCCACATGCAGTGTTGTGAGCTGGTGCTTATCAATGACTATGCAAATGTATTTTCTTAGAGATTCCATAAGAAAATGTCCATTAAAATATTGTCACTGCCATCACATACTCCTTCCAGTGCATCATTTGGGCCCCATCCTAGAAGGCTGCTGACCATCTTCTCACACTGACTGGTCAAAGTATGAGGGTGCTCAGCATTTTCTGGATCAGGCTGCTAATCGTAGCTAATACACATGAATAGCAGAGTTGCTGCTTACTGGTTCATGAACTTTATTTTGTGTATAAAATGAATATAGATTAAAGCACTGTATAATCACATACTAACATCTCTGTAATCATCAAACTATTTTAGTTCTTAGGGTTTTTAAAGTACTTAATAATATCCACTTGTTATTATGTATTACAGCAATAAATGTTTTCTTTTTGTTGTCATTTAAATTTGAAATGTTTTAACAGAACTGTAAGAAAATATGCTTTGGAATGTTTGCTTAGAAATGGAATTCCAGTCAGACTGTATGAAATGGAAGCACACTAGCTTAAAGCTCTGATCCCTATTCAAGGATGCAATGTGGGTGTGACGTGCTATGGAAATGCCCATCACATGCTTGCTTTATAGTTGCCAGGGGAATTTTCAGGTGAACAGAGATGCTTTGAAACATATGAACACATTTACAAAGATTAATACTACTACAGTACAAGCTTTTCTGATGTGGCTGATGGAATATGAGTGGAGAATTCTAAAGGCTTTGCCTCTGGAACTGGCAGAATAGAGTTAGTTAAGAGTTCTGAGTTAAGGATTCCACCTCTCTAACTAGCAGGTGCTCAGAAATTTCTCTGTGCTGTACAGTTTGATCCCAACTACAGGCTGGAGAAGTACACAGCTTATACACATACTACTACTCCCAGTAGTACCAGGTATTATTAGTTATTATTCTAACCTCCTCAGCTCCTGGGGTTCGGCATATCAAGCCATAAAAGTCCCTTCAAACCACTTGCCACTAAATCAGATTTTGCCCTCTTAATATTTATAGGGAGCAATTACATTAGACTAAGGTGCTATTTTGTTCATTTTCCAATTTTGACTGGTACATTTGGAAGCTCAGTAAACCATTTTATCGTACTAGTTTTTGGTAGATACTCATATGTACCATCAGAATCTTGAGAAAAGACCTTAGAAGAGACTAGAATTAAGAACATTTTTAAAGCCATATTTCAATTCAGGTTTCCTGTAAGGAGCATTTGAACAAAACTTGAACTATTGAATCCTTCTTGAGGTCTACTATATCGATCCAAGATGCTTAGAAATACTTCTGTGGCACAAAAATGGAACCAGAAAGTCTGTGTATTGTAAACAAACACATCTCTCTTGTGCACACCTGATACATACACATACACACATACATACAAGCACGTGTTTGTAACACTTTAGACTGCAGTGTTTCAAGGAGACAAGAACTATGCAAATCTTGGAGACTGATCTTTCCAATATTATATTGGTCAGACAGTTCTATTCTGTTGAGAGAAATACCCAGAGGTTACTAGCACTCCCATGTGGGTACCCCTGGATATAAAAATGGGGGAGTATTTGACTCCTGACAGTTCAGTAGGCTTATGTTATTAAACCAGAAATGACTGACATCAGTATGAATCTATCCATCTCTGTTAAGAAATAAATAAGCTTTTAAATAAAAAGAATTTCTTTCTCAGATCTACCAAATGGGAAGTATGTTTAGGAGGGAATTTCCTTTTGTCCCTGGAAGACAACTATTGCTGGACTGGATGATGGCCATGCTCAAAGCCAAATTCCATATAAATCTGTCATTACACAGGATGTTCATCATGGCAGTTCTTGATACCTTCTTTAGTGGTGACAACCTTCCAGGAAGAATTCTGATAAGGTGCTTTAGTGTACAAAGAAAGCAACATGTTTGAGTCTCAGTGAAGTAAATAGAATTTAGGCACATATTTAAGACGATTCATGAAAGTGCTTTGAAATGTACTTGTGTTCAGACCTGTTCTACAAAAACCCCCATAAGTCCATTTAGCTTTAAACATAATTTAAGAATTTAGGTCTCACTGAAGCTGTTCCTCTGTTTAAATTCTTTTGCTGAATAAATATATATTTAATAAGGGACAAATATTCTAATTGGTCTTTTCACTTAGATCTAAAATATTCCTTTCACCTTTTAACTAATCATTTAACTTAAATTGAAAAAAAATGGATTTGGAAAGCTAATAAGCAAATTGTTGAGAAAAAATGGAAGGCAACTTAACTGACACAATACTGGGACATTTTGGAAGAAAATAACAGAGTTGTTTTTAAGTTGATCTCTTCTGTAGTATAGTGTATGATATTGTGGAAATTTTCAGAGACTATGCAATGCTAGTTATATAAATATAAAAATACCTTAGTATTATGTTCAGAAACAGTTTTGTTATGTGTGAAATTTTATTTTATTAGTTCATGAAGATTCTGTGTGGCTGATTCCTGCTCACACTTATATTATGTGATGGAAGATACATTTTTATCACTGCAGTTTCTTTGCCAAAGAAGTGTAAATGGCCCCTGAAATAAAAAGTGTGTCCTTTGAATCTTAACACTGACATAGTTAAAGTGAAAGCTATACCAAAAGAATTCAATTAATTTTATTTCATTCAGGCCTGACCTGATAAGATTTCAAAGGGATGTTGGAAAAATTTGAATTGCTGGTGTCAGAGGAAGTGTGATTAGTGTGGAGCTGATGTTTTCTTTCTCTCTGAACAACTGTGCAAAACCAGAGCAAAGGGAGTCACAGAAACTGACAGAACAGTAAAGCGCACAGATAATTGAGCCCCTGGGACAGATCTTCCTGGGAAAACTTGTGAAGGCAGAATTCAGACCTCCCCCAAACCCAGTTTATTTCTCCCATCATTTTCTTTTGCAGTCTTTCCAGAAACACCTGCAATTAATAGTACAGGGGGTAAAATCAGTATTTCCAACTAAAGACCATCAGAATTAAGGGAATTGCTCTTGAATCTTGGCAAGGGGACCCTTTTTCAAACTCCACCTATCCTACAACCTAGCAGGCCACTCCAGCTGCTAAACATTTTTGTTATGCCTGCCCATTGTTCTGCAAAAGCAGTGGGAGATTTGCTTCCTGCAACAGCAAGGACTTTTGTGGCTGTTTGCCATAGAGTGTACAAGGTACTGAGCTACTTTCAAAGCTCTGCTCCAGTTTATCATAAGTCAGCTTGGCAGGAACCAAATTTAACTTTCTGAAATGAGACCTAGGACTTGCTTTTCTGCCTTCAAAGTCTGCAAGGTGTGTGCCACAACAGTCTTTTGGGACTTCTAAAATCACCTCTGATGGTGTGGCTGCTCACAACTCTGACCATGCTGTTTTCACTTCACATTTTACAAATCTCACCTTGGCTAGAACTTCCTTTGGTATTATAATGGGTTAATCACAAGAACAGCCTGCAAATGCAACCTACCAAGCCTAAACCAAATCAGAAGAAAGGCAATTTCATATTTATCCAAGGCAATTTTGACCCTCATAGATATCAGCACTTTCGAAAAAGTGTCACTTAGGTACACAAAATCACCAGATAATCTACCTTCTGAAAACCATAACCAAAAATAATTTCATATAATCTCTCTAGTACTTCATGAGCATGAGGGCTTACCCCACATACAAAGTGGATTCCCTTGAAACCTGTGAAGAATGATATTACAAATGCATATTATATGATTGGCTTTTAGCAGATATTAAAATGAATATCCCATGTGTTATGTTATGTTGGGAAGTTATGCTGTATTCATATAGTTTCTTTCAGTAATACGGTAAATGTAGTTTTTAGATTACAGCATAATAGTAAAATAGAAACTATGTTATGTAAAGATGCCTTTGTAATTAGCTCGAGAAATGGAGACAATAACCATGGAATTTTTTTTCACACTATCCTAGCTGGATAAGGGATGGCAGCAACGACTCTAAAGGAAGCTCTGAGAAAAGATATATGGCATCTGTTATCAAGGCCCTGCGACTGTATGGAGCCATGAGAAGGCCAGATTTATAGATGGAAGGGAGAAGGGGGGGAGTTGAAAATAAACAGAAACACATAAAATTTGAAAGGACTGTTTGAATCATGTATGTGATGTATGAATATTCAGCACACTAGTGTTTTTAAGGGATGAGTCTTTTGTTAAGCTGCGTACCACATGATGAACTCCATGTCAAGGTACCCAGGCGCCTGTAAGAAAAATACTTTTGTTCTTATTGTCTCCTGATTGTCTATTTTTTTTTTTTTAAACTTTTAAATTTTACCAAGTGAACCTCGTTTTTCACAATGAGAATATATTTTTACACCTGTTCTCAATACCATCAACTTGTTTCCTGCCTGGGACATGCTGCCAGGAATTCCTTGACATTTGTATCCTCAAAATTGTTTAATAAGTGCTTGAAGGAGAAGACTAGCCACACTTGAGGGCAAAAGTCCCAGGTATTGTCTTTTCACTACCAGAAGTGATAGTGTGCTATTTCTGAACTGGCCTTGGCATATTGTCTCTGCTCAAAACCTCCTGTTGTAAGGGTCATACCTTACTTAGAGAGCCCTCTAAGTATCCATATTCAGTAGGTTAATGATACAACACAGTGTTTATTCACACTGACACCTGAGAAGGACTCAAAACCACAAAAAAACCCATTACTGAAGGCACTCATTATTATGCTTTTATCTTCTCTGGCCTTTGAGAAATTGTGAAATACAAAGTTGTGTTTCGTGTCAGGGAAATAAAAAGAATCTGTGTAATTTTAATTGTAGACCACAACCATGAGACAGTTATAAAGATGAGTTCTAATAAACAACCGAGGAAAGCATGGAAGAAGGTTTTTGAACAAACTTTGCTTGCAATTACCTATTATAAATATCAAGCTATTCTGTAATAAGAGTCTTTAAATTATAACTTTAGAAGCTTGCTTTGTATTAAAGAATTTTAAACTGTAGTTTTAGAATGTAAAAAGGCTTTCTCACAGAAAAACATCCTGGATACGGAAGAAGGATTTCAGCTCGCTGATTTATGGTTCCTGAAAAAGGGAAATTGGACAACACTATCAAAGACTGATAGACCTAGAAAATAGAAGCTGGACCCCACCACCTGGGATACATATCCTGGATGTACATCCTGGAATATTGAAATTTAAAATAGGCCACAATAGAATATAGAAATTGTAAAGGAACCGAACACCACCATAATGGCTTTACATTTCTAGGTATTGAACAGTGACATTAAAAATTTGAAATAGAAACTGCTGAGAAAAGCTTATTGTTATAAATGCCAATACAGTAGTCCAATTAGAAATATAATTTTTGGTTTATTAAAAAGGATCGAATTACAGAATTTCGGCAAAACCTTCCCAGAGAAGTTACATTGACGATTGACCCGGGGAATCATCAAGGGTGAACTGGGACACAGTATCTGGCAAACTGCCGTCCCCCCTGAGTTCACGAATTGGCCTTGTTAGGGGCTTAGATTTTATACACTTTATTCTGCCTCTGGCAAAATTTTCCTCATAGTCCTTTTGTTTTTATGCTGGTTATTCGAATTCATAGTCGTCTCTGGCTGAACTGAAAAGAGTTTCCTCCTCCTTTTTAAATTGTCAATGTTTGGTTTCCCATGAGTCAATAGACACCAAAGTTTATGAATGGAAAGAGTTCATCTCCGGAGATTTCAACGATGATGGTGCTCTGACGATGGTGCTCCCACGCTTTGATGACAGTGTTCCGATGACTGATGATAGTGCTCTGATGGCTCTGCCGTCCACAGAGGATGGACTGATAGCTTATCTTAATGTGTCCTTCTTTCTGATGCCAAAGAGAAGGCCAGGGTTTCCCCGTAAATCCTTTGTCTCCTTTCTAAATGGAAATTTCAGAGTGGTGCCTGCCTCTGTCTCAGCGAATTTCAAGGCAGACTAAAACTTATATTCTCATATAAGATATATACAGTGGTTTTCATAATTTTTAACATGCCATAACCCATAAGAACACGAATTAACATCCCATATTTTTCACACTTATGAATATGTATGAATATAGCCAATAAAATCCTAGCAAGTCCAGCAATCGGTGTGCAGTCAGAAGGGAAAATCCTTCCACTGTACCCAGCGTGCTCTTTGCTCATACTTTACCATGCCAATTAATCAATTATTAAATTGAATTGCTGCTTGATATATTGGCCATGTCAAGCGTCTTATTTGGAACAAAATGAATGCACAGGAGCAGAAATGTCTGCAATCACTTTGTCGCTCAGATTCTTCCCTTTTTTGGGGACATTTTTCTTCTTAAAAGCCTAAGTGGTTGCGTTGGTTCAAGAAACAACTGAAGCATTCTTGCAAAGGCAATCGTTGCACAGGGAACTGACAGCAGGGCAAGCACACGTTGCCCTACAGGTACCCCCTCAAGCACTTCGAGTAGGATGGGTCCGAGCAGGAACTCTCCGGATGATGGTGGAGGGTTAAAATAATAATTTCTGTTTAAGCTAACTGCGGGTAGTTGGGGGAAGGTAGAAGACGCACAATCTGAACTTTACAGATAGCTTGGAACAAACGTCAGCTTCTGCACCTAGCTGCGTACCATTGTTTAAGTATCACTCCAGCCCAGAAGATAATTGAGAAGCATTGTTTTAACCAAATCAAGTATAACACAGGGTAGAGCGTAGGTATGATTTAAGATAGTAACTAAGAAATAGGATAGCCAGTATCTAGGGGTGGAGGTTAGTTAACATATGTATAATTTGAAACTATAAAAATCACAAATTGACTCTCTATTCTGGGGCACAAGATTTGGGCACTGTATGCCCCTGTGTGCCCGCGCGCTTGAATAAAGAACCGCATATGATCGCCTTCGTGTGGTTATATGTTTTCCTACGCTGACACGGACACTGGGATCAATCCCGGCTCCGCGCCGGTAACCAACAGCGACCGCCCCTCAACCCCGGCCGGCGCCGGCCCACGGGCCCCGCGCGGCCCTCGGCCCCCCGCAGCCCCGCCTCCGCCTCTGATTGGAGGAGAGCGGGGGGGCCGAGCCCACCATTGGCCCCTCGGGCAGAGGTCGCGCTCGCCATTGGCTGCCGGCGGGTGCCCCTCGGAGGCGGTGAGGCAGACGGGCCCATCCTCTGGTGGCGGCGGCGGCGGCGGCGGCGGCGGCGGCGGCGGCGGCGGCGGCGGCGGCGGCAGCACCGGCACCATGGTGAGCTCTGCCGGGCAGCCCGCCCTGCCCGGGGCCGAGGCGCGTTCGCTCTGCCCGGCACCGAGGCGCGTTCGCTCTGCCCGGCACCGAGGCGCGTTCGCTCTGCCCGGCACCGGGCCCGCGGTGGGAGGGAAGGGGCTGAATCCACTTGGGAAGCCGGGCCCCAGCCCTTTGTTTCGGGGGGAGATGGGTGATGTTTCGATGGGGTCGCTTCCCGCTGGGGCGATGGGAAGGGTGTAGAGTGGGATGCTGCGGGGCGGGAGAAGGGGCTCCCCCGCCGCCCGGGCCTGACCGTGCCACCGCCTCGTCCTGCCCCGCAGTACGGCTTCGTCAATCACGCCCTGGAGCTGCTCGTCATCCGCAACTACGGCCCCGCCGTCTGGGAGGACATCAAGTAAGTGTCTGTGCATGTGTTTTGTGCGCGTCCGTCTGTGTGTCTGTGTGTGGATGTGTCTGTGCGCGCCTGTTCGCGGGGCCGCGCAGGGCCGGGAGCCGGGGCCGGCCGGGTACCGGGGAGCGGCGCCCCGTTTGCCGCCTCCCGGCTGCCGGGCGGGTCTGCGGGCCGGCGGGGCCGGCAGCGGCACCGGGGACGCGTCTCCCCGCCGCGACACGAGCAGCGCTGCTCCTGCCGCACCTCGTCCCACGCGCGACCTCCCTTAACGCCTCCAAGACCCGCCGTGTTCCATCTTTCCCGGTCTCCAGGAGCCGCAGTGGGGATTGCATTGATCCCCGCGGTTCTCTCGGTTATATGGAGTATGTGGCTGAAGTAATGTCCTTACATCAGGCCACCAGGTGAACAGTGCAACAGTTGCGTCCCTTTGCATCCCTGAAGGAACTAAGATACAGTGTTTATTTAATAAACACTGTCTAAAAATACTGTCAGATTCTGGCAATGTCTTCAGCTTGAAATCAAAAAAGTCACTGATTACTATAGAGAAATATATATAAGAATGTAAGTAGAAGAATGGTATTTGACTTCATTTCTTGAATCTGATTTCTTGTGTCCTTGCTTTTCTGGGGGTCTAACATTTTTCTAAGGAGCTGACTGCCTTCACTCTAAACCTTTAATCAGTGGTGAGATTGTACTAAAAGTTTTGAATGAGTGTGCAAACAAAATTCTGTTTACCTTAAAAATGGTAGTATGAATCACTGGGCAAAACTACAGCAAAAATTTTTAAAAGGACGTAAAAGCTTACAGAGTTGTAGGCTTACTTCATTGGGCTTTAGGCAACATGTGGTCAGAAGAAATGGTTTAATATGATCTCTTGATAAGGCAGAAGTAGATTATCCAACTTGGAGAAAGTGGTCCTCTTTCAGCTGGATGCCTTGTGTATCCCTCTGTCACATTTATTTTGGGCCAATTTTAATATGTCAGTGTTGATGTTGATGTTATAATATATTGCTGTTGTCTTAATTTTTGGAGTCAAAGGCCAGTTTTGATTGTGAGATTTTTGTTACCATGGCATACATTTTTCATCAAATCATTTGTTAAGAATGTGATAACCTTGCTGAGTACCATGAAATCTGAGAATCATAGAAATGTTCTCTGGAAGAGGCCTCTGGAGGTCATGTAGTCCAGTTTCTGTTCTAATCTGGATTGTTACAGACACTAGATTAGGGCTCAGCTATGACTTTTGTCTAGCCAAGTCTTTAAAATCACCAAAGATGAGTCCACAGTTGTAGTTCAGCAGGCATTCATTGTTCTATTGATCCCTGACAGGTACTCTAAATTACTGTTTGCAAATACAGTTCTGTGCACACCACAGATGAACCTTTAGTGTATGCCACAGAGTTTTGTGATATAAGTAAGGCATTTATTTTCCTTCCATGCTAAACATTTCTAAACACAGTGATCTACTTTGAATTCCTAGATTTTGATTTTTTTAAATGGAATATATAAATTAAGAGGTGATAAAATAGTGACATACGTGTCATTTTCCGTGAAAATTAAAGTAAATTTAAAAAATGTATAAAATATGATGTTCACTCTTTCTTGGCATGGCATCCCTTACCAAGATGCCTTTAAGTATCGTGGACCACGATTTTGTCCAGATTACCTACTGAATATGTATTTGTATTTAAGATCAATCCATCAAAGAAGATACAGAGTTTCATCTTCTAGTGTAAGACCACGCTGCGGACTGTCAGAACACAGCCATAATTCCTGTTGCATTCTATTTCTTCAAATTTTGGAAACACCTAATAGAATACTGAAGATAACTAAAGCCCATGAGGAATATTACTCATATAACATTTTGGAGAAATTTAATAGAAATATACAAAATACTTTTCTAAGGTCAGTTGTGAAAATTCAGGAAGCTGGTATATCCTGTTTCTGCTTTTCAAATGAGAAACATTTATGTCTTCTGGCAGCCCAGCAGGTAGGCTCTGCTGTTAGCTCACAAGAAGATGGCTCTCTGGAAGGAAACTAGCACGACCACCCAGCAGAAGATTGGAATGTGATCTCCAAGCAGGAGCCAATGCATTTGCAACAGCTGCCATAGGTCCTTATGAGAAATTGGTCACCATGGGGTATTTATTCAGCAGGATTTCTCAGTTCTGTATCCTAGAGTTTAGAAAGCAGTAAACCAGCCCTCGCTGGAACACATTATAGTGGTGCTGATTTAGGGAATGGTAGTGTCAACTGGTAGCCAAGTGATGTTGGGGAAAATCTTGAATGTTTTATAAGCAAATACAAACTTCTTGCAAAGGCTTTTTTGTTAAACTGTTCATTTAGGAAACAGCAAGAAAGTACAGAAGTGTTGTGGCATGCTGAGTTGAATCACTGGTGACTGGAGAAATAATTATTGAAGTCAACAGTCTTTTTGGCTGTTTCAAAAAAAACAAAACAAAACAAACTTTGCACTATTAGTGTGGTAGAATTTGCAATAAAACTTCAGCATTTTTGTGAAGTAGAGAGGCCTCTGGGTAGTTCAGTACAAGATTTCTTATCTAAGCTTTTTTGGTTTTGTTTTTTTCTAATGTTGAGCTGATCACATACTGCTATTTTGTTCTCTCTGAAGTCACCACAGAAGATGTGAAACAGCATTGCAGAGTGGTGGGTTATGATTGCTGAGTGATTCTCAAATGCCAGCAGGTGAATTTGTACTTAATATTGATAGAAGAGAAAAGAAAACATAGAACTAAATAAACTGAAGTAATGAATTCTGGTCATTCCAAAAAAGTGTATTTAAAAAAGTTAAATACTGAATTGAAAGGGTATACTCCATCTGAAACATGGAAAATCTTCTGTAGCTTGTTCAGTCAAAAGTGGTGTTGAATGAAGTTCTTACATAGAGAATTTAGGTACACAAATAGTTGAATTTGTTGCTCTTACAAGAATGGTGTTTTCAGTGCCATCATTTACTGTTAATTGAATTAGAATGATAATTTCAAGTCTCTGTGTCTGTTATTTTGTTCATTTTTCAGCATTATTGTAAAACCATGATCTATCAGAAACATACTAATTTTTAATGGCCCAGAGTGGAATTCTTGGGAAAGTTAGCCTCCATGTTATTTTCATCCACTTAAAAAAACCCCCGTAACTAAAGATCAGAATTCTCTTATACATATACAATAAGGCACTAAGTTCATGGAAAAATTACAGTATTGTTTTGGTTTGGAAAGACAGGTATCTGTCAGGGAAAAATGGAGTTTCCCTTGGAATGGAGAATGTAAAAACCCCCTCCCTCCAAATGTTTACAATTTTGCAATTAGGAACTTTCAGGCAAAAAATATGGGAATAGGAGTAACAGTTCTTTACTAGGAATATTAAAAAAATACAAATGCAATACAAAAAAAAAACAAACAAGCAAACAAACAAAAGTCCTAGAAAACCCTGACAGAGTCAGGAATACGACCTGACACCCTGTCCGCCAGGGTGTTGGAAGCCATCCAAATAAGTTCTCCTGGAGTGACAGATGTGGTTCTGTTGGAGTAGAGATGATCCTGTAGTGGTGGTGAGATGAGTCCGGTCTTCCTCTGAGAATTCAGTGGAAAAGTGGAAGCTTGGTGTTCGTACAGCTCAGTTTTTATCTTGGTAGGAACAGCTGGCTCCCCCCCCCACTGGGTAGAGCATCTCACAATGGGTTAGTGTAATATGTCATGTCATTGGTGAGCCTTAATGGCCCATTAACAGAAGACATTCCCCTCGAAGGGTCGACAGTGGTGGAAGAGATAAACACTGGCCCACCTGGTTTTAACAGCTGGCCTGTTATCAGAAGGCATCTGCGCCCCACCCCCTGGAGTTACAAGAGATAAAGGAAAAGAACCCAAACATCTCCCCAACTGGTTTCAACAAATGAAATAGAATACACTTTTTTTGGTTGCATAACCCAAGATGAGTATGTACTTTGATATAGGGTTTGGCTTTCCTAAAGAGCTAGAATTAAAATGCTTGACAAACAAAATGGTTCAAAGCTGCCTATTTCTGAACCAGCATTCTAAATCCCAAACAGGTTGAATTTAAAATAAGACTAAGCAAGCTGGCATCTAAGTAATGAAAGCTAATATTGATTTATGGAGCTTTACTCATTTTCTCAACAGCAAAGTCTCAAAATTTTTCTTCTCCTTAGGGTTTTCTCTGACTGCCACTTACAGAATTGAGAATTTGAATTAATGAACAGGGTTTTTGTGATGAAGCCCTAGAATCATTAGAGTGATTTAGCAAAGCTGGATGAGCAATAGGGAGTGAACGTCCTTCTGTAGTTGCAGTAGCGGTAAAAATCTGCAGTAGCAGATTTTTCTTGGTGGAAAGTGAAGATGATTCACCATAGTCCTTTCTTTTGCTTACTGGCAGTTGTAAGCTGCACGAACACTGATCATTGTCATTCATTATTTCAGTCCTTGGAAGGGGAGACTTAGGACCTGCAGTGCAATGAAGACAGACTCCTTTGATCAGTGCTTCATTGGCTTTGCAAAGAGTTGCTAGTAAATAAACAGTTAACATAGAGCTGTTAACCACACTTGCTGAGAAAGCACTTTTCATTTGTTCCTTTCATACCTAAGAGAAAACCTCTTCTGAATCCTTTATTTTGTACTTGTTACATCCAGAGGGCTGGTTTAGATCGTGTGGCCACAATTGCCATGGCTGGTTCTTAGGGGTGGTTCTCAAGATTGCTTTGGCATTAGATCTCTTCAAGTCCTCTGCAGCCAACATAAACAAGCATAAGCATTGACAGGGATGTCTTCTTGAAACAGCTCCAGGTCGATATGTGGGAGCTAGAGCAATGTGGTCAGCTGGGAATATGTAGAGTCTTTTTTCCTGTGTTTCCCAACACTGTTCCTCTGTGTTTACTTAATACAGGATTTTCCCATGGGCTCCTAAATCTGAATTGGGGCCAGGTTAGATGCTCAAACTGTGACACTTTCAAACATACTGCCAAGAAAATAAATGAGAACTCAATAAATCTCATAAAGAAATGCATTAAAACGCTTCATCACAAGCCTGTAGAGTAAATTAGTATTTTCCCCACACAGGTATATGAAATATCTGGATTTGGGAAATGAAATGGCACAGCTAGTCAGCCATAGTCTTCATCTTCTTTCTGTTTTTATGGCAGAAGTCCCCACGAAAACATGTAGTGTGGAAAAACTAGAATGGAACTTGAAACTCAGCATTTGCTAAAAGCAACTATCTTGAGGTGAAAAAACTTTTTGTTTGATTCTGGAGAAGTGTTCAAACTTGCTCAGTAGAAAAATAGGCATTTTATGCCCCTTTGCTGTCTGTACCTTAGCATGGGGATATGTATATATATCAAGTGTAGCCTTATATCCCTGGTACTCATGATGCCTTAAGTTTTAGCTTTCATAATTTTTAGATTCTGTACTGCCTTAATGTGTAATTCTGAACTTCATAGTAAGTGTTAGTAAGCTCTCTTCACAAGGTAGTTAGACAAAACAATCCTTTTCCAGCTTGAGAACCAAGGACAGCATTGACGCTTTGGGCCCAAAAGCATAAAAAACAGCGAATTGAAGAGAGCAAACCAGGAGGATGGGACTTCATAACCTGAAGCTGTAATTGGACAATTAATCCCAATATGTAAATGGACCAAAACTTATAAAAGTGTGAAAACTCGTTACTGGTCATCCATCTTGGGTCCATCTTGGGCAGAGCCCCAGCCACGCTCTTGTACTGCCCAAGGTGTATCTTTTTAAGGCCTTTTAATAAATACCTACTTTACTCCTTAACTCTCTTTAGCCTCTGTTCTAGGTCAGCCTCTCAAGGCATCACTCAGTGCTTAATGCAGAATTAAAGCATCTTCTCCTGCCTTTGCCCTGTTTTGTCCTTTGGAGGGGTTAGGATGGCATGTGCTGTCCACACTCTTAAATGCCAAGACTCCAGGTCTGGGGAGCCTTCTGGCCAGCACAAACTTTACAGGGACCTAGTGGTCAGGAAGTGCATACTACAGAAGAGCAAAAGTCAATTGCTTGTCCTAGGAGGAAGGAAACTCCTGCTCCCCAAGCTTCACAGACTGTCACCTACCAAGGCTCCAGGCTCTTAAAAGATTTTTTTTTTCTATAAGTCTCTTGTTATGGTTAAAATGATGAACACGGAGGATTGAGAAATTGTCCTTGAGCAGTGTGGAAAAGGAAAGTGGAAAGATCTGCTCAGTTTCAAATTAGGTTCAGCTGAAATCGTAGAAGACTATCATATGGGGAAGTGAAAGAAACTGCTAGGACTGAAAATGAAAACTAAGCTAAACAGACAGGAACTTCTACATCCTATTGGTGAAGGTTATCATAGGTCGGACTGTAGTGACTTGGTGTGGCTTTTGCAGTGAAATGTAGGTGATTTAAGAACACGTATTGGATAAATTTTCAAAGGCATTCCTAACAGGTTTATTAGTAGTGCTGTAGGTTGCCTGCTTAAGTCAGGAAAGGTAGATGCTTTTATTCATTTATGTATCTAAAAATGGTATTCCACTGATTTGACTAGCATTTAGATAATTATGAACTCATTGACAGGATGTGCTATTCTGATTAATTATATTTGTCATTACATTCTAAAATAATAAATAATATAAATAAATAATATAAAATAAATATTAAATGCCCTTAAGAAAATATTTAATATTTTATTTTACAGGACACGGACTTGGATTGCATTGTTTCCTGGGAATTTCTCACATAGCAAAAATTGTCCATTTTTATGCTACTTAAACAAAGCAAATAAAAAAAAAAACTTTTTTAGCTGCAGAATGAAGGCCCTAGTTTGGTTTACTGTGTCTATATGCTGAGTTCAGAATGTCACTTTGTCAGAGATGTTTTTTCTTTTTACTAATATATCAAAACACAACTTATATTTGTTGACAAATCCTGTGAGAATCAAGATTTTTGCCTTCTGCTATTGCTTTGCCCAGTGTTTAGAAGTAGTAATAGCTGATACTACGGTATAGTTTGCCTTTTCAGAAACCTAGGAAAATATCCACAACAGCTCTAGTGAAAGTGTTTTAAGTTGCAATAGTAAGCTCTTAAGATTTGTGGGAATTTAGATAATTTGTAGGTCTGATTCTGGTAGGCTGTAAAGTCCATGAAAGTTGTGTTTTGAGCATAAAAAGTGCTTAGTATCTTAAAAAACCAGAACCACTCATCACATACTGGGCACCCTAATGAATGAAACCTCTTTGATCTGTGGTGTTCTTGCCTATTTTAAATGGAAATGGTATAATTGGCCTCATGAGATTGTTGGAAAGCTAATTAATGCTTCTGCATGCAATTAGTGAACATCAATTCCACAGGAATTAAAAAGGAATCATTCTCTCTTCAGAACTGGATTTGAAAACTGTTGTAAATCAAGCCTGAGGTTATATATTGAGGAATGGGATAAAATAAAACACAAAGTAGTTGTGCATTAGTGGAGTAGGGTCTAGCCTCAGTACTGAAGGAACTGGAAGCCTGGAGGAAAAGGAACAGGTTCTGTGGGCTCATGGGTGTGGCTGGGATGCTGTGTCATACAGGCTCAGAAACAGAATGGGAAATGTTGCTTGGAGCAAACTGCTCTAATGTTGCTGAGTGGACCTGAGTCTATCTTTCCTGCTTTCACTAAACTACAAAAAAAAAAATTTCACCAGATGCTTATGGCTCTTTATGAGATATGTTTTATTTCTTTGTAATTGTTCTGGAAAGTGTTTTTCAAGTTTTCAGCTGACCGTAGTTTCTGTATATAGGGCAACCCTTTAAAAAGCATGTAAAACAGTACCATAGTCTGTAACAATCTGTCTGCAGTGGTAACAGCATCACTTCTGGTTGGATAATCATCAGCTTAGAATGTAAAGTTTTTGGAGAAAATCTGTTTGTGTATGTAGGTACATATGCAAATAAATGTTGATGTGCATGCCTATGTGTATGTGCATATTATGTCTGCATCATCACCATGTGGCCTGGGCAATAAAAATGCAAACTAAACAGGAAATAAGAATCAAATATCTGTACAAAATGTGAGGTGGGGCACTTAGTAATCATCTGTAGTGGAAGCAAGTGAAAAGCCTTCCAGTTATCTTCGATATTTCTTGTCAAGGGGTTGATTTGCAGGAGAACCTTGGTGCCAACCTCTTTGTAAATTTCCAAGTGTAGGTTTTGGTGTGTCTCGGACTTCAATTTTATTTTATCCTATTAATGCCTTTGTGATTTCTCCCATCAAAATCCTGGCTTTCCTGTTCCTTTCTTCTGTCCTTCTCCCCCCAGGAACTGTAAAAGTCTGGGTGGTGAACAGGTGAGTTGTGGAGTTTACCACGTAGACACACATACCTGTGTACTGCAGTGGTGGCAGTCAGTCCCCTATCAATCTTCTTTCCCTCTTTGTTGAACTGCTGGGAGTTTGCTCAGTATTTCCCTTTCCTAGCCCATAACTAATTATTGTAAAGAATGCTTGCTTTGCAGTTTACTTGAACTTACTAATTCTTTCATGCTAAAAAGTGTTGCAGATGTACTGTGTTAATTCTCTTAACTGTCTTGTCACAATGAACACTGGTGAAAAAAATTGACTATTCACTAGAGTTTAGATTGTGAATCCATTCTTATTTTGGATCACATAGTTCTCAATTGTAAATAATTGCAGTGATCTGTTAAAAAGCAAGAAAATGGAGGTTTTGCTGCCTCTTCTAGCACCCAGTGCTGAAGGCAGTGTTCTGTTCAACCCATCTCAACAATTTTGAAAAAAATACAGATTGCCTACAAATAGATATGAGAAAAACACTTTGGAAAGCTATTAGTGGTGAAATGACAGTAGATGATTTCTTTTTAATCCATACCCCTTCTAACATTAATGAGTTTTTATCCAGAAAGCAACATTTAATTTTGTTTATGTTAAGTCTTTATTTCATACTATTCCAAAGGTCTAATCGGTATTTTATATTTTTTAAGTGATGCTGAATAGATGATTCTTCATGGGTAGGGAGGTTAATATTTATTTACAAGCTTCATAGGGTCAGGACACTATACTTCCTGCTCTTTCAGTTCCTCACAGCAGAAGGACCTGCTTGAAAAGGTCAGGAGTTCAACTGAGTGGATGCCAAATTCATTAATTCCTGTGGGAAGAGGTTGTCTAAAAGGAAATACTGGCATGTTATGAAACTTGGTGTAAGTGTTCTTGCAGTATCTATCAGGTACTTTGCAGTTTTCCCAGAATTAAGGGCTTTTAGATGTGCCAGGATAACAGGTGTTATAAACACATCATTCACTTTTGTTAATGGATGTATGAAAGAGTATTTTGTAAATACCGTTCTTTTTATTCCACTTATGTAAAAGGAAGCAAAATAATACTAGCTTTATATTTTTAATAATATTTTTAGTATTTGTAGTAGCAGCGAGGAACTTGTACTTTTGTTAACTGTATCTTTTAGTATTATCTTGTTTTGAAAACCTACATTAAACACTCCTGTATCCAGCCTGTAAAACTGGGAAATAGCTCAGAACTGTGAAGTCTATAAATACACCTATTTACTTTACCCAGAACATCATTTTCCTGGACAGATTCCCATTTTTATTTAATCTTGTAACTTAATATAATTTATGTTCTTCCCAGCTGGGTATTTTAAAATATCTTTGGACCATCCAAAACATGTACAAGTTTATTTTCTTTTTTTCCTTTTTGGAATAGTGGGTCAATATTTTTAATAACTTTTAGTGAAACGTCTTTGTGAAATACATGAAAAAAAGATGGGAAGCATTATGAAAAAAACAGCTGCCTGTGAAGTGGTATGAGCAGTGAGTTTGGCATTTTAATGTAAATGAGATGCAAAGACAATGATTCTGGGTTCACAGATACTATCTTTAGTTCTGACCCATGTAATCCTGTTTAAGAGTGCTACTCTTGGAACGGAATTACACTTGACTTGCTCCTGTTAGTGAGATCAGAACCATTCTGTGTTTCTAAGTGCAGTAGTTATTTTGTCATTAAGATTGTTTTGACTGATCTCTTCAATTTAATGAGCACTTTTTCCATCCTTGGTACACCAAGAATACTGAAGCACAATGGTGACAAAAGTCCCAACAGAAACAATGAGTATCACTGAAGAAGTCCTGGAGGTGGTCTTGGAACTAGCTGCTGTTTTTGGTGTGTTCAAGGTGACACACCCAGTGTGCACACTTTGGACTTAGTTTTGGTAGGAAGAGATCCAGTTGTGCTTTTGGGACACTGGATGATCTCTTAAAGTGACTCCAGCAGCTTCTAAGTAATAATGTTATATTGCAGAGAAGCCTATGCATCTTCAGGATGCAAAGTAATTGTTCCATGAAGTCTTCCACCATATTTTTTTCTCAATATTTGCTGCATGCAAATGGAAAGGGTTCTTTTTCTGTAAGAATTTCTTAAGATTTCAGCTTTTTGACTGGCTACAGCGGCAGGTTAGCAAGTACGACTTCACAGGAAAAAAACGTTTTGTCAGCAGCAAATCTTGATTATGATTTATGCAAATTCACTTTAAATACTACAGTCTGACTGCAAAATTCATTAAAACTCACCTGTTGCAGAATGGGCTATATAAGTAAGACCAGCCTGATGTGACATCTTGTCCAGCTGTGTTGTCTGTAAAATCTCCAAAGATTGCAGAAGAAATCCTTTCTACATCAAACCTCTATGACAAATAAAAATGTGTGCATCCTGTGCTTAAAAATCTGAAGTGCAGGATCTGTTCTGATTTTAAGAATAATTTTTCTTGTAATGCTTGTCTACACATAGCATTTCAGCCATTTCTGTGAATTATTAACATTACTTTTGAACATTAGTAGTGTGTTTACAAATACTGAACTAGTTGCACAAGGGGAAAGATTTTCAAAGGGACCATTGTACACAGATGTATCACCTGTAATGCTGTTCTGTGCTGCTAAATCAACAGCAGTTTGGGGAGTGTTAGCATGACTGATGGAGGAAAGGCTGTTTTAAGACTTGATCCTGCGTCGATCTATTCAATAGGAATTTTTCCACTGATTTCAAGGCCAAATCTTTATGTGAAAAATATCTTCTGTATAGCTGTTATTTTCCATGGTGCAATGGTTAAGGTTCTACTCTAGCCCAAGTAAACTGCCTCACATTAACCTGGATAATAGAAGCATTCTGGAAGAAAATAAAAGCATTTTAGAAAAGTTTGTGCTGGAATCTTTGTTTCCCACAATTGAAATAGCTCTGTGTAATCATTCAAAATTAGTCTAGAGTAAATAAAAAGGTCTGCCAGACTGTCGAAGTTAGGACAGGCATGTCATAGGATGTAAGTTTTGAACCATGAAATATCACATCTTGTGTGACAGGAGTCAGTTCAGGTGAAAGCACTAAAATCCTGGGGTGTTTTAACATATTGAACATAAATTTACAGGGGAGCAAAACCCACACTTATTTTGTCTCTATAGATGTAAATGAGACACTAATTGTAAATTCTGTTCTATTTGACTTGAAAGTTAATTTGAAAGAACAGCCATATAAAAGTGAAAAGTTTGCTACTGTAATACTGCTTCTTCACTAAAGAACTAAGCAGGGCTTGGGAATTTGCCAGAGCTTGTTGCTTTTGGCTCATTTCCAGTCAAGTTCTTAAGAAAGCTACCAACATGTTATTGCTGTTAATGTCTTTGCGATCAAACACCACAATCTGCAGAAAACATTAGAACTATGCTAATTTTCTCCCATAATTTTATCTGGTCAAAAACTGTAACCTAAGATTGCAGCAAAACATTTCAAGGGAAATGCCACAGGTTTTTTTGTAAAGCTATGGATTGTGAAGTTTTCTCTGAAGTGTGGTCAGCCAAATACAAATGTAAGGAATTACGCTCGATGGACAGCTGACCACAGCAACTCTGCAAAGCTGACAAAGCAGCCTCACTCTTAGCATTAATTAATAACAGCTTTCATGACACTATCATATATTTCTTCCTATCACCCTTGTTATAAAACCATTTCCTTAGTGTAAGTGCAGGCAGCTTTGAGAAATCAGGTAGGGTCAGGTAATTAGGCGGGAAAACTGCAGCCATGAGGAAACAATTTTAGGTATTCACCTGAATGACACTGTCCTGTTTCCTGAGCTGCTGGAGGTCACTCATGGTCAGTCTCTGGTGCTGATAGCGTTGATGCTCTCTCAGACAAGTTCATTAGAGGCCCTGCTGTTTTGTAGACTTGCTGAAGGACCAATGCATCTGCAAAAGTAGGATTGCTTTCACTTTGCAGTGGCTATTTTGGATAAACTCATGGCAACATTTTCCTATCACATATAGTCTTAAGACTAGTATTTCAGAGAGAAAGACTTTTGGAAGCTCTCACTGCTGTTTGATTACTGAGGGAAGCAGAAGGGCTTCAGAAGCCTGTCCACAATCACTCTGGCTACGTGTTGTCTGTATGCAGAGCAGCTTCTCTGAACAGGTGATGGAGCAGACAGGGAAATTCATCTAGCAAAAAAATAATACAGAAAAACATATATCTAACTGAATTTTATTTCGGCTCAACACCTATCTAAATTGCTGGGATGTAACAGCACAACAAATCTTAGAGGTATGGAGAAGAAATTGACTTGGAAAGGAAGAAGAAAGTGTTGAAATTTAATAATTTTCAAGCATGCATCTTAAAAAAGCAGTTTATCTTTCAACACAGGCTTAGATTAGCCACTGTCATGGTATTTGCCACATTTGTAGAACAAGCAAAGAAATTTTTGCCTGCATGGTTTTGACAACTGCAATCCCCTGCAGGAGTAAATATTTACTTTGACAAATTTTCTAGAAAAATTTGCTCAACTTTAAGTATTTTTAATGGGAAATTTATCTGTAGTAAGGCTACAGAGAAGATGGCTGCTGAGTGATCCAAAGGATCTAGAGTAAACTAGAAAAAAAATAGTTAAACTACTTAAATGGAGTAGACTGAAATAACTGAAATAACCAGTGGTGATTTTAAAAAGTGGTTGCTCAGAGAAATTGAAGATATTGACAAAAACTTTGACAGAGTAAACTAAAGACATAAAATAAGAAAAAAGAAGCATGGCTTGGCACAGAGAAGTAAACAGGAAAAGCTCCAGTCAATGTTGTTGGAAAGATGTGCAAGAAGTTGTGAAAGAAATACCAACATCATCAAACTGAGTCAATTTTTCATAGAGAAAATTCTCACACAGAAAAGCTGTCTATTGGACTGTGCAAGTATGCAGTATTTTTGAGGATGTTCATTGTTTTTCCAGATGTCTGTTTTATCCTTTGTGGTTTGGCTCAGATCAGAGAGACTAAAAGAAAGCACAGCATGTATCAGAGATGTGGGAAAGTGTGTTCACCCTTTGCAAACATCCCTTCAAACTGTAGCTGACTTGTAGTTACATACCATTTTATGAGAATCAAAGAATCAAAGAATTAAGATGGTTTTCTTTTCTCATTTTCATTTCAGTTCTGTTCTTTGGAAGTGTAAACTTTACCTTTGTGTCCCTTCTCAGGGTTGCTGTTCCCTGAGATTCTCCTCGGGGTTGCTGTTCCCCGAGGTATTTAGGGCTTTTGAGCTTTTCTTGCCTGAAAGGTTCCACGCCAGAGCCAGAGAAGACAAGCTGTCTGCCAGTTCGTGTTTCCAGGGTTGTTTATTCTTTCATTATCTCTCAGTTCTTTCTCAGCGCTGCAAGGCATCCCCGGCAGAGCGACACGCGGCAGACTGGGGCGGATCAGAGGGTCCTGGACTTTATGTACGGTCCCCTTGACTCAACCACCATCCACAACGTGCTTTTTATTTACAAAATTTTGACAATACTTGCTACCTATGTTAACATGTCATTTCTACTCTAAACCAATCCTTGTAATACAACTCAGCAAAAGATGGGGGATGAGAACAAGAACAAGGAGGACAGGACCATTCCCCAATTCCTCCATCTTGTCTCTTCAAATCCATATACTAAAATTCCTAGATTCTACATTTACACTCTGTGACAAACTAACTACTACTTATTTTGAATTCTTTCAGCTTGTGATTCTTCATACAATGAGGGTATTCACTCCCATGGCCAGGGATCAAAAGCAGTGTCCTCCTGGGCTCTGTGTGAGGCTGGCTGACCCCCTTGTACAGATCCCAACCCCCCCTGTCCGGTCTCCAAACCCTTCAGGGCGGCCAGAGGGATGTCCTGGACTCCGACAGTCCCTGGCTGATCTCTTATGTTTCAAGACATCATTTCCCATTAACAACTCCTCCTGCTTAAGACCCTGACTAATTAAGGTTATTATAATATTTTTCATGTCATTGGGTAGAGAATGATGTTTCTTTTATGTGGGATTATGAGGGATATTTAGTTGCACCTCCCCTATAGCTTTGTCATATTCCTTTAGGAAAATTGCTTAGCTTGTTTTCAGTTCATCAGTCTTTGAGTGGGTATAAAAATGTTTATTTCAACTAACAGTTACAATACATCAGTTATTAATAAATAATATATTTTTGAAATATAAAAACAATGTTGTGTAATGTTACATTCCCCTGTGGGAATGATTTCTCCCCCCTCAGGGACCCCTAGAGCTTGTACCATGTAGTTTGATCCTTCCCTCCCTTTCTGACCCCATTGGCTGTGTTCCAATTTGCTCCTCCCTGACAAGAGCTGAGAAAAGACCCTGTTCCTCTGTGCATGCCCTCTTTCCCTCTGGAGACCACCTGGAATAAACATCTTACTGCAGCTAAGGGTTAGAGCCTCTTTTGAGTCCTTTTTCCTGTCTATGGTATATTCCTCCAGAGCCTGAGAAGGACTGAGCTAGCTTAGACCCTCGGAGGGGTTAAAAAGGAGGATTTATTATCAATTGGCATCCAATTGGGTTTTTATGAATTTCTAGAAGCCCACGCAAAGCTGGAGATCCCCAAACAGGGTCTCAGAAGCTTTTTGGGACAATCAATTACCCTAGGCACTTTTGGCCGCATTTTTTAGCTATAAGTGTGTAGGGAGAGAGCTCGTAGCTCGTGTTTTTCACCCAATCACGAGTGAGCTTAAGGCAGGAACTTCAGCTGCACCTGGCTCAGCACCACAATCCCTCAGATCAGGTAAGTACCTCCATTTGGCTGTTACCCCGGGAATAACCTTCAGACTGGGAGGGAGTAATTTCTTACCATCGGGACTGTGGTAGGCGGGCAGGCACTAGGACTCAGCGGCCAGAATCGCAGGGGTTTTTTTTATTCTTTTTTTTTTAATGCCGGTCGTTGCCCACTGGCTCCTGGAGCCGCTCCGCCCCAGGGAGCCGCGTTTTTCGGGGAAACCCCGGCCCGGACAGGTCCCCCACAAGCCACACAAGGCTGCGGGACCCCCCCGGTGCCACCGGAGCTGGAAAAAATGGTGCGAAAAAGCGATCTCAGCCCTGGAGTTTCCCTGCCTGTATTCTCTGTATCTAGGAGACACAGGATTTCTACAGCCAGTTTGTTGCATCTGGAGGCTGGATTTTGAACAAATTGCTTTCAAAAATATCGAATTATGGGCGTTCAGCTATGTGTTCACCAAAAGAGTATATTAAAACAGCTTCAAGATCTTTTAATTAATGTTAGAATTTCCAAAAGGCTGCAGAAAAAATTTGTTCGCTGGCTGGAACAGGAGTGACCAGAAGCTGACCTTCTGAAAATAGATAGTGTATCTTTCTGGGACAAGGTTGGGAGTATACTTACAAAACAAGCAGAAGAAAATCATGAACTAGCTTCTTTATTTATTCCCATATTTTTGCAAGCTCATAAACAGCTCCTGGAGTTACAAAAAACTAGCCAGCAGCAGAAGCCCCCTCCATGTAACCCTCTCTCTGACCCTCCTTTATATCCTGGCTTACCATCCTCCCGGCACCCCTTTAACACAGCAGGTTTTTCTCCAGCAGACTCCTTTAGGGGTGGAATGCCTACCCGGGGCTCTGGCAATGCTGCAGAGCCCCTGGAAGCCACACTCCACGTGGCGGACAATAATGGCGGCTGCCATGCGCCCTGACCGTCTTCCCATAATCCCTTTTCCCCCCGATCCCCGCCCCTACTCCTTACCCCTTCCCCAATCCCTTTGTCCCTTCGGCAGCCCCGCCCCACCCCCCCTTACAGTCTCACATAACAGCCAAAGTGGGGGGGTGTGAGTGCACAGCGGGGGGAGGGGAACAGCCTCAGATGCCGAGCCAGGACAGAGAGAGAATGCCTCCTTTTCCCAAACCCCAAGGGATTGCAAACGCTGTACCTCCTGTGTCCCCAGACACTGGGAGATCACCAGAAATTTTAAGACCCTTGGCAAATGCAGATGAAAACATTTTCTCTGTTGCTCCTGTCACATATGTTGGTAGAAAGCAAGGATACAGGCAATACCAACCTCTTTCCTACCAAGATAAGAAAGAACTTTGCAAAGTCCAACGTGAATTTGGTAGGGCCAGTGCTATATTCAAAGGCATGTTTAGAGCCAGATTTAATTCTAATGAAATGGTTCCCAGAGACATCAAAGACTTATTTAGATGCCTGTTTATTCCCCTCAGAGTATGATCTATGGGATAATATGTGGAAAAGAGCTTTGAGAACATTATTACAGGAGATTCAGCAAACCCCTAATGCAGCTAAAGACACTGAGGGAGATGATATTACAATTGAACATCTGTGTGGTGAAGGTGCCTGGCATTGCCCAGAAAAACAAATTCGAGTGTTATCCAAGCCAATTTTACTTAGGATTAGTACTGTTGCAGAGAAAATGTTTTATCAGCTCCCAACAATGGAAGGGAAGGGCAGCTATGTCAATATTAAACAATTTGCTACAGAGAATTTCTTGCAGTGTGTTGATCGTCTGAGGACACAGGTGGAACAACAAGTACAAAACCCCGTGGTCCAGGCAGAACTGATTAAGGAGATGGCTCAAAGGAATGCTAACGAGACCTGTCGTAGAATTATTCTTAGCCTTCCCCTAGAACCTCCGCCTACTCTGTCCCAGATGATAGAAGCTTGTTCAAGGAGGGCAGAAATGTTCTGCACATCTGAAAGAAATCCAGGACCTACATACCCACAGCCTACAGCACCTGCAGTACCAAACCCAAGCAGGCAACCAATGCCACCAGACCAGCTGCAGCGCATCATCTGCCTCTGCTGCAAGAAACCAGGACACTTTGCCAGAACCTGCCCTCAGACCCAGAAGCAGAAGAAATCCAACAAACAAAAAAACTGAATTTACAGCGCATGCCCGCTGTTTATACTACAACACGCAAAGATATAAATATAGCGCGACTCACATTGGCAAAAGCCTCACTCTTAAAGAAAAAGGGGGAGGGCGGGTCACAGGGTGTGGGGGTGCAGAAAAATGTAAATGTTAAATGTTCAACTAACAAGGTTTGGCAGCCACGAGGCTGTTTCAGGCTTGTGACTTCCAAAGGTTTTCATTTCAGATCTATTGACTGGATGGTCATAACAGTGGACCTGTCAAACATCTCACAGGACCTGACGGTTTACCATATGGGATTGGACAGTGAGTATTTTGTTACTGGGGATACAGCACACACACCCTTGGAGATTGAGATAGCTCCCATGACCATTAAGGGAAAAATAATAGGCCTCATGTTGTTGGCACGCTGCATGCACCCACCCTTTCACCTGGTAGAGGGGCAAATTCTTGCCCAAGCCATTCCGGTTCCAGCAGAGATCACAGCAGACGGAAAATCACCAGAGGTCTACTGGACAGAAGTGGTGGGAGAACCCAAACCCTCTATGGCATGCAACCTAGCCTGTGGGTCAGAGCGCCTCCTAGTGGCTGGAATTTTGGACACAGGCGCAGACATCACGATCGTTCCACAAAGCATGTGGCCATTAAATTGGGAATTACAACTTGTGGCTGGCAGACTTCAGGGCATAGGAGGAATCACATTGGCAAGGATTTCAAAAAACATCGTGCAAATTGAGGGACCTGACGGAAAGGTGGCAAATGTCCGTCCTTTCGTAGCAGACTATAAGGCGCCACTGTGGGAGAGGGACACCATGTCCCAGTGGGGATTCCAATTTGTCATTCCTAAGACACCCCAGGATTTTTGCAAATAGCCACTGTGGAGCGCCCTACCCAAAAGTTAAAGTGGTTGGAAAACACCCCAAGATGGGTAGCACAGTGGCCTTTGAGTAAAGAAAAACTCAAGGTGCTGGAAGAGCTCGTGTAAGAGCAATTGGCTCAGGGACACATTGTGGAGACAACAAGCCCCTGGAATTTCCCGGTCTTTGTAATAAAGAAACCGGGGAAGGACAAGTGGAGGTTGCTCCATGATCTCCGAGAAATTAATAAAATAGTAGAAGACATGGGACCTCTCCAACCAGGGATGCCCACTCCAACAATGCTCCCTCGAGACTGGCAATTGGCTGTCTTAGACATCAAGGACTGTTTCTTCCAAATTCCATTGCACACTGAAGATGCCCCACAGTTTGCATTCTCGGTTCCCACTGTTAATAGGCAAGCCCCAATGAAACGTTATCACTGGAGGGTTCTTCCCCAGGGTCTCAAATCGAGACCTTTCATATGCCAACAATATGTAGCCTCATTACTCTCTCCGATACGCGCCAAGAGAAAAGAAGCCATCAACCTTCTCTACATGGATGATGTGCTAGTGTGTGCCCCCCAATGACTCTATACTCCAACACATGCTTGACCTAGTGGTTAAAGTTTTAACCTCTGCTGGATTTCAATTACAGGAGGACAAGGTTCAAAGGATGCCACCTTGGAAGTACCTGGGTTTGCAAGTCACTGCAAGGACTGTTGTTCCACAGAGCCTAGAAATTGGTTGCAATCCAAAAACTCTAGCAGATCTCCACTCCCTGTATGGGTCCCTGAATTGGGTAAGACCCTGGCTAGGCCTCACAAATCAAGATGTAGAACCCCTCTTCAATTTATCGAAGGGGAAGAAGGAGCTGATGTCTCCCAGGGAGCTGACCCCAGAGGCGAAGACAGCAATCGAAAAGGTACAAAAAGCCTTGTCAGACAGACAGGCTCATCGATGTGAGCCAAAGGTGCCTTTCCATTTCATTGTTCTAGGAAAGCTGCCACACCTGCATGGTTTGATTTTTCAATGGATCGAGGAGCAGAGAGATTCACTTTTGATCACAGAGTGGATCCTCTCTCACCAAAGATCCAAGACCATCACAGAGCCACAGGAGTTGATAGCCCAGCTGATTCAGAAGGCCAGGGTGAGATTGTGTGAATTGGCAGGTTGTGACTTTGCATGTATTCACCTCCCGGTCAGACTTTCAGAGGAGGGAAAGAACTCTCCTGAGAGATTGACCAAAGAGATGTTTGAGCATTTGCTCCAGAGCAATGCCAGTCTCCAGTTATCTCTGGACAGCTACAGGGGACAGATATCAGCCCATGCCTCGTCCCACAAGTTGTTCAATGAGGAATTCCACCTCATTCCTCGTGAGGAGTCGGAGACTACTCAAAGCTCTCACAGTCTTCACAGACACATCGGGGGCTTCCAACAAGTTGGTGATGACTTGGAGGAACCCACAGACTCAGCATTGGGAAGCTGATGTTGAGTTTGTGGAGGGATCCCCCCAAGTGGCTGAACTGGCCGCAGTGGTAAGAGCTTTTGAGAAGTTCCCAGAACCAATTAATTTGGTAACTGACTCTGCCTATGTGGCGGGAGAATTATCCAGAGCGGAGCAGGCTGTGCTCAAAGAAATAGAGAATGAACATCTCTTCAGGTTGCTTTCAAAGCTAATTTATTCTGTTTCTCATCGAGAGCATCCATTTTTACGTGATGCATGTGAGGTCACACACTGATTTGCCAGGTGAGATCGCAGAGGGGAATCGTCAGGCAGACTCCCTTGCTGCACCAGTTGAAAAGGCACATCTCCCTGATGTCTTCCAGCAGGCAAAACTGAGTCACCAACATTACCATCAAAATGTGCTGGCTCTGATCTGACAATTCCAGCTAACACCGAGCTAGGCTGGAGCCATTGTGGGTATCTGTCCCAACTGCCAGCTCCAGGCCATGCCATCAATGGGCATGGGGGTTAACCCCAGGGGCCTGGGTAGCTGTGAAGTGTGGCAGACAGACATCACACACATTCCTAGTTTTGGTCGCCTCAAATATGTTCATGTGAGTATTGACACATATTCAGTGTATGCCTCTGCCCAAGCAGGAGAAAAGTCTGTGCATGCCAAGTAACACCTAGTGCAAGCTTTTTCAGTGTTGGGGATTCCAAAACCAATCAAAACTGATAACACCCCAGCGTATGTGTCCAAGGATTTCTTAGAATTTGTCCAGCAGTGGGGAGTGGAGCATAAAACTGGCATCCCCCACTCCCCCACAGGTCAAGCTGTGATTGAGCGTGCACACTAGACGCTCAAGCAGGTTTTGGCTAGACAGGGCACCTCAGCTGCGTGGATGTCTCCACAGCAGAAGCTCTGCAAAGCCATGTTTACCATCAATTTTCTGAATTGTTCATTTGAAAACATGAGTCCACCTGTGGTACGTCATTTTAACAGTGGCAATCAGTTCAAATTGTCTCAGCGTCCACCAGTCTTCATTAGGGATCCTGAAAGTTGGGAAACCAAAGGTCCCTTTGTGCTTGTGACCTGGAGTCATGTCTATGCATGTGTGGCTACTCCCTCAGGCCCTCGGTGGATTCCCCAGAAATGGGTGAAACCTTTTGTCCCCAAAAATCCAGCTCCAGCAGAAGGGGATAAGGAGCAAGTAACCGATGCTTCGAAGAGAAGACGCCGCCGGATGGAAGAGAAAGAACCTCCCTAGGTGTGGATTCCTTCTGGCAGAAACAGGAACCTTTTAACATGTTTTAAAAAATGTTTATTTTTTTCCTTCTAGAGAAATCTACCTCCCACTCAACCCTATGATAAACCCCATCCAAGTTGTCATCCTGCTAATGCTGAACAGTCTGGCAGCTGCATGGATCGTCCCTCAGCCGCGTCAGAACGTCTGGGTGACCCTGGCACAGAAACATGTTTGTCCACTGCAGCAGCTAAGATTGCATGGACATGAATGCCAGGAATTTGAAGGACTCTGTTGCATGAATCTGTCCTCAAAAGCTCCAAACATCCATGCTGCCCTCCGAAGCATAAACAACATGATCGGACAAGTGAAGCAAGAATCTGAAGTTTGGATCAAAGAACTGTTCAAGGGCTGGGGATTCACAGGGTGGTGGATCTCTAGTTAAAACAATTTTGTTACTTTTTGTTGTTCTTTTCCTTGTAACAATAGCATTTGGGATCCTACGCTGTTTGATTTTCAAGGCTATTAATAGCCTCATACCTTCTACCTCAGAAGTCAACCACATAGAGTTGGCAAACCTAAAGCAGTCTGATTTCCCTACCAATTGTAAGTGGTGGGAAAACCCACACTGTGTGTCAAAATGAATTTGATGGTTTTTCTTGGTATCTTTTTAAACAAAAAAAGGAGGAGATGTTACATTCCCCTGTGGGAATGGTGTCTCCCCCCTCAGGGACCCCTAGAGCTTGTACCATGTAGTCTGACCCTTCCCTCCCTTTCTGACCCCATTGGCTGTTTTCCACTTTGCTTCTTCCTAGCAAGAGCTGAGAAAAGACCCTGTTCCTCTGTGCACACCCTCTTTCCCTCTGGAGACCACCTGGAATAAACATCTTACTGCAGCTAAGGGTTAGAGCCTCTTTTGAGTCCTTTTTCCTGTCTATGATATATTCCTCCAGAGCCTGAGAAGGACTGAGCTAGCTTAGACCCTCGGAGGGGTTAAAAAGGAGGATTTATTATCAATGTAATTTTTGGATGGTGGGAAGAATGTGAGGAGCACGATTAAAGGAAGATGAAGAGGAAAAAGAAAATAATGGGTTCCAGATATCCATTAAGTGAACAGATTACCAAAGACTGATGATTACAAACTGGAGGGTTAAAAAACAAGTCATTTCACTTAGGTCAATAGAATACTGCCATATGAGATTGAATCAGTCTTTCTCAGCAGTACTGTTTGCCATCTAGCAGTTTTAAGATCAACAAGAGTACATAATTCTCAGACCTCTCCCCTTTAAGTACCTCAGGAAACATTTCTGTTTCTATGGATGGATAATTCCCCTACATCTGTAAATGCCTGAATTGTTCTACAGGTATTATTATTTTGTATTAATACAATTTTTTAAATCAATGACACCACTTTAGGAAATTAAACCAAGAGAAATTCAGAAGTTAGAAATATTGGCTCTGTAGGCTTGAGCCGTATCTCAAAGAGGATTTCTTTGTATTTGCTCAATTTACCAGTCATACTCTGGTAAAAGCTCTTCATTACCATGGCACTAGTAAACAACTGTTTACTCATTGTCCTCTTTCATTCGTACATTAGAAAAATAATTATACTACTACCAAGTTGATGAATGTCTTGATTTCCATCTCTTGTGCTTAGATTTTTAAAAAAAAACCTACCTCATAATCTGCCTTTTTTATAGTTTTCTAATTCTAAGGGGTTTTTTTTCTGAAGAGCAACATCGTGTACTGATTTTTTTTTTTTTTTGGTTTGATGTAAGATGTGATTCATTAATTCACTTCAAGGCTTTCCTGTCTCTTTGCCTTTCTTTTGACTTCCTGAAATGAACTTCAGCATAGAGATACATTTAGATGAAAGGGTAATTTGTTTTTAATGAGGTAGCTGTGACCCTCCACCTGCAAATATACTAATGATGCCATGATCATATTAGTTTTGCTGAGCCAAAATATATTCTAAGTACATCAATTAGAGAGTGAGTGCTTACAAATGTCTCCTCTTTTGTCACTATTTCTGCAAAGCACACTATCTCTATAGAGAGTCATTGTAGGCAACACCACAGGAGGTAGACACCTATTTTAAAAAAACATACTGAGAAAGGAGGCTGTGCTCATTTTCCAGATGAGGACTTCAACAAAAAGGGCACAACTTCATCAGAGGGCACAGCAGGCCTCTCTGCACATCTAATCTGCTGAAGGAAAATTTGCAAAGGAAATAAGAGCAAATAAGAGCAAATATATACAGAATACTGCTTTACTTGAAACTGGGCAGAGACAGGGCCATGTCCATTGCCATGCTCTGTGCATAGCAGGACCAACCACATGGTCAGCTGGGTCCTCAGTGTCCTGGGGTCTGCCTGCCCATGGAGGTGCTCCCTGTCCCCCTCCCAGGAGCTGGTACTCGGCCATTGCTGCAGCACCAGTGGCCTGGCTCCTGTGCTGTGCACATGGGGTAAAACAGGGAGGAAGGCACTTGTGGGTCCTCCCTAGTAACTCGCTTGTGCCAAATGCAAAGCTTGGAAGGCATGACAGTTCATTCAGTGTCTGGGGGATCAACTTGTTTTCCTCAGTAAAAAAAACCATAGCCTACAGATTTGTACTGCCTTTTGGACAAGCTGCTGACTTGATATTCAATTTGAAGAGAATAGTAAATGATGCAAAAAACAAAGCAGTAATTTTGTTTTGGTTTTTTAGTTAGTAGCAGTAGTAAGTGTGCAGAGGACATATATATGAGTCTTGTCTTAAATCTGGGGTAGACAGTTGTTTCCTTTATGAAAAGAAGAAGAAATGTGAAGAAATATATATTTCTATTGTGCTTTAGCTAAGTAGTGACACTTTACACATGTGAATTGATGTGCAATGTGAGAACAAGACTGCAAAATCCTAGCATCCTTTTTCTTCCTATCTACTGGGCATGTGCAGAATTATGAAAAAAGATATTTGATTTGGTACCTGGAACTGTATTTTAAATTCCGCTTTGGGCATATGTGCAAATGGTTGTTAAAAACATCCCACGCCTTTTGTAAATAAAGTGTAATTAAAATGTGACGGAATAAAAAAGCTTATAAAGTGTTTAAAGAGCCCACCACAGGCTGAATTATTGGATAGTCTCTTATTTTAAAATGCAAATTGTGTTTTTATTAGTACAGCAACTTTTTTTGAGGCCCTGGACTGAAAAATCATGTTTATTTTCTTGTTGCTAATTATTATTTTCAGAACACTTGTGGTCTGAAATATCTGTATTGTACACTGACTGAGATATGGAACAAATTTATTTCTAATTTTCTGTCTTGAATAACTCTACAAACTTATTTTAGTTAAAAAACTTTTATCCATATGGTGCTTTTCCCTCAAGCAAAAAGATTTCATTCTATTTTCTTTTTAGGAAGGAGGCACAGCTGGATGAGGAGGGACAGTTTCTGGTCAGAATAATTTACGATGATTCCAAAACCTATGACCTCGTAGCAGCTGCAAGCAAGGTCCTTAGTAAGTAATACAGATATCTTCTTTGCCCATTCATCACAGAAAAGTAATACCCTCCTGCCCCCGAAATCTGTGTAGCAGAGAGGAACAGGATTCAGCATAGGGGAAGTGAAAATGGAGCATTGGTCAGAGATTTTTTTTTTAAATCTTAGGAGAAAGAGTTGTATTTCTTTTATTTCTCTGAGAAAATTTTACTCTTTTGTTGCTTGAAATTATTTTTATTATTTCCAAAGTATTCCATCTTTAGCTGGAGAAATATACCTCATCCACACAGCATGGGCAGTGTAACAAGCAGTCGTGAAGTAACAACATCCTGCTGCAACTGCCAATACACCCAAGTTTCAACCACTGCTGCAAGAGCAGTGAATGAATGAATGAATGAATCCTTGATCTATGCTGAAGAACAGTGCTGAGTCACAGAAATGCTTGTGGCATGGACACATTTCATTTAATTGCATATCAGCTATTGATTTGGGTTGCATTCATTTTCAATTATTGCAGCTCTAGTCTGGAATTTAAAAGGTAGAATTATGCACATCAACATTATTTTATCTGCAGACCCAAGTGCGGTATGAAATTGTTCTGCATCTGTAATTAGCCAAGAATCTATGACTGATGACTGTAGTAATACTGAATTGCAGCAGCTTATGTGGTTTCATGCTATTGTAAATTAGAATTAACTCTGCTGAGGCAAGCACTGCTAACAACCAAGTTCCTTTATTTTCAAGAAGTGATTCATTTTCTGCATCAAAATCTAAATGCTGTATATGTGTGAAACACAATGCAGTGAAGTAATAATGGTAATTGGTAAATCCTAATGAAATTCCTGTATTTCTCAGTATAGAATACTCAGGATTTATAGGATACTCAGTATTTGCCGTATGAACCCTCAGTCTTGCTTTGTTCTTGACCTACTGCATCTGCGTAGTGTTTATGAATATAAGAGTAAAGAAATAAGCAAGTGCATGAAATACAGTATTTGAACTGAATCATATTTTCTTGTTTTAACTAGATCTAAATGCTGGGGAAATTCTTCAAATGTTTGGGAAGATGTTTTTTGTGTTTTGTCAAGAGTCTGGTTATGATACAATTCTACGTGTCTTGGGCTCAAATGTCAGAGAGTTTTTGCAGGTAAGAATTCTATGCCAAATTGTTTCAGATACCAGACAGAATTATGGCCTAGTCAATAGAAATTTAATTTGAAATTCCAAAGAGAAATTTGGAACAGAAATATTCATATGCAGCAAATTGGAGGGGGAAGTATGTGTTAAATGGAAAGAGTTACCTTATTTATAGTAACAGAAAATGTGATATTCAGGTTTTATGATATTTCTTCTATTATCGCTGACTAATTGTAGATACTGGATATTTCTAATAGTATGTTATGTACAGAGCTAGGGCTCATAACAGCTTATCTCTTAAGATGTTATCCTTCATCCATGAACTGAGGGTGAGATACTGCAGAACAGCATGATACTGTACTATAAAAAAAAACAAATCAAAAATTATTGTTTTACAGCATGGAAGAAATGTAGGGTCTTCTGTAAAGTGTTATTTCTAAGTGTAGAAAAATGGCCTTCCCTTTTTTGTCACCTGAAGATTGTTCACTTCAGTAAGCACTTTGTATTTAAGATTTGTGATCTATATCACTCTTGGAGAGAACTGTGTACTGTAATGAGGTTAAAAGCATTCCACTGAAGATTGCCCAAAAGCTGACTGTCAAAACTGTTGGTTTTCTCTGAAAATGTAGTAGCCTCTTGTCATCTGTACCCTTAAAATCCCTCCAGCATTAAGTGGAAAAGAATCATAGTTTGCTGGATTACTTGAATATTGAATTGTGTGTCTCCCCAAAACCTGCATCATTCTAGAGCATCCTAGATACAGTCAACCCAGACTTCTTGTACAAATCCCACAAACTGTAGTTGCTGGGCAGACAGGGTATGTGTATGTTGCAACATGTGCATATCATGAGAGATCTGTAAACCACTGTCTGTCTATAGACAGCATCCTTTATATTTTAAAGCTTCATTCACAGGCTGCTCTCAAAGCAAGCCTTCAGATAAAAGTAATTTCCAAGGATAACTCATGTACTGAAGTTGTGGCTAAGGTTGAGCAAGAATAGGGGAGGAAAAAACAGGTGTAGCTGGCTCATTGCATCGTCCCTTTGGTTACTCATGTATGGGCCACAAATATAGATACTATTTGCTTTCCCTCATGCCCTTTTCCATATAATATACTTCTCTTTTCATTCCTTACCACATGTGCTGGTGAAAGGACTGAGCATGTTTGTTATACACACCAAACATCTATAAAAGTGGAAACAGCTTACATTTATATTCTTCTAATGACAGCATTTTAAGCTGCTTTGTTAGAATTTCAGTGTTAACAGATGACATTGGCTATTATATACTTCTCTAAATGTTAACAGGACTAATGTATTAGTAGCTATGCCAGAACTGTACTTTTTAGCTTTTTATTACAATGGAAAATCAACATTATCTGTGATTTATTACTTTTGTATCTTCCAGCAGTCATATTAGGTCAGGAAACTACTTTTTATACCTGTCACAAAAATAGGTGTGGGTTGGGTTTGTTCCAAACTTTTCTCAGATTCTTAAAATACATTATAGAGTTCCAAAAGGTGCTTCTTGAAATGTGTACTGAGTCTAGGATATATACAAAATAATTGAGAACTGCAGCTTCTTAAAATATATGAAAATAAATCTCACATTTATGTTCTGTTTCCTTTGACATCTCAAGAAAATTTAGTTTATTCATAGTTGAAACACAGGTACTTCAAGCTTCATGAAAGAGGAAAATAAATAGGGCAACTAAATCAAATATTTATACTTTATGTGAAAAACACAAGCATGGAAAATTTGAAAATCATGTTGAAAGAGACTGTGCAAAAGAGAAGCAGTGTGAAAAGAGGTATCTCTTAAGAAACCCAAAGTGTGCTTTTATGTTCAGTTTAGTAGCTTTCTATTGAATGAAAATCAAAATGGTTAGTTCTCTCATTTAAGGAATTGTTTACATGGCTATTTAGGTTTTTGTGATTGCAGTGCAATAAAATTCAGGGGATTTACTCCTCTTTTAGATAAGTCTCCAGGTGCTGTGTACCACACAGCAGTGAACAGCATCTGAAATACAAATCTTTGTATTTGAGGTGCCAACCACAACTCTCACTTTTAGGCAGATCAGGATCAGCCCCATTTAGTATGACTGCTTGTTCTTGGTTGGAGATTCCCTTGTATTTCCCCATGGAGCTGATCACTGTTCCTCATAGCTCTAGAATTGGTTCTTTGGTCCCAGCACAAGCTCTGGCATACATCTGAGCAGTCTAGGATTCAGGGAGAGAGCTTAGCCTATTATAATCTGTACCTGACCTCATCTCTGGCTCACAGCATGTGAACATACAATAAAAAAGACATTTGTTCTTTCAGAAGCTGCAATATCAATTTAGAATGGATCGAACACAACAAAAAAAATAGGAGTAGGAGTAACAATGACAGTGTCTAGATCTAGGAGTGATTTCAGCTCCATGATCTGGAAAAACATGTCTACTCCTTGACCATGGGTTGGAGTGAGGTTTTGCATACAGTGAGCTATAGGTCTCCCACTCTGGAATATTAGAGAGTAAAAACTGAACGACATATCACAAGGGCTTCACCTGTGACACTGCTTTGACAAAGTCAGCAGTAAAGGAGTAGAAGGGTGGCAAAGTGGTTTTGCTGCCAGTTGTTAGTCACACTTGTGCCAGACTTAAATTCTTAGACAACCATTTTACAGCAATTCTGTCCTTGACACTGGCTATTTCCTGTTTGAAATTCTTCAGCTGGTGACTGTGTAACTGAAAGATTATCGTCTTTTTCCATGTATCTCCCTAAGTTTTTTTCCAAAAGGTCAATATATCCCGGCTGTTTCTGAGGCGTGTGTACTGAAACTGCAGTTCTGCACGCAGTTAGGGAGATGGCAGGGCAATCTTTCAGAGCCAGTCATCTCTCATGCTCTTTTCTCATCCACATTCTTTCAAAGCAGTCTCTTCCAGTTTCATTGCCTCGAACCCTGGAAAGTTCTTACAGGATTTGCCTTCAAGAATTATGGTTTTTTGTCAATGCCCACTACTAGCTGGAATGAATTGACACCCAGATTGCTGCCTCTTCATGTTCTAATCTGGAAATGTTGATTTAGCAACAAAAACATGAATTTGAAACAAGCTAAAAAACTTAAGGAGGAAATTCCAAGCCAAGTGCATCCCATGGAATTCATTGCTAAGAGGGTCATTTTGTCTGGAGGTCTCCAGAAGAGGCAGCTGTTCAAGCACTTTACAGCTCACATGAAAACAAGTTCAGTATGCTTCCACAAATTTGATGATTGACAGATGCTCATGAAAGGTGGAGAATTTCCCACACAGCACATTGAAAATATTTTCACTTCCTATGTTGGCAGAAAACAATATGCAAAGCCTGGTGACAGCAGTCACTTGCAGGGCAGTGAGAGAACACTGAAAATATACAGTAATGTTCTGGACTTAAGGTGTAAAGAGTTGTATGAATTTTACATGATAAATAAAAGATTGTGGGTCGCAACTCTATCCTGCAAATTAGGTTGCCCTTTTTATGTTAAACGTACAGTGAGTAGCAACCTGGAGCCTTGATAATTGCTCCACAATCAAAGTTGAACCTAGTGTTGTGTTTTAAGTGGGATTTTGATCTCAGTTCTCTTTAATGTCTTTATTAGGTACACCTATCAGTTTATAATTTAGCTTTCCTCTCCAGATCACAATTTGTCTGGTTAAAATTTAAAGTTAAATACATGAGATGTCTGGGACAGTAGTGGGAAAAAAAAATCTCTTCCCTTTCCTGAACAACTTTTTCTGATACATTATTACAGCAGCTGTGATATTTCTGTTTATTCTGTGGAGTTTTTCAATTATTTTCAAAGAAAAGATATATTTGAATTTGGTCTTTCAAGCATTTAAATCTTTATTTTAAAATTTGAACTTTGTCAGGCCCTGTAAACTTGATTGTTATGGTGTCAGAACTAGGCTTTTTCATTGATAAAAAGGAGAAATATTGATGTTTATTCATACATGCTTATTTGTATTTGGCTTCTGAATTAGTATTTGAAGAGGAGATTATAGAGACTAGAATTGGAAGGAATGAAACTGGATGTGGTACCAGACTGAGAAACACACAGAAGGTCTTTAATCATCTGAATATTTCAAAATACAGCATAATCAAGCACGACTTCTTACTATCTGGAGTAATTTATAATAGTCCTAATTTTTATGCCATTCATTGTTGAAATGTTGCCATGGTAGATAGAACATTTCAGGCTACCCAAAAAGCCTGCTGTGATGACAGTTCTACAGAGAATAAAGCAAATGTGTAGAAGTATGAGCAGTAGGAGAAAGGGACTGTTCAGACTGGACAAAATATGTGCTTACTTTCTTCATAAATAGTAAGTGAATGCCTTATAATCATGTTTTTAATTTCTTCTTCCAGAACCTGGATGCTTTGCATGACCACCTTGCTACTATTTACCCGGGTATGCGAGCCCCTTCCTTTAGATGCACTGATGCAGAGAAGGGGAAGGGTCTCATTCTGCATTACTATTCAGAAAGAGAAGGTCTGCAGGATATTGTCATTGGAATCATCAAAACAGTAGCTCAACAGATCCATGGTACAGAAATAGATATGAAGGTAATGACTGAAGTGATACACTCATTGAAAATTTATGTCAATAGGAAAAAAACCAAGAAAATCAAAAGTGAAGTGATGACAGTAATTTTCACTGTTGCTGTCTTCTTTGAAGAAGTGCCATCAGTACTGACTCTCAGGAAGAGCCATCATCATTTGTGTTGCGTGAAGAACACATCAGCCATGTGCTGAGAAGGGTGGCTTTAATTGGCAGGCAGACCTGACTGGGAACAGTACATGACAATATCCCCTTATTCAGAAAAGGATTGTAAAGAGGACATGTAAAGAAATTAGATAGTGGTGTATTTGGGGTGCTTTTTTCCCCCTTTATGTTTGGCATATATTTCTTACTGTCTGCTGTGTTCTCTGAGAACACAGACATTTCCTCTTTGTCCTAGATTCTTCATCTGTGTGCAGACTGTGAGGCTGATGTGCATTGATGAGGCCTGGGTAGCAAGCAATGTTTTCCTCCCAGCCAGCATTCCAGGTTCTTCCCAGAAAAAAGATACATTTGTGAGTTTCTTGCTGTCATTGTGTGGAAGTGTGACTGGATATGCACCTAGAGCCCCAGAAGTGAAAAAATGTTCCTCAGTGACAAGAGTTTATGTAATGACATGTTTGCTCAGTCACTTGTGAAATGAGAAAGAGGTTTCTGCTTTGCCCATACAAGAGCAACAGAAAGATTTCATTGATCAGGCCCTGCATATATAATAATATAAAATCAGAGTTTGGTCCAAGGTGTAGATATATGTAGAGGGAGAAACAAAATATGAAAGCTTTTTTTCGGTTAGGAATATTGATGCCTTGACAGGCTGAAACAGAGGCTAGACAGAGTGAAAGGAACAAAGTGAGTATTTATTCAACACTATGCCCTGGAGTCTCCAGAGCCACAGAAGTGGCCTAGCCCAGATGTTTCCAAGATGGAGACAAAAGGGGCTTGTCCCGAGATCTTACCCCTTTTACAAGATTCCATTCATTTGCATATAACAACCCACTGTCCAATCAACAACCCCAAATCACAGAACACCATCCTCCCTGCTTGCCCTTCTCTTCCACGTTGTTTATGCTGGGGCCTAGAGTTTGGAGAGTGTCCTTGAATTCCCCGCCAGGACAAGACTGCCCTACCCCCATCACCCCATGAAGAGATCCCAGCACCACTCAATGCTATCAAACAAAACAGAAAACCCAGCCCTAAGGCATCATATTGCAATTGATATAAATTTTTTTCATCAAGTAGAAAATAATCTAAGCAGGTACACCAGTCATTCTTTGGGTTTTTTAAATATTCTTTTCCATAATACATTTCTAGAACAGTTTCATTGTATACTGTATACTTGCTGAGAAAATCCTTTCATTATCACAAGAACGTGACCTTGCTCAAGTAAGAGATTTGCAAGCAATCCAATGACAATGATATTTATACTGCTATATTGGAGCATTTGCCTTCTAGGTTTCCTGTTCTAAGCTAGCTCAGGTTTATAGTAGATGTCTAGTTGTGTATAGTGTGGTGATATACTTGTGTCCTTGTTTAGATTCTATTTTGTAGAAAACCACAGTTCAAACTTTTGCAGCAGGTGTTAGTAATCAGATACAGAAGGATACAACAGAATCAAAACAATCCCCTTTTTAGATCCCTCTTTATTTGAAGTGTTGAGACAGACAAGAAGGACCATGTTGGAAAGTTGGCTGCAAAAGTGCTGAAGCTGTTGCTTGACAAGCATTTCTTTTGGTAGCATAGGCAGCTTAAGCAGTCTCTGTTTTCTCAGTGCTCAGGCTTGTCCTACAGCAGCGTCTTTGGCTGTGCCTTCCAGCTGGTGTCAAGTTATAAAATAAACTATGCTGAGGAAACGAGCTGGGTTCAAAAGAACGGGTGGGTTTTTTTGTGGTTTTTTTGTTTTTTGTTTTTTTTTACCTTCATGTGTTCCTTTATGATTCGGTATTCTGTCTCTCACAGGGCCACACAGAGGCAAAAGTGATCCATGGGGCAGAGGAGAAATCTGGGTTGTCCAAAGCAGCTAGCAGCACAAACTTTTGATAAACTGTGCTCTCAGTCTGAAGGTTACTTTTCTGAGAAAATTGTATTAAAATCTGTCTTGGTTTGAAAAGACAGCTGTCTGCTAGGAAACCTGGAGTTTTCTTTGGAATGGAGAATGTAAACCCTCCTCCCTCCAAATTATTATAATTTTTCAGTTAAAGGTTTTCAGGCAAAGTTTTGGTAAATAGAATAACAGTTCTTTACTAGGAATACTAAAAATACAAATGTAGTAGTAGAAAAACAAACAAACAAACAAAACCCTAGAAGGCCTTACAGAGTCAGAATACAACCTGACACCCTGTTCAGGGTGTTGGAAGCAGTCCAAAAAAATCCTCCTGGTGAAAGAGATGTGGTTCTGTTGGAGTAGAGATGATCTTGTAGAAGGAGTCCAGTGGTGGTGAGATGGGTCCGATCTTCCTCTGGGAATCCAGTGGAAAACAGGCTGCCTGGTGGTCCTACATCTCAGTTTTTTATCTTGGTAGGAATGGTTGTCTCCCCCTGCACTGGGTGGAGCATCTCACAATGGGATGATGTAATGTGTCATGTCATTGGTGAGCCTTAATGGCCCATTAACAGAAGATATCCCTCCCAGAGGGTGGACAGTGGTGAAAGAGATAAGAAACATTGCCCCACCTGGTTTTAACAGCTGGCCTATTATCAGAAGGCATCCACTCCCCTCCCCTGTGGAGTTACAAGAGATAAACATCTCCCCAACTGGTTTCAACAGATGAAATAGAATACACTTTTTTTGGTTACATAACCCAAGACAATATCCATCTAGAACTTCTCACAAATAATATATGTTCTAAAGAGGTTTAAATATTTATTATGTATTTACTTCTTATTTTAATTGTACTGTTTTAGGTTTTTCTGGAAATTTTACTGTTGTACTGTAAGTAAATAGATATTTAATAATATTAGTCAAACCAAATATTAGTCAACTAGAAATGAATACCATGTCTAATTTAAATCTACACTATTCTTTTAGACTGATGTAAAAGCCATAGGTGCCTAAAATAGTGTTAACCTCTAAACTGAAGAAAGTGTATATTGTCTTATTTTGTCTGCTACCCTAGTTTTAACCTTTTCCCTATTAGAAAGTCATGTACCCTTAACCCTGAACTTTTCCATGTGTCTCCTGATTAATATAGCCTATGTCTTGACATCTCTAAGACATTGCACACAGCTGTACTCCACAGGTACTCAGAAACTTCAGTGGTAGATAAGCAGAGAATTGATTCTCTAAGGTGAGAGTGCTGAAATTTGCAGCTTATCCACAGACAATAAAAGTCTTCCTCCATTACTCCACAGGTCAGATATTAATCATGAATGGTATGGAGTGAAGGTTTTGAAGTCAAGTCTGGCATTGTAATAACTAGGTAGTTTCACTGTTCGAAATTCTGAGAATAGGAGAAAAAACAGACCAACTTCTTTCATCTCCATTCTTTGCCTCACAATTTAGTAAGTTAATGCTTTTGTGTTTTAATCTGTTAGCAATGCATTGTTTGAAACAGCACAGCACAGGAAAACAATGGAATTGCTTTTAATTCCTTCAGTTTATGTGGACCAATCAGTGCCTCTACTGTAAAATTTTTGATTTGGACCTCAGTTAGAATTTTGCCTAAGGAAGGATGGGAGTTTTTTTGAATCTGATAAAAAACCTCAGGCCTAGCCCAAAGTTTCCAGTGTTTTTATGGGAGTCATCTCCTGTCATGCAAAAAGAGATTCCTGAGTTGTCCTTTCAAATTTCTTTATCCAAACCATTTACATAACAGTCCAACACAGGAGTGACTTAGTAAATTTTGCAGTTCTCTTTATATTAGTATAATGTTGATATCTGCAATTTGAGGTTTAATACTTTGTTATCCACTTTTCTTCTCCATCTGTTTTGAACAAATGCTTATATAAATCTGCTTGAGAGAATACATGCTTCTAAGTCTGTATTTTCTTGAAACTTTGTTTGAATTTGTCTAATATATTGCAAGTCTCTGTGAAAGTGCTAGCAGATCTTAATAGTTTTTAATAATGCTGGTTTTGTTTCATTAAGTGGTTAGATTTTGTTTCATGGGTTACAGGATGGCTGAGATTGGAAGGGACCTCTGGAGGTCATTTTGTTCAACCTCACCTGCTCATGCCTGGCCACTTAGGGCCAGTTGTTCTTTTAGCTATCTGTAGGGATGGAGACTGCAAATTCTTTGGACAACAGGTGCCAGTGCTCCATCTCTCTCACAGTAGAATAGTTTTTCCTGATGTTCTGACAACACCTCCTGTGTTTCAGGTTGTGCCCATTGCCTCTTGTCTTGGCAGTGGACACCACTGAAGACAGCCTGGGTCCATCCTCTCTTCACCCTCCCTTCAGATATTTCTGTGCATGGATGAGATCCTGCTGAGCCATCTGTTCTCCAGGCTGAACAGTGCCAGCTGTCTCAGCCTTTTCTTTTCTGAGAGATGTTCTAGTGCTTTGACCATTTTAGAGGCCCTCCCTAGAGGGAGTGGATTCTGTCTCGTAGCTCTGTATCTCTCTTGTACTGAGGAGCCCACAGCTGGACACAGCACTCCTGGTGTGGCCTTCCAGTGCTGAGGAGAGGGGAAGGATCACTTTCCTCAACCTGCAGAGAAAACCATGATCACAAGAGGAAACTAAATAATTAGAAAAATATTGTTCTTGTTTTGTCCCACATTGTTTATTTATATGGAGAAATTGCTAAATAGAAAAAAAAATTACCACCTTTCTTCAGTCTCTCACAGAACAATTTTGTGTATATAAATATTTATATATAAATATATTAAAAAATATATAATATATATAAAACCATATATCTTCTGAAATAAAGTAGGGCTTCCTTTTTTCAGAATGGTGTCCTTCAGGAAATGTGCATTCTCTTTTAACACCTAGAGCATGTGTGTGCAGAAGGAAAGGGGGGACGGGAGGGGAGCTGTCATTTTGTTTCTGTTAGATGTTGTTAGCACTGAAAGGAAAGCAATTTGTTTCAAACTTGGATTCAAAATTCCAGTTGAATGGTTCAGGAAAGCCCAAGTTGACATTAACTGATTAATTAGTTCAAATCCAATTTGCCTTGTCTTCTCTGATATGGTAATCAGTTTTTAGCAAATAGAGCTAAGACCATATCATTTTTGCAGCAGGTATTGTCTCAAAAATAGTTGCTGACTTCGTGTATGCACTAAGAATATTCATGTTCTGCCAGTCTCAGTATGAGAACTAAAAAATCATCACAATGCTGGTGACAAACTTTGTCATGAGATCTCTGTTAGCAGCCTACTGGCTATGCCTTCTCTTGCTTCACTTGTCAGAGGTTGTTTGTATATAAATGAGGGTGACCTGTGAAGGTGAAGTCAGGACATGGATTCCCTCAAGGCTACTAATGGTATGGGTCAACAAAGAATGATGTGCATAATCCAGCAAAGCCCAAAAATCTGTTGGGAGAGCAGACTTTTGCATTTCTGTTATTTGAGAGCAGACTATAAAAATATTTTACATAGGGAAGATGTTTTACAATGTAAAATGAGAAAAGAACAGGGGAAGTTCTTGACAAGATGGTGATTTCATGCTTACTATTGGCAATGTAAAAAAACAAAGCAAAGATGTGACCAGCTGGAGAGCTGATCTAAAAACCACTTGGGTGCTTGTCATGGAGGACAAGTAGTACGGGTCCACATATTAAAATGCTAACTGTATGTGAAGATAAGTCAGTCATGGAGCATGATCAGCCTCTAATTTTGGCACCAGGGCAGCTGTAAACTCCACTATCTCCAGGCACAGTGGTTTGGTACAGTGAGACAGTCTGCACTGAAACCAGCTGTCAGGGGAAGATATCCCCATGGTTCTGTCTTTGGGTATGCAAAACTGAAAGTGGTGCCATTTCCACAGTGAACTCCTTTGTCTTGGAATCATTCTGAAACAGCTACAGTGAGCTTTATTAAGCAGCATTGCACAGTCAGTTTTGATCAGAAGAGATCAAAAATTTCATCCTGTACTGACCTTTAAAGGGCAAACCCCCCCGTTTTTGTATTAGTTTTCACAATCTCATCAAAAAAGATCCCTGTCCAAGGACATTCTATCTTGCCATGCTGAGATATGAGTGTGTCCTGGGGATATGCTCAGATCTACAGAATTGAGTCCTGTAGACACATCAGTGACAGCTTAACAGATGGCATGTGCTCATTATATATTCTGTATCACAGCAATACTTGATTTAATATCTTGTGTGAAGCTCCAAATACATTAAACCACATTCATTTTAAAATAACTTCTCTGAACTGTCATTCCCTGAAATATTGGTGTGACTTTTCACTTGATTAGGCAAGGACAAACTCTGAAGGTACATCTCCTGGAAGGCACAGGCAGGTTAGCAGTTAGATGTTATATATTCTCTTTGAAACCAAGAGAGTGATTTCTCCCTTCAGTTTTTACTGCAGTTACTATGGTGATTGAGCTCTTAGACATTGTGAACTGATGTCACTTCACCAGCTAAGACTGCAGGGAGAGGAAGAATTAGACTTGATTGCTGGCTTTGTTGCTTTGTGACTGAACTTTGGTTTGTCAAGCATTTATCAGAGGCTTCTTCACCAGTATTTAAATGATACTGAAATTGTGTGGCTTGCAAACTTTGCTTGCAGAATGAAACATATAAGTTCTATTCTACCTAAGCTTAGCAGAGTATCTAGAGCAGGTCCTTATGCCAGACAAATATCTGGCCAATTAGGTTGGATCTGTAGGTGCAAGAGTGAAGGAACAGAATTTAACATCTTATGTTAACGGTCAAAAGTGCTTATTTCAAATTTGCTGACAAGGTGGATGAAGTAATGAGATAGGAAGATTAGATAGTTCATAAGTTGCGTGAGCAGAAAAGACATCATGAAATTGCATATCCATTGGGAAGTTAATTAGGGATGCATCAGTAGATTTCCTAGCCTGCAGAGGGGTACGATTAAAGCATCTGTTAATAAGTGTCTGCATGAATGATCAGAATAAAATTGCACAACCAGCCGTGTCCACAGCATATCATGCTTACCAGGAATGTGCAGCTGGTGCTGTGTCTGTCTTGTAGGTCTGACACGTGTCCATGTGTTTGGCTTGGTGTTCATTTGCTGCACTAACATGTTGCACTAATACAGCAAGCATTTCTAGATGCTCTGGAGTCTGATCAAAAATAGTTTTTCAAATGAACTTGAAGATGCTTGGGAAATTTGCAGCTTTGCACTGTTACTGGCACAGTTCTAATCTATAAAGGTTAGGAAAATAGCACAGCATGCGCAAGGACTGACTGTCACTGTGTGAGTTTGTAGGATCTGCAGAGGGTCATGGCTCAAACTAGCTAGACATCTTGAAGCATGTAGCAGTTCTATTTTTATCATGATTTTTTTAATCTAAGCCTGAGTTTTGTTTACTGATGCATCATTAATTTCTAATAAATGAAATAAAATGGGAAGTTACTAAAAACAACCTGTTAGGTGCTGCCTGGTAGCAGAAAAAATTCTGTAAGTATAGGTTGGTAACAGAATACTAGTGTGCAGTGAGTAAAATGGCCATAAGGAGATAATATCTCTGGAAGGTGATGTGCTGTTAATATGAACATTAAAATTATTAGCTTCTTTAAAATCAGCTTTGCTGAATTATGAAGGTTTTCATCCAAAATATGCGGGTTTTTTTCCATTTGTGGCAAGAGCAACACTTTGAAGATCCAAGACTAGAAATTATCTGGAAGCACAGATCAGTTCTAGAGATAAATCTTCACAATTTGAAAAAGGTTTCTGTGTGTAATCTCAGCTATCTCTGGCCACAATAACAATGCTATTAAAATAAAACCTGTGGGAGTGTGCATGAGTGATAGAAAGTAAGAACTAGGACTCTTAACTGCATTCTGATAATCTTCAATATGACCACAGTCTCTCATAATTTCAAGGATAATGAGTTAAAGGAAGACCTGGAAAACCTTTAAACACTGAATTCAGAGGAAAACTAGGTGTCCATCTACTATGTTCCACTCTCCTAGACAAAACCACTTAATGTGTTTTCCTCAGATGACCACCATATATTTTTTTTTCTGAGGCTTACCCCTTATTAGGTCATAATTTACCACTTCTCTTTGTCACACACTGGCATATGGATTACAGTTTCTTGAGGCAGTTAGGTTTTATCATCTCGACATTTGAATTTATTTGTACATCCGGCTTTGGTTACCTACATTAGCTGGTAAATTTAGTAGGCTGATCTTTATCTAAGTTACTTACATAAGTAATAGAAAGAGAAGAATAATGCAGCACACAGCTATAGAGCACCTAAATTAGGCTCTTGCTCCAAAGAGTCCTCCAGCAAAGCCTCTTTCCTTCAAATGAGTAGTCAATTTGTAGATCAAATAACCCTGCCACTTTAAATTAAACATCATTTAACAATAAAATACTGTTTTTTGTTTTACACTCCTTCATTTCTATAGGAACAAATAAAGGTATTGGCACTCTCCAACCCATCAACTAGTATTTTTGGCAATTTTGGAGAACAAGTATTTTATAAATTTAACATCTTAGGGATCAATTGCAGTGTTGGTGCATATCTTTTCTGTTTTCAAATTGTAACTGTTAATCTCTGTGGTTAAGACTATATGTAAGGGGCAAAATCAGGTTGCCTTAGAGATTTTAAGAAATCTTTTTTTTTTTTCTCCAGTGACTTTAGGACCAGACTCAGCATGAAAGTAGAATCAGCTGAAACATGTTCCAGAAAATTGCTGCTAAACAATACCATGTAAATAGAATTGTTCTTTTCCAATCATTAATTCTAATTTAATTTGAAAAGAGGTGTATTTGGCTTCTCAGGGTAAACGATATTATTCTACTAGGTATTAGCTTAAATTATATTGCCATACATGACTTCGCTGCAAACAAAATAATCCCTATTAATTTCATATTTTTACTAACTGAGTAAAATTACTGCAGTGTAATGCTGTTTAAAGGACACCTTTCTGATATACACTGAAGTAGATGATTCTAGCTTTGCAATCATTTCCTTTAATATGGAATACAGCCCAGAGAAGATTGTAATTGCTTTTAGTTTTATCTGTTGGCTCTGATCTTGCAGTCTACTGGAATGTATAAGGACTGCGTATCCTAACATCTTCTCCATCTACTTTCCTTCTTGCTGTCAGTGACATGCCTACCCTCTTAGCACTATTTAGTCATCACTAAACAGTCAGCACTATTTGCTGTTGTGTTATAGACTTTGCAAACAGCTTTGGTCAGAATAAGGATTCAAGACTCACATAGGTTCATTTCAGGGGAAGGGGCCACCCTGTTTTCTGGCAAATACCAATAAAAACAAGCACGATCTGAGCCTTGACCCCTCATTTCAGGATTTGCATTTCACTCAGGCTTAATAAATTGTATTTGGGTGATCTTCAATATGCTGCTCTTGCAGAGAGCCAACTGTGGCAAAGCAAAGACATAATTATTCACCTGGAATTACAAAGACTATGAAATCAGAAATTCTTATTAGAATACAGCTTTTTCAAGATGTGAATATAATTCTTGAATTTATCTTTCTCCTCTACATTCCTATCTCTATAGTAGCATTCCAGTTACTAATGATTAGCAGGGTTTTCAGTTTTTCATTTTTTCTTCATTCCTCTAGGTTATTCAACAGAGAAATGAGGAGTGTGACCACATTCAATTTTTAATTGAAGAGAAAGAGTCTAAAGAAGAGGACTACTATGAGGACCTTGACAGATTTGAAGAAAATGGTACCCAAGAGTCTCACATCAGTCCCTATACTTTCTGCAAGGCATTTCCTTTCCACATCATATTTGACAGAGATCTGGTGGTTACACAATGTGGCAATGCTATATACAGAGTCCTTCCACAGGTTAGATGATTGTTATGCATGGGTAGACATAGAAAATTCATAGTGATCGATGCTTCACAGGTTAATTACAAAGATGAATAAAATAGATTTAGGATTCTCTGTCTAAACAGCATTCCAATGTAAGTGTATAATATTTACTAAATTGTGCTTCTCTTGTTAGAAAAAGGACTTGAAAATAGCCAAATTCTACGTCAGCTTTGTTCCTTATGGTCATGTCCATATGCAGTAAGAGAATAATTTAAAAACCTTGTGATTCGATGGAGAAATACATGCAGTATATATTCTCTTCCATTCAGTATTATCATCTAAGAAAATGGAATATAATTGCTCTATGTATATTTTCATTATAAAGCATAACTGTCTGTTTTTTTTCTTTTTTCTGTTTTTTAATATTCTAGCTGCAACCAGGAAATTGCAGTCTGTTGTCAGTTTTCTCCTTGGTCCGGCCTCATATTGATGTCAGCTTCCATGGGATCCTGTCCCATATCAATACGGTTTTCGTACTGAGGACTAAGGTAACTAGAGAATATTTTCCCAGCTTTTCTTTAAGGAAGTGTACTTTGGAGAGATAAGAAGTGCAGAAAGCTCAGAAGTCTTCAGAGAAAATTCTCTGTAGTGTGCTCAAACCTTTTTGAGTCTTGAGCCAAGAGAGAGTCATTGTGGGAAGCTGTTAAGCAGAATATTTTATAGGAATGAAGTAAATGTACTTCATGTCTGATGCTTTCTCTGGAAGGGGCCAGTTTAGTTTATGGTGTTGCACCAAAGCAAATGTAGAAAGGTAATTACATTTACTTTTACTCATCAGAATGTGGGAGACAAATATGAAATGTGTTCTTGCTTGGGCCCATATGTTCATACAAAGGTCTGTGTCCTGTTCTCTAAAGAGGGCAGGAGACAAGGTAGGTGATACAAACAGATGCAGTGTGTAGAGTAACACCTACTACATCAAGGAGCCTGTTTATTTAAAGAAAACTGTACCTGAGAGAAACCAGGGTGATTTCTTAGAAATGGTCCCAGGCACAGATAGAACTTCACAGAGCAGGCAATACTATTGTCAAAACTATTGTTAAGAAATTATGTGGAAGGAAATGAGGAGTTATGAACATGAATGTAAAGAAGGATACCATCCTTTGTGTCTTCAAGGTAGCAAACCGTAGTATTAAAATACAGGTAGTGCACGGTGTTCAAATGAGAAATTAATCAAGGTTTATAGTAAGCTGTAAGTCTATTCCAAATATTCTAACTGCCTTTGTAGTGAATGCATTTACATACTAGGCCTGGTGCCTATACATCATTGCCCTTACACAATTGTGGCTTATCATCACCAGGAGGGGCTGTTGGATGTGGAAAAGTTGGAGTGTGAAGATGAACTGACTGGCACAGAAATCAGCTGCTTACGCCTGAAAGGGCAAATGATCTACTTGCCTGAAGCAGACAGCATTCTCTTTCTTTGTTCACCAAGGTACTTTAACCCTAGAGAGTTCTATAATCCTGATTTTCATTTTACAATTACTAGTTTTGAGAACACTTATGAGAGTAGTACTACAGAGACTAGTTCAAGTATTGATTTAACTGGTTTTGATGTGTTTATACTAAAAGAGGTAGGAGCATTTAAACATTGGAACTTGACTGATTATTAAATACTCAGTATAAATATTGGCTTGCCCTGGCCCAGTTTGTACAAATGGTTATTCCTCATATTCAGGTGTTTGTTTTTTTTTGCAAATTTTATCCTTTGTTTTTTACTCAGAGAATGCTAAGAAATGTGACAATGATTTGGTTTCCTGTATGGATTCATGGATTTTTGCAGTAGTTTTAATGTCATAGATTGGTGATAAAGAAGTGACTGGAATGGAGGATTGAATGGGAAGATTCTTTACATAATCTCACTTTGTGTGCTGAAGTACATACATTTGATATGTTCATGGAACTCTTTGTGAGAATTCTGTATTTAAATGCAAAAGTCAAGAGCTGTGGGTTAAAGTGAATGATCACAAATAAGGTGTTCTGTAGAAGGGATATGTTGTACAGCTTATCACAACTTCAGAAGCTTCATGTCTCTACTGTTATTCAGCAGACTTTGCTGTTTGAGTTTTAAATGCTCCATTGACAAGTTTAATTTTACCCATATTATTGTATATTTCTCTGCTTTGCAGTGTGATGAACTTGGATGATTTAACCAGAAGAGGTTTATATCTGAGTGATATTCCATTGCATGATGCTACCCGTGATCTGGTTCTTTTAGGAGAGCAATTCCGAGAGGAATATAAACTGACCCAGGAGCTTGAGATCCTCACTGACAGACTGCAGCATACACTGCGTGCACTGGAAGATGAAAAGAAAAAGACAGACACGTAAGAACCAAATCCCAATTTGGAGCTGAAACACTCAAAGCAATATATTATTTATAGCTACCTTCTATAAGAATAACAGAATCTTGTAAGGAATATCAGAGATAATCAGGACTGGTCATTTTGGAGTCAAGAAAGAACATTTAATAGGGTATTTCTTTATTTAGATTGTCAAATGTCACCCACAGTCTAGGCCATTATATGCCTAAATGTTTTGATGGCTCCCTCCCTGACAAGAAAAGTTATAAAAAAATGAGCTGACAATTTGTTTTTATTTGTGAATTACCTAAAATTTTGGAAACTTACACGCAGTCACTGTAGTGAAGGTGAATTTGATTAATACCCAAGTGCTGTTATTTGAGAGAGTTCAGTAAACCAAATTTTGTCTTTCTGGCACAGGATAATAGAACAGAAAAACATATCCTATAAATCTTGAAAACAGTTTGTGTAAAGGTGAAATTTTGCAATAGCCTAATGCTATAAATTCGTTTTAACAGTTACTTGTAGAAGTGAATTTGGGTTTATCTAGATATAAGTATATAAAAATAACACATAACAGTAAGTGTGCATTGGGCCCCAAATCCAGTTCTACAGATAACTATAAAGTCAAATTCAAATGTCATTAGTCTATGGCATTTCAGCTCAACAGTGACTGGCAAATTAAACAAAGACTTATGTGAAAAGTAGCATGGAGTTCATGACTGACTCTTATTTATAAAACACAGTCCCATCTCTGTATTAATTCTATTGACAGATACATTTTTTTCTGTAATGGAATAATGGAAATTATTTAAAAAATACTTGAAAGGGATGGAGAGGAGAACCAGAGAAAACAAAGCCCAAGTATTTTTTCTCTTCATTCCTGTTGGCTTGCTTTATAAAGGCATTTTGTCTTCAGGAATTCTAGCCTTTATGGCAGCTGCTGGAACAGATAGTGTCAGTTACTGTATGATGTGCCAAAAGTATTCACTAATTATAACTCAAGTAGTGAACTTGCCAAAAATGCAACTAATGAGGGTTTGTGCAAGAGGCTATGTACAAAATGATGTTCAAGATGTGTGAAACAGTCATGAGATCTTCAGCTTGTCCACTTAGATGTGTCAGGAAGGAAATGGACCTTAAGATGGCATTTGAAGGAATACACATGTGAATAGGATGAATTTCTGTGCATGTGATTGGATTTTACTTGCATAATTTATGATATGAACAAGTGTTAACTTATCATATAGACTATTAATTTTAAAAAAACACTCTAGACCCTAAAAGCAGCATGCTCAACAGAGAGGAAGCATTTAGAAATGCATGTATTGATCAGAGATAGAAAACTGTTTGATCTCTTCATGTTTTATTTTGCAGTTTTTATGGTTCTGTGAGCAAAACCATATTATATGAGCCGAAGATGTGGCAGAAAGAAGTAAAAATGATCCAAGACACTATTAACAAATCATGTCAGAAGAATTAGTAATACGTCTCATTTTGTTGATAATTTAGGTGTATTAATGTGTTTGAAATGGTATGCTGATGTAGATCAGTTCCTGCTTTCTGAATAACATATTCTTCAGTAAACACCTTTTCTATTGCTTGTTGATGGTGGGAGTATGTTATAAACGTTGTGGGGGGTGGGAACTTAATATATGAAGAGTGCTGCTGTAAACATCTTTCTCCACATTCTCTCTGTTCTGCTTTTGCCTTCCTTTCCCTACCTGTGTAGGTTACTGTACTCTGTTCTGCCTCCATCAGTGGCAAATGAGCTTAGACACAAGCGTCCTGTTCCAGCCAAGCGCTACGACAACGTCACCATTCTCTTCAGTGGCATTGTGGGATTCAATGCCTTTTGTAGTAAACATGCCTCTGGAGAGGGAGCCATGAAAATTGTCAATCTTTTAAATGATCTTTACACAAGATTTGATATTCTGACTGATTCACGAAAGAATCCATTTGTTTATAAGGTAAGCATAAGATTTTTAAAGTATCTAATCTGTCGCTTCTCCCTAATTTACTATGGTGTCAGTATTTTCCACTCTTTTGCTGAACTTTAGGCTTTTTAAAAAAACCTTACGTTTTGATTGCCAACTGTGTTACCTGATATTAGATAGCTACAGAAAAATGTGTTGGTTATCTCTAAATGTCTGAAGGAACACAAAGTGCTAAGTTCTCATCACGATTTCTGCAGTTACCCATTAGGTAGACATATAAATGTATTTCCACATTTAGCAGATGTGAACTTATACAAGGCATTTGTGGTTCTTCTGACCTTGTGCTTTAAGTTTTTCAGTTCTATTTCTGGGCCTTCTAGCTGTAAATTATAACATTATTCAGTTACTCAATGTGAATTTCATTCCTTCATAAGGAGTGAAGTGTAGTTGCAAATGTGGCTGATAGCACGAAGGTACAGAGATAGATACATATGCATTCCATATATGTGTACATTTGTTTACTTGTGTGTTTATATCTATGGAAGTTCATTCCTAGGTTTTGCTAAAACTGAATTTTATGCTTGTACCATGTGAATCAAGGGTGTTAGTCAGAACAAAAATAGAGCTCAGTTTGATTCAGAAGACACCAGAAGAGACACTCAGGTTTACACAATCACAGTGTCATTGTAAGTTGTTACACTGTGGATTTACTATAAATTCTCTTTAATAACAAGCAGAGATTACAGTAATTAGGGTGATTTGAATGAAAGGGAACTATTTTAAAGGAGAAGCATTCTTAAAGGAAGCACTACATCAATTGTAGTACTCTAAAAGCCATAATAATGAAGTAATTGAAAAATATCTGTCTTGATAGGTGGAAACAGTTGGGGACAAGTATATGACAGTGAGTGGTCTACCAGAGCGTTGTATGCATCACGCACGATCTATCTGCCACTTGGCTTTGGATATGATGGAAATAGCAGGCCAAGTTCAAGTAGATGGTGAACCTGTACAGGTTAGTAAATGTGGGCTTGAATGAAAAATCCATTCTTTGATAGGATGATAATGTTTTGAAATAAGATAATGCTGTAGTTCCAGTCCATGCAAGCTTTGTTATTGTTAGATTTTGAGACTGATGTATACAAATAATATGAAAAGTCACATGTAGCTGTGACATGTGTAGTTCCCAGACCTTAAAATCCTTATCGTGCTTTAAAAAGTAAAGGACTAATTTTGGTCCATATCATTTATGTCTGTTTGATGATCATTTCAATATAATCAATGAATTCCTATTGTGCATCAAGTTCAATCTGTTGAGTCTTCTTCAACTCAGAGAGCAGAAAATAATATTCCCTCCCTGATATTTTTGATCACGCCTCAGATCCTCATGGCAGAATGAGAAATTACTGCATTAAAAAGAGGATTACAGTTCCATAGACAGTTACAGCAATGATTACCGACACCTGTGTATATTAGTGGAATTTCATTGTGGGACTTTCTGGAGATGATGTAGCACTGATACAGAACTGGGCAAGCACCACAAGATTGTCCTCATCAGGAGGCTGTGAGCGGAAAATGATTAATGAGTGCAATACCTATTTCTATTTACATGAATGCTGCTGTTTGTACTGGTTTGAAAGGAAAACTAGTGAGACTCCAAGTCAGAAATACAATTTATTGAGAGAGAAGAAACAAACAACAAAAAAGGGTAAAAATAAAATAAGATAAATGCAGTAGTACAAAGGACCACTGACAGAGTCAGAATGCAAACCTGACACCCTGTTGGTCAGGGTGTTGAAAGCAGCCCAAAATAAGTCCTCCCAGAGTGACAGATGTGGCTCCATTGAAGTAGAGATGATCTTCAAGAAAGGGTCCAGTCGTCCTCTGGGAATCCAGTGGAAACAGGCTCCCTTGGTGTTTGGGATGGCTGGTTTTATCTCAGTGGAAAGGCTTTGGCTCCTCCCACTTGCGTGCAGCATCTCACAATGGAATGAGGTAATGTTATCAGTCATGTGGGAGGCCTTAAATGGCCCATTCACAGGTGATATCCCTCAGAGGAGAATGGGTGGAGGAAGAGATAAGAAGGCACTGCCTTATCTGGTGTTATCAGGTGTCCCATTAACAGAAGGCATCTGCCTTCTTTCCACCCCTAGAGTTACAAGAGATAAAGAACAATATCTCCCAACTGGTTTCAACAGATGAAAATAGAATACACATTTTTGGTTACATTTTTCAACCCAAGACACTGTTCCATCACCTAGCTTGGAGCTGTGTACTTCACTTTATCATGGAGCAAAGCAGTGAGAAGGTTTGATTTAGGGCTTTACAGTGACTGTAACATGCTACAAGAATGAGTTTCTCCAAATCTCTGTCCTGTCTCTTGACCTTCTGAATACAAAATACCATGATTTTTCCTTTGAGAAACATTTTTTTCTTGACCTATGCCATCCTTTTCTGCACCTTCTGAGCACTCATTAAACACAGACCTGCAAGAGTATGCCTCTCTGCCCACCTCTCTTTTTATTTTCACAGTACATCATAACAGCAGGGTGCATGCTGGAATATTGCAGAGTTTGATTGTTCATGTGGAAGACAGAGGCACAACACTGTACTAAAGTTAAAAAACAAAGAAGTGGCAAAACCCACAAAATGCAAGGCTTTGAAGAAGCAGGAGTAGCACTTTGGAAAAATAAACTCTAGTAGATATAAGTGGCATGTTGCCTATGTTTAGTCAGAAGCATCGGGTTCATTACATTAATTTTGAGTATTCAAACTTAATTTTTTTTCTCTAAAGATAACCATAGGAATCCATACTGGTGAGGTAGTCACAGGTGTCATAGGTCAAAGGATGCCACGGTACTGTCTCTTTGGGAATACCGTCAATCTAACAAGCAGAACAGAAACTACTGGAGAAAAGGGGAAGATCAATGTCTCTGAATATACTTACAGGTGGGTGATGTATTATTTTTATTGGTGTTGACATCTTAAAATAAATCACTTTGTTAGCATACCATAGAAGTTTTTTTGGAGTTGGAAGTCCTCCTGCAACCATTATTTAAGTATGAGTTCTTATGAAACTGTATTACGATATACAGTTATTGGTATGCAAATATAATAATGATAGATTTGAATCTTTTGATAGTTTGCTCACGTACGTGTAGCATGCTTAATATTTTACATAGTGTGTGGTGTGCATGCAAAGTGCATTCATTTACATGTTTTCTCTTTCAATTTCAGGTGTCTTATGACACCAGAAAATTCAGATCCTCAGTTCCACCTGGAGTACAGAGGTCCAGTTTCTATGAAGGGTAAAAAAGAGCCAATGCAGGTTTGGTTTTTGTCCAGAAAGAGTACAGAGACGGAGGTATGAGTAACTAGAGTGTAATTTTGGTTTTTTTTCAAACATAAACATTAAAAATTTAATCTAAACCACGGAGATCCATTTACATTTGCAAGACTAAATGTTCCACAGAAAAAAAGAGAGTTTAGTGCAACACTCTTTCATTAATACATTTATTATCTTGACAGTACTTGAAAATCCTTGATTATTTGTCTTTGCAGTTTGTGCAGTTCCTGAAAGAATACTTTTGATTTCAAAAAGTCCTGGAGGGAATGCCAGGTGTTTGAATATTTATATCTCCCTCTTACAGATTTCTGCACTGTACTAGACTTTGCAATATAATTTCAGTTTCTGTTTAGCTGACGTCTGGTTATCAGCACTTCAAAATTTGCCCTTTGCTTTCTTGCAGTGTGTGAAAAAATGTGCCTTCAAATATTTAGGCAACAGTCAAGTAACTATTTGCAAGCAGGTTCACACCTTATGTATATAGTGGTCTCTTAACCCCAGATAGCACCTCCTTCTTCAGGGACTGTTGCATTGGAGAGGTCCTACTTTAGAAATATACGAGGTGAAAACTACTTCTTGTAAATGACATATCAGCCTAAGTCCTCTTCTCAAAATGAGGTAGGGTAAAGCTCTTCAAGCACTGAGGGACCTTTAAGCTTATGCTTCAGTTTCAGAATTCTGGGCATGTATTATCCAGAATTTCAGTAAAAGCCAATGAACAATAGACTTAAAGTGTGCTACAAACTTAGACAATGAGGTTAGAGTATGCCAGCTGCTTTGCCATAGCTGAGCAGGTGCATACATTCCATCCATTGTCAACAGGAAGAAAAAAAAGATGAAAGTAATTTACATAGCTTGAATTTTGCCCTGAAGTAATACAAAAAGAATTGAGTTTTCAGCTAATGTATATAATTGTAAAAATACACTTGACTAAAATAATGACAGTCATCAATTACCTTGGCTGAAATAACTCTTGTAAATCAGAGGAAATTAATTATGTGTCAGAATGCTCATGTACTTCTGAAAACGTGATTTAGGCTGTTAAACTGCTTAGGCTTTTTAGGAGATCGAATCCACTGGTACCCAAGTATATGAATACTGACTTTTTAATGGTAACTCCCAATATTAACCTCCTGTACTTTAACTCTGCATTTTAATTCTGTATTTTAATATATATTACTTACAATTATATTCTGGGTGCCACTTGTGAGAATACTTTTCTATTCTTATTCTACAGTAAGATAACTAATTTTACATGGCTACCATTATTTCAAATCTGTTCTTGTACTTAAAATATATTTTAATTAAACACCTTTCACTTTTTTTCTGCATTATAAATGTCCTATCATTTGTAGCAAGGCACATTATAATTTTAAACGTAAATTCCAGAGAGGTACTGAGTCAGGTGGGTATTTTCTTTGTTTCAGCTTAACACATGTTTAATATGAATATAAGGTTCAAGTAGTTTAAGACTTTAAATATTGCAATTGCTTTTCAGAGATCTTGTACAACAGCTGGTTTTGTTAGTCCTCACAGCAGTCCCGAGAGACACTTGCTGATACTATTATCCAGTAATTGAGCTTTGTAGAGGGAGACATGGGGGCAGGAATAAACCTGACCGAGAAATACTGTGAGCCTGATTTTCATGAACACTTAAGACTCAGTTTAAGCACACTCAAAGAGTCTTTCTAATTTTGTTATATTTTGTTAATTCTGAAATTCAGATATAGATGTAATTCTTAGAGACCGAAGGACTTCTCCCAAGACAGGTATCTCTTCTAAACTGTATTAAGTTTGGGAGCATTGGAGGATAGAAAAATACACTGATGTGATGATGTGAACTGGTAATCATTTTGTCAGAGGTGATTTTGAAAAGTGAAAGAATATATTCCTCTAACCTTTTGATTCTTTTTCACTCCCTGCACAGTTCCATCTGTCCATACACAAAAAATGCACAAAGTTTTATTCCTTTAAGATTTTCTGAACTCTTCACAGTTTCTGCTGTGAAGGTACTCTTCACGTTTTTTTCTGGCACTTTATAGGCTGTGCATAATAGTTTTAATCCAAAAGCAGAAATCAGATAACCAACTTCTTTATGTTTGATCACTTTAAAATAATCACTTTGCTTTATGAACACATGTAGTCTTGGTTTTCTTTCCAGAAGTTTTTCAGAATGCTAATGTATTATTGTGTGCAGTGCCATTTATTTCAGGGGGACTGTGCATAATAAACAAGGGCATGTTAACATATATTCAGAAACTATATAGTAAACTTCCTGAAAGGTCACTCCAGAGTATTGCAAGAAGTGGCATATAGAAGTAAGCATGAAAATATTTCTTAAATCATCCTGAAGATACTTCTGCTCATTATGCTTTTACTGTGAAGTTTTCTACCTCCAATATCTTCAATCTAGGATTGATGCACATTAGTGATGTATTTTTCTTTTCATTATATCCATTAGAGAGTTATTAGCTCAGCATTTGCAAATCTATCAGCATGATATTTTACTCTGAAGATCAGTAGTAAGGACATGGTGAGGAAAAAGAACAAAATATTTGCAGATGCCATAAGAGATGTGAAACCAAGGCTTAAAATATGCTTTTGCTCTACTAGGCTGGTAGAAAATTATAGGGCTGAAGCAGCTCAGCATGCCTCAGACTTGATTCCTAGGTTGACATCTCTAATATCAGTCCCCATGAGCAGCAGTTACTTCTGAGAAAGACCTAATTTACAAGAATAAGTGTTGGTTTGGAATGCTGCTCCTTCACCTTTTTTCTCTGATATCTCTTCCATGATACCAGTACAGCAATAAGTAGAATTGCATCAGAAATACACATAGAACAAAGCAAGTGTGACCAGTTATTAATTTTGCATCTGCTTGTTTGCATATTATAAGATTAATTATTACTGTTTTCATTATTTTAACAGCGGTTCAGCTGAAGTTTCTCTCTCGAGAAACAGATTTGTTGTAAAAAATAAATCTTGCTGAGAGCCTCAGATGTATGACTGCAATTTTACTCCCTCTCCAGTTTTTAATCTTTCTCTTCTGCCCTGTTCCCACATTACTGGTGGGAACAAATTGAAATATCTCAGGCAGAGCTGGTAGTTCACCAGGGCATGTAGGAATTGCTTCATTTCTACATACAATACATTGGAAAGAAATGCATGCACTACCTATGCTTTTTGTTTTTTTAATTTTTATTTACTGATACTGGTTGCAACTTGTAAAATGTATTTTGTCATTGCATTAACCCACCATGTTGCTTCAAAGAAAATTCCTTACTTCTCAAATTCTGCTTGCATGCTCTCAAGGAAACAAAGCAAGATGCTTTCTGAACTGAGGGAAGAGGAAGAGGACTGAATAGGGTGCAATACTGTCTCCAAATAGGGTGCCAGGCAGTAAGGTTATGTTATGGATGTTCTTTCACATTATATCTCCCCTTGCCATGTGCAATACTGTTGTCTTTTGCCCTACTCCTGAAGTCACACCATTTTTCTCCAGGCTTGCTTGCTAATTTTTTGTCCTTATTGTTTGATACTGTTTATCTCTGCTATGAGCATGTATTTCAAGCTTTCCCTTTCTTTGATATGCATTTTTGCATGTCAGTCATGTGACCATTCCTACCACCAGATAATATTGAATGAAACCATGTAGTATGCACGCCACAACTAACCACTTCAATCTGATGCTTCACATCTTCATCTTCATCTCTGAAGTACTGTGGTTATGTGAATTGATGACATTTCTGGAAAGACAGGTGTTTCAGTTGATAGGCAGAACAATGAACCTAAGGAACTATATTAAAAAAATACCTAAAGCAGCATTATGAAAATTATTACGTAAATGGTATCAGATTTAGTTCTGCTATTACTATGCTTCTCATTCATTTTGTGAATAACACTTGATGGTCTGTAAATTCCTGGTTAGAAAAAGGTTTCCCATTTGATATCATCCTGCATTTTCCCTTTGTGAACACTGTAAACATCTGTATTGGAAGGGGGCAGCTGTTTTTCTGATAGTGCCATTTGAACCATGTGCCAGTGTACTTCTAGTGAAATGCTGTTAACTTGCAATATATTTCTCATTGATTTATATAAACTAAATTAAATTGTCCTATTAATAATAGATTGCTGGACAATTTTAGACCATTCGTAGTGCATTGATTCTCATCTGATGTAGCCCCTGGAGTTGGAAGGCATGCTGCTGGAACATGGCTGCCTTTCTCAAATTTCAGAAATTATCTTATTTTATTCCTTGAGAGGACCTGGTAATATTCTAGGCATCATGACATAATTAAGAGATGTAAAGCTTGGAAAGGGACATAGAGTGTTTCATCAGCTGGTACAGTTAGTAAAAGTGGACAAATTTTCATATGCATAGACCTTCCATAACTTTAATATATAGTGCATTTTTATGTGAATAGTATCTGTTCTTATCTGACTGATCATTTCTGAATATTTACATTATAAAATAGAATAGTGCAATTACTTTGTGTATAAAAACTGTCTATATCTAGTATATCTTATTAGCACAGAATATATATGTATAAGTGTTTCATGTTAATGTGCAAAAGAAATTGCAATAAATTATTTTTTCCACTGACTTCTAGAAATCTTGTGATTTTCTTTTGGTAGAAAACTTTATTTCATTGTTTGATACAAAACAAGTATTTTCTTCATTAAATATTTTGCAGTTCAAATTTAAATAAATTGTTGAGTCATTGTTTCAATGTTTGCAAATGTCCAAGTGTCTCACACATTCGGGTTAATGGATCACATCCTCAAATTAAGGTAGTGTTCAAAATGTATAAATGAATTGAAGTTAATGCTTCAAAAATAGATGAGGTGACAAAAATGCGTAAAACCTTCCTTTGAAACTCTTGGGCAATATTTAACAATCAAAAATTGTTAGCTTTACACTTTGAGCAGGATATGCATTAGCAACCAAAGCTTTAGGAATGGGAAACGAAGAGAGGAAACTGCATACTTTCTACCCCATCATCTCACTGCCAGACAGGAACACAACACATCATCAGAGGTTGCCCTCTCTTGGGTACACAACAGCAATTTGGATTGATCAAGTTGTTCAAGCTTACAAAAACTTTATGGTGACTCTGAAAGACATGGAATTTTTGACAGCTGTGGTTGTGTATTGATATAATTCATATCCAAATGGTGAAACTGAAGTTCTGTATCACACTTAAAGCTGATGGAAGATGGCGTGCCAGAAAACTTAAATAATGCTCTGGGTTTATATTGTACTTTCTTAAATAATTTCAAAATATTAAAGCTCCCATTAAGCTACTTTGTAACATATCTGTTTCTTAAAGCATAGAATAATAGCTCATATTGTGTTCATGTAAGAGCTTTTTATCTCAGTACAATTTAGGCACTTAACCACTTCTGTTACTAAAACTGGTCTTCGCTTAAATGCTGCATTCAACTACTAAATTTATAGTTTGGTTAAATATTACTCTCAGCTAACAGTTAAACACTTCTGTAGGTTTTTAGTTCTTTCATGTGTGTTCTACTGCCTCTCGTATTTAACTGTAGTGATTTGCTTTTTCAATAGAAGCTCTCTAGCTGAAACATGAGGCAGAGTAATTACCAAAGTCTGTTTCAAAGGTCTTTATAAATGGATGTATTTTATTCTTGTATTTTTTGTAAAAAAATAAAAATGAAACAAGGAGAAGAAAGGGGAGATAAGCCATGAAATTGCAAATTAAGGAATGCTTAGTTGTTTGCAATCTGCTGGATCTTATGCATTCATTTGAATTCAGACAGGCAAGGGAAATTGATTTTCGGTGGTTGTGCTTTGGCTGTCCAGGGGACTCTGTGACTCTTGCTGTCCTAAAGTGGGCACTGCAGTTGGCTTCCAAACCGCTGGTTCAGTCCTTGATAGGAACAACCTCTGGGAACATAACTTTGTGTCTGATTTTTTTTTTTTTTTTTGACAGAATGATAAACAATGGATGAGATGCTCATTTGGATATCTGCTTACAGGATTATCACAAAAATGTCTTCACTGAAAGGGTAGTCAGGCTCTGGAACAGGCTGCCCAGGGACATGGTGGAGTCACGATCCCTGGAAGTGTTCAAAAGTCTCATAGATGCAGCCCTTGGGAATGTGATTTAGCAGTGAACACAGCAGTGCTAAGTTAACAGTTGGACTCAATGGTCTTAAGAGTTGGTTTCCAAACTGATTCTCTGGAAAGGAGATCCTCCTGGAGGGACAAATGAAAACAAAACCAATAAGGTTATGTGAGATTTTTTTTTTTATGACTTGGTTTCAATGTTTAAGGTGGTATTGCAAATCATACCTGCTTGGTTCCAAGCTCACTTTTGAAAGACAGTCACATGCACAAGAAGAAAATAGGAAGGGATGTGCTAGCATCTGATATGAATAAAAACTGAATGGTGGTGGAGGCCCCAGAACCTTTGCTTTCAACAAACCTCTAGTAAAATCTAAGGCTAACAAATGAGTGTGCTGCAGGCATTTGTGCACTACAATATACACTCTTGTACTCTGAAATGTCAATGGCCTTGCCAGTAACACCTGTCTCCATGGAGCCAGAGCAAGGCCTGAGGCATCTGTATCCTAAAATGTTTTTCATTCACCATGTAGATGGTCAACACTTTATTGTGTTGTCACAAACTGTAAAATGGTCATCCCGTGCATTTCTAGAGCCATCAAATATTTAAAAAAAAAGAAAAAGAGAAAAAAGTTGGGTCATTGGGTTCTAGCACTATGAGAACTTGAAGAGAATTTAGTATTCATGTTCTCCAGGCAGTCAGCATACTGGTACAAATGGGAACTTTTGGGCACTTGTAAATTAATTCTGCCAGCCACTGTGTTGGCTTATCATCTCCAAGTAAAGGGAAGTTACTGGGCTTATAGTCCTGTTTTATTTTAACAAGACTTTATTTTTTATTATAAGATCCTTTCTTTCCTGAGGGAGAGAGTCTGAAACTCTTGTCATTTCATGCACCGGCCTGACCATGAGGCAGGGAGCACCCCAATCTATAGCTGCACATACAAGGCACTGGGGCTTTTTCTACTGTTCTTTAGATGTCTGTCTGACTTTGGGTGATAGTTTGGAAAAACTGCAACAACACATGCTGTCTCCACCAATTCATTCTTTGTTATTAACAGAAAAAGGCTAATGTTCACTTTCATCATAATCAACAGGTCTTTTTGCCAATATAAGTGTTTTGGAGATAATGACAACAGTGGAATGTGAAAACAATATTATTATTATTCTGGGATGAAGATGTGTTATAAAGGTTTTGTTCCAGATTATTTCCCGTATCCAGCAGTCAGATTAGCACTGTCTTTGTTACTGTTTTTTTCCAGAGATGATTATGCACCTAGTACAGATTCAACACCACAGGACAACTGTGCTTTCAATGGCAGCAATTTTGTGTGCTGAGGATCTATCTGTTTATATGCTTGACACTCTGGCAGGAAACTTGTATGCCTTTTTATATTGCAGGTTTTCAGGGTCATTTAGCTTTTCAAAACAGATTTTATGCTTTGATAAATGTGCTATCCTGTCTAGTGCTCAAACAACTGACTTGTGATTAAAATGACAGAACTTAGCTGAGTCCCAACAAAAGGCTGAAAATGTTCACAGTTCCTAGCTGGTGTTAATCATAATCCTGAACTGGAGACCAATTAAGCCAATAGTCCCTGAGCCTTTGTTTAAAGATAAAACCAAACAACCCCTCCCCCCCAAAAAAACCAAACAAAACCTACCTGGCCATAGCTTTCAGATGAGAATTAAAACTCTGAGTTCAGTATTGCTGCCTTCAGCACCTATGTCAGTATGAGCATAGTGCTCTGATGAAGTGTATGAAAAATAAACCACCTTCATAAATCACACTGAAGTATGCAGTGTATTAAGTGTGAGGAAATGTACATCTATTTCTTGCAAGTCCTAAACACTGTGTGTAAGGTTCCTGGAAGGAAAAGGCAGCCTGTTATGCCTTGTTATTTTCAGATATTTTGTGCAAGTCAACTTAATAAATGTAAGCTTTCCTACACAAAGTGTTCAGAAATAACCTAATTTCCAAAAAAAAAACCCCATATAAGCAGGTTGAAGAGTAAGTATCCTTTTTCCACAGAGGGCATAGTGAAGCATTCAGAGCTTCAACTACCTGTACAGGAAATCAAAAAGCCTTGCTTTCTGTCACATTATAGATGTGTTTCTGGGCAATTTTGTAATGATCTAGAGGATAAGAAACTTCCCCCCAAAATAAGGATACATACCTTTTCACACAGCCTTTTCCACATCATCCTACCCTTCAGGCTTTATAGATGCATGTATATATATACACACACACATTTGAATGCTACACACTCTTGCATAGAGTAGCATGAGTGGCATACAGACTGCTAAATCTAAAGTCAGCAGCTGTTGGAAGAACTTGCTTTCCTGAGGTACTCAATTCTCCAAAGGAAGACCATGGAAATAACTACTGAACTACTGTTTTGCTTTTGTCATTGGAAGAAAAGAAAGATCAATTTTGTTTATACAGATAAATATTTAGTTTTGAAAGCAATTGCTTCCTTCCATTGCTCATTTCATAAGTCTGAAAGGAGAGGCAAGCTGGGCAGAAGTGCTGGGCTAATGATAACATCTCTGTGAGAGACTCAATCTCAATTTTCACTTGAACCTTTTTTTCTAAACCATGCTGCATAGCTATTGAGGAACATTGTCCATCCTTTTGGTTCATTGGTTTTGTTTTTACTAAGTGTTAAATTTTCACCTTGCCCTTGACTGCCCCTGGCACCCTGAAGAAAATCCAAAGCCTTTTCCTTCTTGACTGCTAACTCTGCCTTGGACTTCAGATGTCAGTGCAATGTTAGTGGTTGTTTTATCTGTTACTGGTGCTATTGATGCTATCCAAAACCCATACATCATGCAGACCATTACACTTTAGTTCAGGAATACACAAATCAGGTGTTTTGTCTCTGACTGATGTGTCAGTACTTTGTATTGTAAGATGTCTCACGTGTAAAAGTATGTAACATAAGCTGCCATTTTAAATGAAGATATAATATTCCAACATCTAACATAAGACATGGTTACAATGGCATGGATCTTTGGTAACATTTTGGTAAGGATTATTTAACAACAGTGTTGTTACTTCAGTTCAAGAAAAGGAGTTCAACTTTGCCCAAGCAGCACCCAGCATTCCTATAGCTATATTTACAGGAGGCTCTTAGAAGGAAAGCATCCTAGAAATTACTAAAGGTTCCAGCATAGGACATATTTGAAGAGATAGTTTGTTTTAACCATTTAAGGATTACAAGCCAAAGATAGTACACTGACAGGTCTTTCTAAACATTCAATTTTATCATTCATATATAGTTTCTCATACAAAGATTTTTGGGTCATTTCTGCTTGCATAGCAACTGATTTTATTGCCCCCATGAATGTGGAGGCCTGTGGCAAGTGTAACACTGCTGCAAAATATTTATCTGGTCTGTTAATTAATTGTTTGAAAGAGCTTGTCAGCACTTCAGGAGTGGCTTCTGTTGTAGACTCCTCACTCTTCTGCTAGGATTTTCTGCTGACCAACAGTACTCCTGATGCCGAGTAGTCTGTTTTACACATCTCTTTCTGTACCTTGTGTTCATTTTCTCTACAGCTCTCTGGTAAATACACAGGAACAGTTCTACTGAGACAAGTGCTACTGAGTGCTACTGAAAGTGTCTCTGAATTGAAGACAGGAATTAAAAATACTTGCAAATCAGGAAAAACTAATCTATTATTTCCAGGCTGTTGCTCAAACCTGGAGTATGACAGAAGTCCCTGCATCTGCTTTTATTCTGTTCTGCAGTTCTGCAGTCTTCAAAGTACTTCCATGGTTAATTGTGAGGATGTGGACGAACTGGAGGGACTGATATTAGAGAATCTTTGCTTCTTTCCTTCAGCTGTTTCTGTAACAATTTCTTTTCCCTTCTATGCATGTTGGTAATGCAGATTCGAAATTTGGGTTGCATTTATCAGAGCTGTTTTACTTGCTCAGTCTACTTGAAAACATCCACAGGTCATTAGCGTTACTAACTGCAGTCACTAGATCAGGTTGGAACATCTGCTCCTAAACAAAAAAAAACATACTGTAAAGCTCCCTTCTTGTGAAAAAACAACAAACAGCTTTATTCTGGCTGATGTGCAAGTGGGTGAATTCTTTCAGTGCACAGCTTGGTGCAAAAAAAAATTAGTAATCAGTGGAACAGGATTCTGAGTGGGAAATTAGGCTATGAAAGGAATAGTCCCCACTCACCAGCACACAGCTTAATTGGGCAATAACTTTAAGCACTGCCATGGCTTTTTCAACTATGTTTCTTTCCTTCCTGCATGGTCAGGTGGAACAGATAATCAGGAGGGTGAAGAAAAAGAGACTTCCTGACACCAGGCCTCACTTGGGCTTCTCTCATTGTCTGTACACTTGCACAAGCAGCAGCATTTGGGATGCACCTGGCTTGCCCTGTAGCAGAGGCAGTGTGGCTCTGTGGATGCAGGGGACCTGGGCAAGGTGCTGGAGGCCCAAGTCCTTGCTGAGGACTTTATCTTCCATCAGCATACAAAGCAACAATAGTATCAAGCAATGTTGCTGCTTTTCCACTTTTAACAAAAAAAGGGACAGAATTTGAGCAATAACAGATTCTGTAAGCATGGCTGAAAGAATTCTTTTGGTTTACAGATCTGAGAGCTGCCTGGCATCTGTTTTCTGTTATGCTGTCCTTCACCCCCTTAGGGCAAATACTCATCTATTGATGCATGTGAACTATGCATTCATTTTAATTATCAAGTCCTGTAAATTTAATTAATCTGCTCTTAGTAATACAAAACCAAATGCATGCATTCAGAATACCTGATAGAAATCCATTCCACTTGTAGCTTTCTCAGCAGGAGAGACATTCTATTCAGCTGATTGCTGAACAATCTCAAAAATTAACCCTCAACCTCTTTCTGCTGATTATTTGAAGATAGAAAGCTTTTGAGTAACATGGTATTTATAAATCAAGACAGAGAGACTAAAAAAAAAAAGTGGTCAAACTTTGTCCTTGATGCAACCCTCCAGAATTTTGCTAGCTTTAACCACTATTGCATAGTTTGTTGTTAATGGTATTCATATTGATAAGAAGCTGTTGCATAATTTCCTTACAGGGCATCCTAGGACTGATCTTGAAATCATGTAAATTACCGATCAGTTTGTGGACTTGTTTATAGTCTTTATTAAGGCAAAAATGTCAGAATTATGCCGTTGAATTCAGAACTATATTTATTGACTTTACACTGTGAGAAGGTGATGAGTGTTTTATGTAAGGGTTAATTAATGGAGCTGAAGAGCCAAATTCCATTGCTGGGTGCAAACTCAGTAGAAGATTATACCTTTAGAAGGTTTATTTCTTGTTTGGCATTATGAAAGACACAGAGGTAAAGAAAGCAAATTTCTAGTGTTTCCCTTAGCACAGCAACTGTTTGGATCCTCAGCCCTCCTGATTTTCCTGAGAGATATGAACTATACCATCATGAGAAATACTCTCTTCTTCAATTGGAAACTACCCCTTCTTCTTCCCTAAGAGGTTTTCACCCTTGAATGTATCTTTGGAATTGAACACTGTTACTTATTTGCTAATAATGTTCTTGATTTTCAGACAGTTTTCTGGCAAAAGTTTCTTATTGACTTACTGTACTGAAAACCTCCCATGGAGTCTGCAGAAACTGGCAATGCCAGCCAGTGATAATTCAGTCATGTGTCAGCAATAAAGAATAGTCTCCAAATATAGATGGAAACCTCATAATGCAGTATTTGCTAGTGTCACTAGCAGAGCTTATGTGGGTGATTATTTGCTGGAGTAAACCCAAACATGTAATCAAAACAACTAGGTGACAGGAAGTTATGCTGTCCACATAATTAAAAACCATTGTTTCTCCACCCTTCTTCATATACCAGGTGCAAAACAAGTTTGCTCCCAAAAGAGAGGCTCAAGAAGAGTCACATATATTACATGACAATTTTGTTGCTGTTCTCTGCTTACTATGAAGGCCATTTGTTTTGAGACATCTAAAGTTTCTGTGCAAGCAGTGGGAATGAGAGAAAAGGTAGTTGCCGATACCTACCTCACCACACTCTTATCTGACCATGTGAAGTGGCATCCCAAACACACAGGTGCTTTGAATTGAGGAGCAAACCAGGTGCCTTACAGTTTTTTAAAGCTGAAGGACCTTTGGAACAGGGTCTGCATTTTGTGAAGTACTTCACACAGTAGAGTCCTTGTCTGAACTGGAATACTGGAAAATAAAGAACAGGCCAAATGAATTCTCTAAAATCTGGTGCTGTGCTGCACTCTATGACTTCACTTCCCTCAGGTATTTTTTTAGTTATGTATGTCTCTTAGTAACAGTATTGCCTTTTTTTTAAAAAAAAAATTCTCCTTCTTGCTACTGTTTGCTTTGCTTCCATGTTTAAACAGTGAGCAGCTTCTTATAATTAGTTTTAAAACAGACTTTTGTGATGTTTCTCCAGTCAAATAGTATCACAATCCCAGACTCCTAAACCCCGGCAAGCTCGGTGGAGTGGGTTGTGATAAGGTTCAAAAGAAGTGGGGTGGCGACAGAGGGTTGATAAAGGACGACGCGGGGTCTTAAGCGTAGGCAGTTCCGGAGCACCTTTATTGTCCGAAGGGAGCCGGTGCCAGAAGACCGAGAACAAAGGAATGCAAGCCTTTTTAAAGAGGGGTGGTACAAAAATCAGGAACCAATCAGTAACTTTCAGGGGTGGAGTATGGGATCACACCCTAGGGGGAGAACCAATCAGGGAAAACACGAAGGTGTGGTTTGAACATATTGCCAAATGGGGAACAGAGTTGGGGAGAACATTCCAGAACTGGGAGGTGGGTCTGGGATGATGGACATGGGGTGGGCGTGGGATGAGATAACAGTTGGGTTTGACAGATATGGGGGCTGAACCATGGATAGGGTTTGAGGGAATAAACCATTTTTCAGGGGATACCACAAAATAGGACTTTTTTATTCTCATACCTGGTTTGTTTCATGTGGGGAACTGTTTACCATTTTTATTCATACATTGCTTAGATGTTTGGACTAAAACAACCCCAGAAAATTCCATTTATTCAGACTGCAGGAGAAGATTAGGATGTGATGCAGCACTCCCAGATTAGACCCTGGACAATCTGTAAGTGAACTGTATATTTAGGTGGGCATGGTCTGAAGTTGTTTGGCATTTTAAGGTTGGAGAATTTCTGCTGAACTCTGGATCAAGTGTATAACAAGTAATATGAGTCCTGCACAGTGAGGCTAGAAACATTTAGGTGTAATTCAGGATTACAAATGCAGTGGGCCAGGTGACCAACAAGAAAATATTCCTGGGCTAGTCCTATTAGCCAGGATTCACAGTAGGCCTTTTAAGTATGTTTTCTTTGCAGTACACAAAGACCTGTTGGTTACCCCAGGAAAAGGGGTTATATTAAAATTATTAGCTAAAGTTATTGGGAGCATCAGTTATGGAAATTGCATAAGAATTGAGTCGTTGTGGGAGGCATATGGATTGAGTTGAAAAACACCAGAAGAAAATTTTGATTTTTAATGAACTGTTTTTGCATGTTCTGTGGTATGTGTGCAGCCCTGACAAACCCATGTTTTTTACAGCTTATGCACAAAAGCATTCTTTGTAACTGTTCCTATTTATCTTCAGCTGATTCACAGTATGTGTGGGATACATCAGGAATGGTCAAGTGCGTAATCATCAATCATGCCTTGCATACCTATTTGCCAAGTCTTAAATAGGTAGAAGTAGATAAGGGAACCCAATGCTGTGCTCAGATTGAGACCCTCAAGGGAGACAACCTGTGTTTATTTGGTGTTCATCTCTAACTGAAAATGACTGGCTGAGAGTGGCTTTGAAAGTGTCACAAAGTAGGCAGAAATACTAACAATTATAATGTGGACTATCATCCTGTCCATTAAGGACCTTGAAGTGTACTGGAAGTGTTACTAAATTTTCTAAGGCTCAGGGTTATTTCTTTGAAAGTAATCCCCAAGAATTAGCAAGGCCAAACTAGATATGCACTTAACCTGGCTTCCTGTTGCAAAATGACATGATTCTCTGGAGATAGAAGTGTTTTAGTATTTCACTTGGGAAAGAATAGCTACATGTGTGAACCTATCCTAGTTCTGTGGAAATAGTCCTGATCCCAAAAGATGCTAAAAAATAACCAAACCACCTTGGGCATTTCTGTCCTGAGACAAGAGATAGGTGGGGATTCCCTGTTTAAACATCAGTTGTGTGTGTAGTGGGAAGAGCCATTTGGAAGATTTTGTGTTCTAAAGAAGCTTTCCTTCTTGTGGTGACTGCTTTTAGTGAGGAACCAGCAGAGGTGAGCATCGCCTGATGGATAAAGGTACAGAGTGCAAGAGGGTTGACAATGAAGGATGGCCATAAGCAACATGAACGAGCTGTGATGCTACTCCTGGATCTGCAGCAGTATCCTCACCATACAGAATTTATCATTTATAACCCTGTCATGTTTTGACGTTGCACTAAGTGGTATGAATATGGTATGAAGTTGGAGATATTTCCTGTATCCTGAGTTTATTAAGCACACCAACTGCCAACACAAAAATGTGTTTAACTCTGGATACAGTTAGTATGACAAGATGTACTAATGTTTATAGCCTAATAAGGGATGTTCACTTCTGTGTACAGAAGTATGAAGTTCTGGAAACACTTCATACTTCAAGAGACAGTGTGAGTGAAACACTATGGTTTATGTTGGTCTGGGAGTTTTTAAAATTGCATGATGATGTTTGGATTTCCAAAATACTAAGCTGTTGCCATGAGGTTTTCCTGGTTTGTCGAGCGCTCATATTGAAAGAGAAATGTGCAGTTTCTCGCGCTCGTTAATGTAAACACGGGACCATGTTTTTGTAAACACTGCCCTTGTTATGAATTCCTTCTCAAGGAGAAGGGGAGGTTGAATGACAGCCTCCTTGGCCAATGTGGTAGGGAGGTGGGAATTCCATCCTCCCCTTCTCCTTGAGAAGGAATTCATAACAAGGGCATTGTTTACAGAAACATGGTCCTGTGTTTACATTAACGAGCACGAGAAACTGCACATTTCTCTTTCAATATGAATGCTCGACAAACCAGGAAAACCTCATGGCAACACTAAGCAACTGCTAGACAATGTTTATTTGTAAGAAACTTGTCTGCTTCATGCTGCCATGAGGTACTGCTTAGGTGAGGAAGAGTTCTTTGCTGAGGTTTTACCAGCACCAGATTCACACCCAGTGCAAACACTTGTATTTGGGCTAGGGTGTAGGCACAGCTAACTACCTTCAAACTTGAGTGATTATACAGGGAAATACTTTCTTCTCCCTCTGCATAGTTTCAGTTTAAAGAGTTGGTGAGGATAATTATTTTACCTTAACCAACACTTTCTTAAGCAACATTAGATCAGCTGGCTTGTATAAGCTCCTTAAGAAATGCTTTGGTCAGCTTATTTTGATGCAAAGTGAGAAGAATTACTTTTACTTTTGTTTGTTTGTTTTCCTCAGAAATCAATCTAAACATAGTGCTGCAAAGATGATTTCTCTCAGTTCAGTCTAAATAATGGCAGGTTTGCCAGCAGCTCCTTTGAAATATTTCCCCAACTGATACATCATTAACCAGAGGGAAAGAATCTGACTTCAGTTACACTGAGAAATTCTATAATAGGTGCTGAGAAATCAACTGTGCAAGAGAAGCCTTGTGAACAGCAGCCTAAGGTAAATGGGGCATCTACTGGTGCAAAGTTGCAGTGAATTCATCTACTCCATGAAAGTCTGCTCCAAATCCTTCTGTACAGGCCATTCTGTACATTCTACATTTTGCTTTGCCCAATAAGCAAGTGCCAGACCTGTTTCCTGAACTCTTTGAAAAAAAAATGCAATTTCTTCTTGAATAATTCCTTACTTTCTGGCACTGCTTTAGAAATGTCTGCCATGTACATTGCAATAGTAGTCTTGTGAGACAGTTAGAAGAAGGGAAACAAGCTAAAGAAACTTGTGTGTGATTCATGTCTAGCTATCTCCAACCTTCCCCCACCCCAGTTTCTCATGGCAAGTTCTCTGACAGTTTAAGTCTGTCTTCCTTGTACCAGGAGCTCTGACACACTGACCAGCTGCCCAGGGGTTCAAAATGAATACTCTGTATAAGGTGATTGAACAATTCTCTATGAAAAATATTCATAAAATTCATAAGGGAATGCAACAATACTCTATAAAATCCAGAGCTCCCAAACACAGGTCATTATCCACATAACTAAATTCTCTCCCTTTGTTCTTCACAAAATGTATGCAAGAGTGTGAGATTCTCTACAGCATTAAAGTTTAATGACTTGTGCAGAATGTATTTAAAAATGCATTTTGATTTTTTTTTTGTTACAAAATTCTACGTTGCATCTCTTTTTGCACATTAGACAAGGACTTGGGAGGAGCCCAAGGGGGCTTTCCCAATCATGTAAAACTAATTGTTAGGACTACCATTTTAGAATCAATTACTATGGGAAAAGCTTGCCAGTATGTTTACTTGGAGCATGGATGTGCACTTGTGAAAAGGAAAACTGAATAAATAAGCAGCAAAGTAATGCTAAACTAGGAGGTGATGTGTTCAAACTGTTAAAATATCTTGCTTCTGCTGTCCTTATAAATATGACATTATCACCCATTCAGTAAAGCCAGACATTTCATTAACACTTTTTAAAATTTTATTGCCATAATAGAGGAGGAATGATAGATCAAAATACAAAAGCACCCTTACTTCTGCTCTGCTGCACGGCACACTTGCTAAATTTAGCTGTGCTGGGGAATCAGTTGCTTTATATAATTATCACCGTGGAGGCCTAGCCAGAAAACAGACTGGGGACACAGATCTGGGTGCATCAGAGCATGCCGGGCAGAAGACCCGACGTTTATTTACAAAGTCACTTATATACATTTCATATAATGTCCATCGATTGGGGGATGGAATCCCCACCTCCTACTTCACACTGGTCAAGCTAACTGTCAATTACCTTTTCTCCTCCCAACTAGAAATATGTAAACAATGGGAGACAGTTAGGAAAACATGCCAATGTTTACATTAGCAAGCGGGAGAAACTGCACGTCGGCTAGCCAGGGACAGAGCCTCATGGCAACATCTCACCCTTTTAAGTATATTAAAAAAGAAAACAGAAAAAGAAAAATGAACAATTCTATGACAGGAAAAAAGAAAGAAAAAAAACCTGTATAAAGTTCACCGACCTTCATTTAGGTAACGGTGTGAGGGCTACATGTTGGTCTGATTCTGCCTTTGCTACCCAGGGTTTCACCCTGAACCCCTTGCAATAACCTGCTCAAAATATCTTGAGCATAGTCTAACATAAACTAACCAACAACCCTCATATATTTAAATTTTTATAAGATACAAGGGAATATACAGTGCAAAAGGCAGGAGCATTCCAAGAAAACTTTACTACTCAATTCAAAATTCTGAACCCCAAAAGTTCTGTCCCAAGACCACAACCCCCAAACAACGTGCACTTTTCCCACAGAGGTCACAATGGCTACCATACATAAAACTGAACCATAGCAAACAGTTCCTCTGAGTCCATGATCAACAGTCCGCTGGCTCTCAGCATCACACTGCTTCAATCAGTCCTTGTCCAGCAGCTCCACAGGATCCAAAGTCTCTATGGAGGCCATATAGGAAAAGAGAGGATGCCAGTCCGTGTCCATGTCAATCAGATCTCGAAGAGGCTTCTGTGATGGGTGGCACTAGGGTGGCACAGGGTTTCAGGATCAAACAGGATCAGTCCAATGCACCTGAGGCAGCTCAGCAGACTTTCAGCGGCCGCCTTCTTAGCATGGATCGCAGAACCTGAGGATAGAGAACTCAGAAAACACAAATTGAGCAATTGACTTTTTCTCAAAGAATGCATGATATATAGGATGTGGACGTAGAAACCCACTGCAAGGTCCAAGGAAAATTGACCATAGCTATGTGGCAACATCAACACTTCCTACACTTGAGATGATGGCTGTACACCAGCCAGAGAATTTTGCTCTTGTTCTAGAGCTTGGGAAACTGTTTCGTCCCCCTGATGTCTTCGTCTTTTTCTTCTTCGCCTCCGACTTTTCAGGCTTGGCAAGGGCTCGGCATGACCCACTGCTTTGCATGTTTCTGCAGTATGGTCTGGACCCCCACGTTGTGCGCAGAAAAACAAGGGAGTCACTTTCTGTGCCTCCTTTTCCTGTTCCCCACTAGCCTGAATATCTGTCTCATGTCCAGCATTCTGCCTCTGCTGTGAAGCAGCCATTGGGGTCATCACCATAGAATCACAGGTGTTTAGAACTGCTCAGGTCCGGACCATCTCCAGGACATTAGAAGTCTCTGGAATGGTTTCCAGGAGCCTCTGGCAAGCAGAATTAGCATGGCTCCGTGCTAATTGCTCCAGCAATATCATTCTTAAAGTGCTATCCTGGACTCTCATTTCTAAAAAATCCATCAGACGCACTATAAGTAGATGAAAAGGTTCACCTGGCTTCTGTGCTATATCTGAGAAGTCTTGCTTTTGGGAGAAGGATAACTTGGTTTTTATCAATGCAGATATCCCTATGTATCTGCACGAATCTAAGACAGTGCGAGAAAGACCAGTTTGCACATCAGGGCAAGCATATTGACTCCTCCCCATAAGTAGGTCAGCTCCGACCCCAAACAAGGGATCGTCTCGAGGCAGGTGGCTATTTTTGACAGCCATTTGTCCAGCTAGGAATTTCCAACTTCTCTCAAAGGTAAAAACCTGTTGAGGTTCAAACATCACTGTTGCAAAACCTCTTATCTCATAAGGAAAGATCAAATTCTCAAATTCTGTACTGATCCATTGAATTGCCTCAGTGAAGCTTGTCTTATTTTTTGCCACGTCCCTTAATAAGGGAAATGGGACTGCCCATGATGGGTCATCATGGCTATGATGTTGTGGAACCAAACCCACAGGTGTCTGAACTGGCTCGGGCAAAGCTGCATCTTCAGGCAGCAGATCCATTAGCTCAGCAGCCTGATTTGGCTGGGATGCAGGACTAAAAACCTCATCCGATTTCATGACAGGAAAAGGGTCCACATCAGACAACGCTTTTGCCCCGTTATCATCTCCCACAGCCAACCCGGCCCCGTAGGGGGGGTGGGCGGGAGACAGTGACACGCTCAGACTCCTCTCTGAGCAGGGGGGTGATTGTCGCGCTGGGCAGGGGGACGTGGCCGACCGGCCACAGCCTTCAGCTCCTGCTCAGACAGCCGATGGGTCGGTGGGCGGGGCCAGAGCTGGCGGCAGCTCTGCGGTGTCAGCGCTCGGCCCCGTCCCCTCTGAATGGAGGGGGCGCGCGGCAGGGCCGGGCGGCGGCGCGGGGGGGTCGCACGGCACGGGGGGCCCCACAGCGGTGGGCAGCGTTTTGCCCAGCCCTCCCCCCACAGCACCGAATCAGCACCTGACGCGTGGGGCGGGGTGCGGCGCGGTGGACGGCGGCGGCAGTGGCTCCGCTGCGGGCGCCGCACGGGCCGCCGCTGGCGGCGACCCCCCGCACAGCATTTGACGCCGCGGGGGGACGGGGCAAGGAGGGGCCATCCCCGCCGAGCTCGCCAGCCAAGTCCTGCGCGGAGCAGGTCGCGGCGGGGCGGGGCGGAGCGGGCCGGGGAGGCGGCGGCAGGGGGCGGCGCCGGCAGCGCCAGGGGCGGCGCGCATGGCGGCCCCCCCGGCTCCCCGCAGGGGGCCCGCGGCGGCGGGCAGCGGGGGGGTCGCCGCGGCATGCCGGGCCCGTGAGGGGCGGGGAGCAGGGCCGGCAGAGCGGCGGCCGCGGCGGGAGCGGCGTTGAACCGCTCTGGCTCGGCGTGACACGGGTGGATGCGGTGCGCGCGCGCGCCAGCGGCACCGCCCAGGCACAGTGGCCCAGCAAAAAGGCTCACAAAAGTCCCGCAGCCCTTCCAAGACCCGCGCTGGCCACGCCCAACCCCCGACAGGGGGGTGGGGGTCTCCTGCATCGGCTCTAACCCTGCATCAGAGCAATCCTTGTCAGAAGCGACGGAGCTCGCAGGGGAACCAGTCCTGGTTCCTGTCGAAAGCCCAGAATCAACTTCAAAGTCCTCCCCAGCCTCTTTTAAAAGCAGGAAAACTGTGGTCCATGCCCGTAAAAGAGTGCCTGCCTTAGAGTTTCCGTCAAGGACGGAAGAGAAAAGGCTTTTCCCCAGGGTTCTCCATGGGCCAATATAAAGTGCCTTTTCAGCAGTATGAAAAATTCCAAGCTTTTTTCCCCAGCCATACAGGTCTCTCACGTGTTTCCTGGTCAGGTCAGCGTCACGGGACAACAGAAGGGACTGGAACAGTTCCAACAGAAGTTTCTCCTCTGAGAACATCGTGGGTTTCCCGCAGCTTGTGGAAGACAGTCTTTTTCTTCTTTTTTCCTTGTCTCACTAGCTTGCAACTTGACCACGTGGGCGCCAGTTATCACTGTGGAGGCCTAGCCAGAAAACAGACTGGGGACACAGATCTGGGTCCATCAGAGCATGCTGGCCAGAAGACCCGACGTTTATTTACCAAGTCACTTATATACATTTCATATAATGTCCATCTGTCGATGTGCTCACTGAGAGCCAACGGGCTCTGTCACGGCCAGTCCAAAGCAGCAACAGGTGCCGTAGGGGGGGTCAGTCTGCGAGCAACGCAGGTAGTACTGACTCCTGTGAGTTCTTTGCCTAGCAGAGGCTTGTGTGAGCGATGGAGATTCGACAGGCAGTGGAAGGAAAGGAGGAAACAAATTCCAGACGAACAGAGGGTTTATTACAAACACCTCTCCAGCCCAGAACTGTTCGGCCCGAGGAGGGTGCAGGGGGTTTTTGTCCGAGGGATTCGGAGGGGGGGCAAAGGGGGTGGTCAGCCGCTGCTAGCCAACCAGGACAGGTTGCCAAGGGATCCGGGGGTACGGGAACATATTTTGGGCTAATCAGGAGAGAGTGGGTGGGATTTTGCCAAGGCGGGAGAAATAACAGGCAGCTAACTGTGTGTCGCATAACAGGTGCAGGAGTCATGTGAGTTAAACAAAGGAACAATCGAGGGGTGGGGTACAGAGAACCCAACAAGTACAAAATTATACAAAGCATAACCGATTAAATTAACACACTGCCATATCCATCGATTGGGGGGTGGAATCCCCACCTCTTACTTCACACTGGTCAAGCTAACTGTCAATTACCTTTTCTCCTCCCAACTAGAAATATGTAAACAATGGGAGACAGTTAGGAAAATATGCCAATGTTTACATTAGCAAGCGGGAGAAACTGCACGTCGGCTAGCCAGGGACAGAGCCTCATGGCAACATATAATCTTATCACAAACCATTGCTGAAAAAAACCCCATCTGAGTTTGTCACTTGACCTTGGGCAAAAGAAGTCTTTGTGCTTTCTTCAGAGCTCCTTCTGCCACATATGCTAAAAGAATCTGTAACCAAGCTGTGATTTCAGCTGTCCTTGTCCAAAGTCAGTGGAGTAAGTAAAAGTCATTTTAGTCTTGTTAAACAAAGCAAAGATTCCAGTACCTTCCCTTTCTGGGGACTGGTGCTTTTTTTGGCTGATTTTTCAGCATGTTCTGTGCTTCATTTCACTTGAACCTTTGGACAGAAACAATACCAGTTCTGTTTTGTTTAGTGCTTACAATACTAATGTTCTTTTATTTAGCCCTTATTAGTAGAAGCAAAAAAACCAAATCATTGTGATTGATAGCTACAAGACACTCTGATCTCTGAAATACAAGGTGTGCTAGATTACTGTGTTTAAACTTTACCCTGCTTTTCTTTTTATCCAGAAGTCAGATAATATCTGGTTCCTGTTTCCAAACCTATAATTTCTTTTGGCTTAAGAGTTCCACAGTTAAAAACTGATTGAGGCTGGGAGAAGTCCTTAGAGAAATACAGAAAAACATGAAAACATGCAGTATATTTGTTCTGTTTTTTTCCATTCTTCCTCTGTGTTGTCTAGTACACACCTTGGACAGTGGAGTTAGAATGAACTTTTTATAGGGCTGCTGAGCCAAATGTGCCCATGCTTGGTAATCGTGAGGGGGAAAAGTCCCAGCAGAAGTGGAGTGACCAATAAAAAAGAATTGAGAAAAAAAATCTTTGAGTTATGCTTAAGGTTAGAGGAAAACAAATCAAGGCATCTCTTTCCAGGCAGCAAAAACATTTCCTGTGTTTCCTGAATTGCAGACCCTAGGATGTATGTTGAAGGGAAGCTGTTGCCAATGATGGCCAAAGGGTAGCATTTTCATCACTTTATATCAGATCTTAAGGACTTGGCTATTCAGTAAATGCATTTATTACTTTATTTAATCACTGCGGTCTTCTTAAAGAAAAATAAGACTAAACCACTACTGCTCTATAGGCCCAAATAGAAGCAGGAAATAACAGAAGCTTTTCTGAACACTTTTAAAGAAATAAATGTTCAGGAAACCTGAATCAACACCAAAGCCACAAAACTCTTACACTGACTCAGACTTAGATGAAGCCTTCGGCTTTTATTTTCATCTTTCATGGGATTAAACTTTGAACTTGACCTATGTTTGCCTACTTGCCATCCACTTGGATGCCCCGTGATTCTCTATAGTAGCTGGCAGACTGATGAGAATTTTTTATGTGTTCTAGAGAGATAGTACTGGAAATTTTATTGCTATTAGGCACATTGCTAATTGTTCTAGGTGAAGCTACCATATTCTTCACTGGAATATGTTACAATGATAACCTACTAGAAGAGTTGTTAATAAGGAACCTGCATTTTAAGAAAAGCAATGCTCCATATTTATGGTAGTGAAGAAAATTCTGGGAGATAATTTGGCAGGTGTATTATTTCTCATCACTCAAAACACAGAAGATAAAAACTGGGTCATGAATGCTAAATTGTGTCATATGTCAGCATCACTTGCTATGCTATTTAAAAAAATTAAAGGTTAAAGACTGCATTTTACTTTATATGAGAAGGAAAGTGAGACTTTGTGAAATGCACTCTTTAAAGTTATTTAGCACAGTTAAATAGTTTTAGGGAATAAAAGGGAGAATAAGGAGTGCAGAGAAGGGAGCTATGTAAAATATTACTGTCTCCTTTGTATCTTAAAAAGAAAGGGGGTTTGCAAAACGAATAAGTTCAGGACTTCTACAAGCCACTAACATTCTTGTATTCCCCTCTTTTTTCCTTGTGTGTTGATTGGTTTTGGGATGGATTGTTCCATTGAGGCATTTCAGGAGATTTCAAAAGAAGAAAGATGCACATCCAATAGAAGTTAGTAAAAATATACTCTAGCAGTTCTATGATTGTAATCATACTGGCACCACAAAACAATCCAAGCTGGCCACCTACATCAGCTGTAATAGAAGGAAATAAACATGTGTCATCTGAAGCATCTGGTTTAGTCTAGCAAGCAAACAAAACCCTGCCAGGCTCAAGCATTAAATAAATTCAATATACGTAATCCATCACTTTAAGAAAACACAATTAATATTCTTAAGAATGTTTACTGAAGAAGAGTAATGTGTTTTTGAAAATTTTAAATAAAGCAAGTACAATACAAGACATCCTACTGTGAAACAGATACTTAAAATATTTACTACTTCTATGCCTTTTTAGATGTTCCCTTGCTTCTCATCCTCATGTTCTCCCTCTCCTCTCCAAATCCCCCAAACATCACTATTCTTACAGTCCTGCCTGTGACAGAGCAATAAGCTAGTGTCAAACTTAATTCTTACTCTCAGCTGCTGTCCATACTACAGCTTCTTTAATGGAATGACAGGAGACAGTATCAAAAATGACCTTGAGACAGACATGATTACTACTATTAAAGTATAAAAATTATGGCTTCTTGTTCAGAAACCCACATAGTTTTTTATTCAGGAGCTGAGAGAATTTAAAAAGTGGGGGGTTTTTGTTATCTGGTGGGTTTTTTAAATTATTATTTTTATATTATTAATGATAAATATTAGGCATTCACCAAGCAACTCGGAGATAGTCAAGGCCTTCTGCTGCTCTGTTATTTTGTAGCTCAGATCATGATATTTAATCTCAGTATGCACAAAGTTTTGCCTAATGACAAATACATAGAGTTTACTTGAGACAGGAGTGCTGTTCATTTTACTAACACCTGTCAGCATGGTCTGAGTTCAGGGAGGGTGATGGTGTCTTTAATAAAAAAATTCAATGAGTTATCAAAATTAGTTACATGAGAGGAGGAAAAAAACCCAAAGTCCTAATAACAACAGCAGTTTATCAGGAGTAGATCTTCCTGTTGTGTTGAAAAGGTAGCTCTAGATCTATACTGTGGGATACACTCATGTGGTGGTGTGTTGTTATGATTTTCGGATGGCACAGGAATAAGAACATGACTCTCCATGATGGTAAAGATGAGAGCAAACTTTATTCTTCTAAATTCTACTTTTATAGAGTAGTTCAGTACAAAGAACTGAAACATGATATTGGAAATTAGAGGATATTAATCATAGATATTAGAAAAAGTTCATTAAAAGAGTAGGCATTCAGATGATGTATTGCTGCCCTTAGAAGTAGAAAAACAGAAGTATGTAGGAATGCAAGGATGCTTGATAAGAAGGAGAATGCTTACCCAAAGCAGAAGACAAGAATGCAAGTTAACCAAAGATACTAAGATAACAGGCGCCTTGCACCCCCAGGGACAGATAAAACTGACCTTACAGCTTGAACTATGACCAGAGCACCATTGAGCATGCTCAAGGCAGCAGGGTCAAAAGTGCACGTCGAGAGGAGTCAAGAGGAAGACTTCTTCCTTCATCCCTAGGACCCCTGAGAAGACCACCAGAGACAACTGCTCAGGCGCAAAAGACTGATGAGCTAATTAGCATATTAAGGGAGGGGGGGTTGGGGGTGAGCCAAAGGATGAATATGCATGAGGGTATTGTGAAACTCAATACATATGTAACATTCCAGAGGATAAAAGAAAACATAAAGTGAGCGAAAGGGTGCGTGCCTTTGAGAATTATCTCGAAACGCGTGCCCAGCGCTGAATAAACCACATACCTACTTTAAAACTCGCTCTGCCTTCGAGTTTTAGAGTCTTTTCCGTGCGTCAGAACATGATTGGTTGTTCAGCGTCCACACACTTTTGTAAACATTTCTTTTGCCAGGAAACACATTGGAAAAACCCCACCTGCGGATGGTTTCTCATTTCCCAATGTTTGTTTGAATTCCTCCTTTAGATTTCTCAGGCTAACATGAGGAAGTTGCTTGCTTGCCTTTCACACAGACACTGGCAGAGCCTGAAGCCTAAATTCAGAACAATGTCAGCCCCACAGTGGTGGGTTTTGGTTAAGCTGTTTGGAGTTCTGTATTTCAATGGTTCCTCCCTGTTTCCCCCCCGCTCGAAGGATTGGGTGCTGCCCAGACATGTCCCCATCTTTGCCTCTCCTACCCCTGCCCTGTTCGTAGAAGCTTCGGTCAGCTGTCCATCTTTCCCCTGACCCTGCCCTATGTTATGGAAAAACCCCTGTCCATCTGTCCTGGGACCAATCACCTGCTTGTTCCACACTCCCCCACCCCCTCAGGTTTAAAAGCAGGTGCAGGCTTTGTTCTTTGCTCATTTTCGTACCCCCATCTCGGGGAATAAAGGTCTCTGAGAAACTGTATGAAAAGGAGTCTTCTCTAGTTCTTGCTCTGAAGTCTAGGCACCGTAACACCTGTTGCCGTGGAAGAACCTCCTTGTTCTGCACCGTTACCTGAACCTGCTGTCAAATTTGGGAACAGCTCTTGGCACAGCCGAGAAGCAGAGCTAGCGGGAACTATACCGGCCGTGTCAGCTGGTGCCCAATCGCCGTGGGGCAGAAAAAAACCCAGGTGACAGAAACTGCTGCGGACAGCCGCCCACCGCAGCCAGAGAGAAAGGGACCGTGCCGTCCCGGCCACGTGCAAAATAGCCGCTGTGTGTGTAGCTCCCCCCTACCGGGAGAGGGACTCCGCGGGGCCACTCCGCTGCCACCCTCGTCGCAGAGCCACCCTGCCGCCGCCACCACCGCGGCCAGCCCGTGCGAACCGCGCTGCCGCCGCCCGCCCCTGCAGCCCGCGCTGCCACTGCCCGCCCGAGCGGACCGCGCCGCCACCGCCGCGGGCAGCCCGTGCCAAGCCATCGCCGCAGCCCACGCCACCACCGCGTGCGCCGTCACCGTCGCGGGCAGCCCACGCCGTGCTCCGCTCCACGCGACCGCCGCCACCATGTGACCGCGGATGCCACGGCGGCTGCCAAGCGCACGGACCGTGCCAGCCACGTGATTGTCGCCGCGCCGTAAGGCCGCTGTTTGAGCCGGCTGCGAGGCACGTGCTTGCCCGTGCTGCCCGCCCGCCGTGCCGGACAGTCACCGCAGGTCTCTCGCCAATTGGCGCGGACCACGGCACTGGAGATTTACAGTTTGTGGAACGTCAGTGCCTTTGTGGAGCCAGCCCGCTTTTTGGTCGCGGCAGCCCACAGGGGAAGGAGAGACAGCCCTGCAGCAGCTCCCACAGGGTCTCTCCCGGCTTCCGGGACCTACCTTGAAGCTTTTTTTTCCAGGACCGTCAGTTGGTGAGTTGCCTAACCACGCGGCAGGCAGGGGTACGGGTGTCGTCCCCGGGGGAAGGGGGAGCACAGGGCTCACGTGCCGGACCTGTCGCCGGCTGCCAGGAAAGCCACAGAGGCGGCTGCGTACCCCGGACGGAGTTCCTGGGCATTCCTTTTGCTTTTGTGTTCTCATTTTACTACAAGGGAGGGAGGACCAGTGATTCTGTAGATGCAATGGGAGCCAATCCTTCTGCAGAATCCAGAGAAGTGTTTGTCCAAATTAAAGATTCCCCGGTGGTGGAAAAAATGTGTTTTTCTCAGGCTCTGTTAAAAAGGTTTATTAGCTGGTTGTTTGTTCATTTTCCAGATGTGTCTCTTAAAGATGTTAAAAGTGCAGCTTTTTGGAATGTTGTGAATTCAAAAATGATTGATTTACCTAGAAAAGGGGACTCTTCTGGGGATGATTTCTATTCCTTGCTTGCTAAAATCCAAGCTGTAGTGAGTGAGCAAGAAAAAGACACAGAGAAAATGAAAAAAACAACCAATTCAGTGTTCCCCACTTCCTCCTAATACCCCTCTTTCCCAAACCCATTGTCCCAATCCCTCATCCCCAAAGCCTTCTCAACACCCCTGCCCCTGCAGCAAAGTGCCTGCTGCCAAACAAATTTCCCTAAATCCTCTACCTATTCCCTTAGTCCCAGTTCAAAATCCCCAAATCGAATCTAGTTTGCCCTCCATCCTCCAAAATGGCTCTCAAGGGGAACAAAATGGCCGAGGCCACATAGCCTGGTCTCGACCATGTGCTCCTTCTTCGCACAATCCATTTTGTCCCTGTCTACTCCCCTCCGACCAACCCCTTCCTATCACCTAACCCCTCCTACCCTCTGGGTACCACCCCTTCCTCTTAGTCAGCCCCTTCAGCTCCTCCCCCTGTGTCAGTCAACCTGACTCCTCCCCTGGCTCCACTCAGGGTTCCACCCCCAATGACATCACTGGGAATCTCAGCCCCCTTTGGTGACTCCACCCATGTTTCTGCCCCCTTTTCATGTAGCTCCGCCCACCAATTTCCTACTTCCGGTTCCCACGATCCAGAACCCAGAAGTGACTGGCCCAAAAGCCTAAACCCACAAGAATTAGAAGCCATTCATTCTGTTGCTCCTGTTACATACAGTCAAAGGGCAAACCATCCAAAATGGGAACCTTTCTCTTACCAAAGCAAAAAAGAGCTTTGCAAAGCTCAAATAGAATTTGGTAGAAAAAGTGATTGTTTTTAAAGCTTTCTAAAAGCCACTTTTTTATCAAATGTGTTAGTTCCTAGTGACCTCAAAGATTTATTTTCATGCCTCCTTTCCCCCACAGAATATATTCTGTGGGAAAGGACATGGAAGAGGTTATTAAAGGACCTCCTTCCTGAGCTTTTGCAAGTCCCCAAATGTGCAGTTGATGCACAAAACAATCCAATTACAATAGACCATATAAGTGGCGAAGGAGATTGCGGTCGAGCACGCAAGCAAGCTGGGGGTATACCTCAGCCTGTTCTCCAGTGTGTGAAAGGAGCTGCCAAAAAGGCTTTCCAAACTATGCCTACCAAAGATGCTAGACAAAGTTATATTTCTATTAAACAGTCTCCTTCTGAGCCCTTCCTACATTTTATAGACAGGCTTCGTGCTGTGGTGGAGAGTCAAATAGAAGACGCAGAGTTACAACAAAAGATGATCCTAGAAGTGGCGCAAACCAATGCCAATGAGGTTTGCAAGAAAGTCATCCTAGGACTCCCTGTTCATCCACCACTGACCCTGAATCTCCTCCTTCAGAAGTGCACGAAGCAAGCCTTCATAGACCCAGAAGAACTGCAAAAAGGACCCGGGCTCAGAAGCAAGACTGTGACACCAGCCACCATCCCACCTCAACCAGTGGCTTGGAGAGTCACATGTCACCAGTGTGGGCGGGAGGGACACATGATGCGGTTCTGTCCTTTCAAAAATAAAACATAGCATATACCAAGGGGAGAGAGGGGAGGAGGAGGGGAGCTTCTCCAACATCAAAAAACTAAAAAGGGAGTGCGAACCTGTCCTGTGTGATGCAAAAACTTGGACAGGTCGCCAGGTTGTAAAAGCTGAAAAAGAGAGGGATTCTTTAAATGTGCAAGATCTTCAAAAACATTCAGGTTTCATTACCACAAAAAGTAAGTGTGAACCTTTTAGGCTTGAACTTACTTCTCCCATAGTCTTTTCTTCACCTGACTGGCACGCAATAACATTTGACCTTGAGCAAGTTTCAACCTTACACCAAGCTGACAATGAGTATCTTGTTGTTGGAGACACAAAACACACAACCTCTGAGATCGAGATTGTTCCTGGCGCTTTACCATCACAGCCAGAGCAAATTGTTCTCTGGGCACGTTGCGTCCATCCTCCCTTTTTCCTTCCTAAAGGTCAAGTAATAGCGCAGGCAATTCCAATTCCCAATTTACTGCCATCAGCACCCAAACCTCATGATGATACTGATCTTTCTGTTTATTGGACTGAGGTTATGGGTGAACAAAAGCCTTTGGTCTGGTGTGCACTCAAAAAAGGAGACCTTGTTCAGATGCAAGGAATGATGGACACTGGCTCGAATAGAACTCTTATTCCACCACACAAATGGCCATCACACTGGGAGCTGCAACCCTTGGCTAGCAAGGTTTCAGGTGTCAGGGGGACAAAATTGGTCAAGAGATCAAAGAGCATTGTTCAAATTGAAGGACCGGACGGGAAATTGGCTTCTTTATATCCATTTGTTGTCGATTCTGGGTATACCCTCTGGGGAAGAGATGCCATGTCTCAGTGGGGGGTTTGAATTGCAGATTCTGAAAAAACCCCAGGATTTTTAGCTGCAGCCACTGAAGAGTGCCCCATTCAAAAACTGAATTGGCTGAGAGATACTTCAGTTTGGCTGGACCAGTGGCCACTGAACAAGCAAAAACTGAAGGCACTCAACGAGCTTGTGGAGGAGCAACTAGCTAAAAGCCACATTGTCGAAACTAACAGCCAATGGAATTCTCCAGTGTTTGTTATCAAAAAACTGGGGAAAGACAAGTGGCGCCTCCTCCACGATCTGCAAAAAATCAGTGAAATCATTGAGGACATGGGGTCCCTTCAACCAGGTATGCCATCCCCTTCAATGCTCCCCCAAAACTTGAATCTGTCATCGATATAAAAGATTGTTTCTTCCAAATTCCCCTAGACCCAGCCGATGCTCTGCAGTTTGCTTTCTCTGTCCCTTCCATCAATAGGGAAGCTCCCTGGAAGCACTACCACTGGACAGTTTTACCACAAGGGACGAAAAACAGTGCAATTATTTATCAGTGGTACATTGCCAAAATACTGTCCTCAGTGCGTGCCAAAGCAGAAGAAGCTGTCATCCTTCACTATATGGATGACATGTTAGTGTGTGCCCCTAATAGTGACATGCTTGCAGAAGTAGTAGATGAAACTATTACTGCTCTGATTGCTGCGGGATTTGAGTTGCACCAAGAAAAAGTGCAAAGGCTTCCCCCTTGAAAGTACTTAGGGCTTGAGATTGCCAACCGAACAATAACACCCCAAAAGTTGGTGATCAGTGATAGGCCTAAGACTTTGAGAGACCTCCAACAGCTGTGTGGGTCCTTGAGTTGGGTCAGGCCCTGGCTAGGCCTCACTACAGAAGACTTAGCTCCCCTCTTCAATTTGTTAAAGGGGGGAGAAGCGCTAGATTCTCTGAGGGCTCTGACACAAGAGGCCCAGCAGGCATTAGAGAAGGTACAGTCAGTAATGTCAAGCCGGCAAGCCCATCATTGCCGGCCAGACCTCCCATTCAATTTCATCATTCTGGGTAAATTGCCACACCTCCATGGGCTCATTTTTCAGTGGGACAAAGACCACAAGGACCCTCTCTTGATCACAGAATGGGTGTTCCTTGGTCACCAAATGTCCAAAAGTATCACCAAACCACAAGAGTTGATGGCCCAGCTGATCAGCAAAGCTAGGCTCAAAATGGGACTGATAGCGGGATGTGAGTTTACATCCATTCATGTACCAATTAAATTGTCAACAGGAAAGTTTGCAAATGAAGCTTTAGAGCAATTGCTCCGTGAAAATGAGATGTTCCAGTTTGCTCTAGACAGCTACCCAGGGAAAATCTCAATTCATTGTCCTGGCCACAAATTGTTTAACTCTGAATTTGATTTGATCCCAAAAGAAAAGCAAAGTCGTAAGCCTCTCAAAGCCTTGATAATTTTCACTGATGTGTCCGGAAGGTCCCACAAGTCTGTAATGACTTGGAAAGATCCTCAGACTCAGCAGTGGGAAACAGATGTAGAGACAGCTGAGGGTTCCCCTCAAGTTGCTGAGCTGACCACAGTAGTCAGGGTCTTTGAGAGGTTCTCTGAACCAATTAATATTGTTACTGATCTGGCCTATGTAGCAGGGGTAGTGTCAAGAGCTGAAAATGCAGTTCTCAAAGAAGTTTCAAATCCAGTCATTTTTAACTTGCCCTCAAAACTAATCCATCTAGTCTCCCACCGAGAGCAACCGTATTACATAATGCATGTAAGATCACACACAGATCTTCCAGGTTTCATCGCAGAGGGCAACCACAGAGCAGATGCCCTAGCCACTCCTGTGCAGCTAGTTGGCCTTCCTAACATCTTCCAACAAGCCAAGTTAAACCATCAACAGTTCCATCAAAATGTTCCAGGTCTGATCCGCCAATTCCATCTAAGGTGAGATCAAGCCAAAGCAATCTTATATACTTGTCCAAACTGCCAAAAGTTCTCCCTACCATCGTTAGGATCAGGAGTTAATCCGAGAGGGCTTGGCAGTCGTGAACTGTGGCACACAGATGTCACCCACATACCCCAGTTTGGAAAGTTTAAATACGTCCACGTTTCAGTTGATAACTTCTCTGGTGCAATTTATGCCTTAGCCCACACAGGAGAGAAGACCACAGATGCACAGAAACACCTTGTGCAGGCCTTCTCCACTTTGGGGATCCCCAAAATGATCAAAACCAATAATGGTCTGACTTATGCCTCCAAGGAGTTCAGTAATTTCCTGCAAGAGTGGGGGGTTGAACATGGCAAGGGTATCCCTTACTCCCCCACCGGTCAGGCAGTAATAGAAAGAACCCATCACACTCTCAAGAAAACCCTAGAACAACAGAGAGGAGATGTCAAAATCAACAGTCCTCACCAACAACTTTGTAAATCTCTTTTTACAATGAACTTTCTCAACTGTTCATTTGAAAATCTCAACTCTCCTGTTGTCAGGCATTTCAACCAGAGTCAGAGGTTGAAGTTTGAAGAGAGACCACCAGTCCTGGTGAAAGACCCTGAGACCTGGAAGGTCCAGGGGCCCTTTGATTTAGTCACTTGGGGTCGAGGATACGCCTGCGTGTCCACCCTCTCAGGTTGTAAATGGGTCCTGCAAAAATGGGTCAAACCTTATGTTCCACCTAAAGGAAAAGACACCTTAAATGCAGATCCACCTTCACCTTCCCTACCCAATGATGTAGCCATTGCTGCCTCTCAAAGACGATGCAAAGGAAGTAGAGAACCGAATCATGTATTTTCCCTGATCCAGAGTGTTTAATAAGTTCTTCTGATGAGTGTTAAATGTTATTTTCCTTACATGTGTATATTGTTTTTAGGCATCTTCCTATTCCCCAGAATGAAGCCAGAACTCTTGTGGTTTTTGTTCCTGCTAACACTGCCAGCAGATCATGAACAAGAGCATGATGACTTCAGAGTGATACCTTGCCTCAATTTATCCAGAGGAGGCCAAAGCATCTTCAATTCCATTCAAGAAATTAAGAACATGATTGAAGAAATTAAGCGAGAATCAGGAGACTGGCTGAAAAACATCTTTAGAGACTGGGGGTTGCCAAGGTGAATGTCATCAGTTGTAAAAGATATTCTAATAGTTTTTCTCATCCTTTTGATTTCCCTAACCTTTAAATTGCTTAAAGGAGTTCTAGCTAAAAGAGCCAAAAAATCGGCTCCTTCCGAATTCACTGTGGCTGCCGTTGAAAGATGGTGGGAAAAGCCACAGACAAAAGTTTGAAGAGTTAGTTCTTTCTCCTTTCATTTCAAATTTTAAAAAAAGGAGGAGTTGTGGTGGTGGGTTTTGGATAAGCTGTTTGGAGTTCTGTATTTCAATGGTTCCTCCCTGTTTCCCCCTGCTCGAAGTGTCGGGTGCTGCCCAGGCATGTCCCCATCTTTGTCTACCTGTCCTACCCCTGCCCTGTCTCTAGAAGCTTTGATCAGCTGTCTGTCTCTCCCCTGATCCTGCCCTATGTTATGGAAAAACCCCTGTCCATCTGTCCTGGGACTAATCACCTGCTTGTTCCACACTCTCCCACCCCTCGGGTTTAAAAGCAGGTGCGGGCTTTGTTCTTTGCTCATTTTCATACCTCCATCTCAGGGAATAAAGGTCTCTGAGAAACTGTATGAAAAGGAGTCTTCTTTAGTTCTTGCTCTGAAATCTAGGCACCATAACACCTGTTGCCGTGGAAGAACCTCCTTGTTCTGCACCGTTACCTGAACCTGCTGTCAAATTTGGGAACAGCTCTTGGCACAGCCGAGAAGCAGAGCTAGCGGGAACTATACCGGCCGTGTCAGTCTCATACTTTTTAAGGGTCACTGAGAGAAACTTGAGAGGAAATGTCAAGCAAAGTGTAGCCTACCGCTCTTGATTATGTGCAACTGCATATTTAATTGCGCTCATTTCAACTGGCATGTTTGTGCAGAGCAGTGCTTGTCCTAAATTTGGATGTTCAGTTCTACCCTCTGCTAGTAGCCTCACTTAGCTAGTTATGTTCTTGCCTGCTGCAAAAGTGGAAGAGTAGGTATATCTCAGTTGGAGCAAGACCTGTGTAATGACTGAGTGAAGAGCTCCTCTTTGTGGTATCTTGTCTTGAGAAGGACTCTGCCAAGTCTTAAATTGAATATAAAAATAATGGGTTTGGAAGAAAACAGACAGAAAAACTGAATGCACACATAATGTCAATGGCTCAATGTCCAAGTAGAGTTATTTGGACTAGCACTGTTTAACATCTTTTTTAATGGCATGGACAGTGGCACTGAGGGCTCCTTCAACAAGTTTGTTGATAACACCAAGCTGTGTGATGTGACAGACTTACTGGAGGGCAGGGATGCCATCCAGAGGGACCTGGACAAGGTTGAGAGGTGAGCCTGTGTGAACCTCGTGTAGTTCAGCAAGGCCAGGTGCAAGGTACTGAACCTGGGTCAGGGCAAGCACAAGCACAAGCACAGGTTGAACAGAGAATAGTATGAGAGCAGCCCTAAGTGGAGGGACTTGGGGTGTTCATTGAGGAGAAGCTCAACAGCAATCTGCAGTTGCAGCCCACAAAGCCAGCCTGGACTGCATCAAAGGAAGAGTGACCAGAAGGTTGAGGGAAGGTCTACAAGAGGAGTAAGGGGGAAGAATGGAACTCCTGGAGTGTTTTGTCCATCTCTGGGGCTCCCATCATAAAAAGGATGTAGAGAAAGTCCGGAGAAGGCCATAAAGATGATCAGAGGGCTGGAGTACCTCACCAATGAACACAGGCTGAGAGACTTGTGGCTGTTCAGCCTGGAGAAGAGAAGCTTCTGGAAAGAAATAATAGTGGCCTTCCTGTACCTAAAGGGGGGCTACAAAAAACATGGAGAGGGACTTTTTTTACAAGGACATGTAGGGATAGGACAAAGGGAAATTACTTAAAACTGAAACAGGGTAGATTTAGATTATATATTGGGAAAAACGTATTTACTTTGAGGGTGGTGAGGCACTGGAACAGGTGGTCCAGAGAAGCTGTGGCTGTCCCATCCTTGGCAGTGTTCAAGGCCAAGTTGGATGGGGCTTTGAGCTACCTGATGTAGAGGGTGGTATCCCTGCTCGCAGGGAGTGGAACCAGATGATCATTAAGGTCCCAACTTAAAGGCGGAGCCCTGGTAGATCGGGGGCTAGAATAACGTGCGTCCACACCAATATGGTTCCAAGCACGCAATCCCCTTTATTCTGTGAGATGGCGGGTTAAATACAGACAGAATAGTTTACAAGAACAGGTGCATTCTGATAGGCAGTGAGAATACAGAAATATGTAAGCTATTGCAGTTTAAGGTAGCCACCGTGTCTTCCCAGTAACTGTTCTATGCTAGTAACACTACTACCTTCACACATTCCTAGTAGCAGATAAGTTTATCTGCTACTACGTATGCTGAACGTACTGAGGCCTGTTAGACCAGGCCTGAGGCCTGGTCTGAGGCCTGGCTTGAGGCCTAAGTGTGGATAGCTCTACTTTATGATATAAGCTATCCTCCTACACCAACTCAAACCATTCTATGATTCTTCAGAAGTGTTAACAGCTACAGGTTTTTGGTTTGACAGCGACGATGAGCTCATTGGCAATATCCATGAAAAGAAAGTATTTTCTATACAAAACCATCCCTTCTAGCTCTTTGGGTGATAATTCTAAAACTCAGGTAGCACTAATGTATAACAATAATCTTATTCCCCTAGATTCTGTTATTAAGGCTCCTACCCTTGTAATGGATTTGCTAGCAGAACTATCCAATAAATATTTAACTTTTTCCTCCTTACATCTTCAAAAATAAATACATCTCTATGTTTTATAGTTTGAAATGTGTACTCAGTGTGTTAGCAGGATTCCTATTGGTTAAGGCCTGGTAACAGGGGAATTTCCTGTATGTTCCCTTGCTTAACTGAGTAACTACTGAGTTGCACATGATGCTTATAGACAATAAAATAATCAACAAATATAAAAATTCTTCAAGGGATTAATATCATTTGCATACAACAACAGGTTTAATTTTCATAATGTTCATTGGGAACAGACTTTTTAATAGGGCCTGTAGATATAGGACAAGAGGTAATACTTGTAAACTAAGAGAGGGTAGATCCAGACTAGGTATAAGAAAGGCATTTTGTTGCAGTGTGCTTTTGCTTTAGGTTCTTAGATAGCCTTTTGTTTTATGTGTGTTAGCAATTATAAGGGGTTTGCTTGAAATTATGGTTATGCTTTAGGATTTGCTGTATGTCTTCCCTAAGCATATCCTCCCCCATTCCCTATAATGGTGCCTGTCTTTATTAGTATCAGCTTGTATTATATTTTGACTCGTACCCTAATTGCTGTTCAATCGGTTATATGTCAATCCCTTTTACTTATTAGCTAGCCACTCCTCAGAGACTCTCCTGTTGGCCCCCAGGTGCCTGTCTTCTCCCTAACCTCCCCCTTTCCCAAATGTCAATCCCCTGTATTCCTACCCCTCTCTCCAGAACCTTCCCTATCAATCTTTAGTTACTTGATGTCCTATTTGTTCCTGTGTATCATTCCCCTCCCCTGTTCCCCCTGATAAGTTTGTAAGATGTAAACCCTGCCTTGGACCCCTCCCTAGCTGTGCCCCTCATGGGTTGTCTGTTTTGCACCACCCCCTCATAAAACGCACTGACACCTGCTCAGGGTCTTGGGCATCTGGCACACCTTCAATAAACCACCTCAGCTTCACCCCAAGACCCGTCTCGTGTCTGTGTCATCTCTGCGCCCTGAGAAGCAACAGCTGAGAGGATCAGAGCTCCGGGGGGACGTGTTGCTCCCCGAGGTGCTGCGTGCTCTGGGACCCCCTCCCAGAGCCACGGACCGTAATAGCATTTTTTACAACAAGGGTGGTAAAACACTGGAACAGGTTGCCCTGAGAGGTGGTGAATGACCCGTGCCTGGAAATATTCAAGGTTAGGTTGGACTGGGCTCTGAGCAACCTGATGTTGATGAAGATGTCCCTGCTCATTGCAGGGGAGTTGGACTAGTTGACCATTAAAGGTCCCATCCAACCCAACTGTTTTATGATTTGTATAGTTCCTGTGCATGTATAAACAATGCAAGCATTTGCAGACTGATGGCTTCAAAAGTGAGAAAACTAAAGTCACTGAGACAATGAAACTCCTAGATATTTTATGAATCAAATTTTCTACAGTTGTTTATAAAAATGCTTTCATGTTGTATATACCATGAGTTCATGTAGCACCTGCCTTAATACTTTGTTCTTCTGACATCTCTGGCTATAAAAGGCAATTCAGTGTATGAAACTGTATTAAATTTTCTTTGACAACTAGATCATATCTTTCTAGCAAAAAAAAAAATCTGTGAATAATTCAAATTTTTTTATATATAATGCTTGTGTTTGCAAGGAAGTCTGGCGCCAGTTTGTTACATTGTAAATGTAAGGCACATATGGTCCATTAAAGCATAAGGACACATGGCATCTCTGAATTTAAAAGTATGCAGATTAGGCTGGTGCAGTCTGCATACTGAGCAACACAGCTCTATGCATAAGTCCTATCACTTTTTCCTGCATAAAAGATGTAGTCAGTACTGTTCAGATGTTTTCATACTAGAAGGTATCTTCTGTTGGGTGGAGAACTACCTCCTTTTTCTGTGTAGTGCTTTCAATCACACAACCATCCTGTTTCACTCTTCTGCTACCTTGTGAGAATTAATGTGATACCAAAGATTTTCTAAATAACTTTTATAATATAAATGGTATTAGGGAATTCTTCTAACAATAGAAAATCTTATTAAATCTGTGGCATTGCTGCTACAATAAAACCCAGGTCTTCAGTACTTAAAAAGCTTCCTTTGGGAATAGGATGAAAGGAGAAAAACTTTATAGAGCATCTATTTGTGGTTTTCCATTGTCTTAATCTGTGGAATTGCGAAGATTTGTCTTCTCTACTGAATCGATTATGAATAGGTTTGATAACCCTACTTTTTTTTTATTCCTATTTGAAACAGTGATCAAAAATTTTTGTTAGATTAGCGACAGAGAAGGTAATTGAGAATATTACTTTATAATTGCATTATCCATTTTTATATTAATTTGTTATCCAGTCTTAGTTGTATCTAAATAGATACATGTATATATAATATATATACATGTAATATATATCTAAATATATCTATAGTATATATAAATTTAACTGTAGTATATTAAATACTACAGTAATACTGTAGTATTTAAGTATAACTGTACTTAGATATATCTGTAGTATATATCTAAATATATATGTGTGTATAATCCATATATACATCAATATAGATAAGAATTTGTGAATCTTAACCAGTTTTGTCCAAGAGATTATGTTATCTCACAGACAATGGTAGTAATACCACACATAAAAATATCTTTTTAAGGTAATATTTTCATCATACACTCTGCTAGCATGGTTAAAAGGAAACACTAATTTGTTTGTTAGACAAGGTGTTAAGCAAGATTACCTGATGTATTCTGGGTTTTTCTTCAGTTTTGTAGAAAAATATTTTATGGCTTTTTCTCCTCCAAAGTTTGAATAGGTGACAGTGGTAGGATAATCTGTTTCTTCACATGGGGCAGGACAAGTGGAATTGTGTGTTCCTACTGTACATAGTCTTTTTATCTCTATATCATCTGAAATTTCAGGAGAAATAATTTATATAATGTTTCTAGAAAAGCACACAGCTTAAAAACTTTTTAAAAAATACTTGCTAAATGACTTTGATAAATGTGTGGATTAATTATCCCAAGAAAAGTGAATACTTACCAGTTTTGAAGGATCAAATAGTAATTGCAACTGTCGTTTGGGAAACTGATGCACAGAAAAAAGGACTGTGATACTTTTATTCCAAAGAAATAGAGCACCTCTAAGTCTTTCTGCCTTCATTGGGGCCTTATGTGCTTATTTCTCACTCACAATTAAACAAAAAGACAATAGAAGACTTTCCATGTTCTGTGCTAGATTTCTAATTAAGTACTGTCCTGGGGTGACAGGACATTTTCATGCTTTGTATCCCAAATCGTGGTTTTTGTTTTTTTTTTTCCCCTGTTCCCGTGTTCTCAGGTTTTTTTGTCTGTGGCTGAGCCCCTCCCCCGGCTGTTTGCTTTTGGCTTGCTTGCTGCTAGCTTTAGGCTGCTTTGCTGGCTTTGCTCTCTTGCTTTCTGCTTTTTGCTTGCTTTTTTTTTTTGTCATTTTTCTGCTTTTGTGTTTCCCCTTCTTTCCTTCCTCCCTTCCCTGAAGACATCGGACCTGCTTCGGGCCCTGATTTCGGGAATATCAAGGGAACACCCCCCGGAGTCTGCACCTGAAAGAAGCTTTGGCACCCTCCCCAGCAGAGACTGCTCACCCTCTCTTGGACTGGTGAAAACATTTCTTGTCATCTCGGACTGTTTTCCTTGTGTTGGGGAGTGTTTTTTCGTTGTTTCTCAATAAACAAGTTTTTTCCACTTTTCTTCTGAGGAAATTCCTCCCGAACCTGGTGGTGGGGGAGGGAGTTGTGGAATTTTGTCCTAAACTAGGACAAACATATTTGGTGGCCCGTATGGGGGAACGATCATACAAAGTGGAAAAAACTTTATTCTAATAATATTTTGGTTTCTGTTGTTTTGTGGGCATATTGGTATGTCTCTTTTTGAAGGTATAATGTCATTTGGAGTGAAAGCCTGCCTTTATTTCTGGTCATTAGGGTTCTTTGAAGTTTTAATACCTTTTTGGTCATTAGGTTTATTCTCTTATCCAGCAATAGCCCCGATATTGTCCCTGATGCATAGCTTTTGTAACCGTGGGGCACTAACCAGAATATTTATCGGGCTGGGCTTGGTTGTGATGATTTGTAAGAGGTTTATAAAAATGTTGCTATCGTTTCCAGGAATGGATGGTTCATGGTTATGGTTGTGTACTCAGTTTGTTAGGGGAGAAGCAGGGGAGGAGGCTTTTCAGCCTTTGCTCTCCTTCTTCTCCTCTGAATTGTTTACATCTCTATTAGAAAATGTTTGGTCCTCTCTGACTGCCAAGGACACCATCTTTCTGGCATTCAATTTAGCAATTTTTCTTTATACTGTCTGCAGTTTATATAAGATGAAGGCTGAGATTTCTAGAGGGGCTGGTGAGACTCGTGATTTAGGACTAAAACCAAGGGTGAAGAATTCTGAGTGGCGTGGGAAATGGGAGGATATGGGCCAAACTTTAAAGGAGTTTTCTGATCCTGCAGTCTGGGACTTTCCATCTGAACAAATTCAGAACCCAGCTGAGGTGGTAAAGTATCTGAAAGAGAGGTGCCGTGGTAACACTAAGGAGGAAAGGATCATTGCAGTGAGCTGGGCCCTGGCACATGCTTATCGCACCCTGCTAGATACTGTAGGGAAGCAGATAGAGGAAAGGGAACAGGGAGATAAATTAGTTACTGTCCCAGTCACTCAGGCTGCAGTAAACATCCCAGGCTCCAGGCCATTAGTTAAACCAGAGAGTAAGCCCCAACCAATGGCTGTTGCTGCAAATACAAAAGGTGGAAAGTGTAAAAGCAAGACTGACCGAAGGGTGGAGGATGATGATGATCCAAGAGAAGGACCATCACCAACATCAGAGACCACAGCAAGTGGCATAGATTCCGGAGCCAATATTGATTCCTTCTCCCTCAAGGACCTTCGAGGCCTAAGGAAGGATTATAGGCGACAGCCCGATGAGTCTATAATTAGTTGGCTAGTCTGCCTTTGGGATGCGGCAGGGGAGGCTACCATTCTGGATGGCACTGAAGGGAGGCATTTAGGATCCCTGTCACATGATCCTGTCATCGACCAAGGCATGATGAGGAGGGCTAGCCCTCACAGCCTCTGGGAACGAGTCCTGGACAGCGTAGCACAAAGATACCTGTGTGCAGATGACCTCTATATTCAGCAGACACGGTGGAAGACCATAGAACAGGGGATCCAATGCCTGAGGGAGATGGCAGTGGTAGAGATCATTTTTTCAGATGATATAACAACTAGGAATCCGGACTTAGTACTGTGCACACCTGTAATGTGGAGGAAACTTGTGCGCCTTGGGCCACCTGAATACGCTTCTGCTCTAGCAATAATGAAGCGGGATGAGGTATATGAGACTGTACTCGATATGGCAAAGAAGCTTCGGGCATATGCAGATGCTGTACATGGCCCGACTCATGCCAGAATTGCAGCTGTGGAAACACAACTGCAGAAATTAGAAGATAAAATAGAGGAAAGTCGTAAGAAACTCAGGGAAGAGATTAAGGAGGACCTCCTCCAAATCTCAGCTGTACAAATTAGAGGCCCTAGTATTCAATGCAGACGTTCCTCTGTGGGGGAGAGAAGGTACACCCCACGAGCTGAGTTGTGGTTCTTCCTACGTGAGTCTGGAGAAAACATGAGGAGATGGGATGGGAAGCCTACTGCTGCTCTGGCACAACGGGTGCGTGAATTGAAGGAAGGTAGGAAAAGGGAAGCAGCTCCAGTTGCCCGTAGTCGAACTGTCAGGCATAATGATGATGATGACTTGTCCGATCCCCTTGAAGGAACCTCCAAGACATATGTCTCAGGAAAGAAGGATAACCAGGCTTAGAGGGGCCCTGCCTCTAGCCAGGTAGAGGTTAGGGAAAACCAAGTTTTTTGGACAGTATGGGTTCTATGGCCTGGCACATCAGAGCCACAGAAATATAAAGCTTTGGTTGACACCGGTTCTCAGTGTACCCTAATGCCATCAGAACATGAGGGAACAGAACCTATTTCTATTGCCGGGGTGACAGGGGGATCACAAGAATTGACCCTGTTGGAAGCCAAGGTGAGCCTGACCGGGAAGGAGTGGCAGGAACATCCGATTGTGACTGGCCCAGAGGCTCCGAGTATTCTGGGCATAGACTATCTCAGGAATGGCTATTACAAAGACCCTAAGGGGTTCAGATGGGCTTTTGGAATAGCTGCTGTGGAGGCAGAGGGCATTAAGAAATTGAACACCTTGCCTGGACTGTCAGAGAACCCATCTGCAGTAGGACTCCTGAAGGTAGAAGAGCAACGAGTACCTGTTGCCACCTCGACAGTGCATCGGCGGCAGTATTGAACAAATCGAGATGCTGTGATTCCCATTCACAAGATGATTCGAGAGTTAGAGAGCCAAGGGGTGGTTAGTAAAACCCACTCACCCTTCAACAGTCCCATCTGGCCTGTGCGTAAATCTGAAGGAGAATGGAGATTGACCGTGGATTACCGTGCTTTGAATGAAGTGACTCCACCGCTGAGCGCTGCTGTGCCAGACATGCTGGAACTCCAGTACGAGCTGGAGTCCAAGGCAGCAAAGTGGTACGCCACAATCAACATCGCTAATGCGTTTTTCTCCATTCCTCTGGCTGCAGAATGCAGGCCTCAGTTTGCTTTCACCTGGAGGGGCGTGCAGTACACCTGGAACTGACTGCCCCAGGGGTGGAAGCACAGTCCTACCATCTGTCATGGACTGATCCAGACTACGCTAGAAAAGGGTGAGGCTCCAGAACATTTACAATACATTGATGATATCATTGTGTGGGGAAACACAGCAGCAGAAGTGTTTGAGAAAAGAGAGAAAATCATCCAAATTCTCCTGGAAGCTGGCTTTGCCATTAAGAGAAGTAAAGTTAAGGGACCTGCTCGAGAGATCCAGTTCCTGGGAGTGAAGTGGCAAGATGGACGGCGCCAGATTCCTACTGATGTCATCAACAAAATCACAGCTATGTCCCCACCAACCAACAAGAAGGAAACACAAGCTTTCTTAGGTGCTATAGGTTTCTGGAGGATGCGCATTCCTGAATATAGTCAGATTGTGAGCCCTCTTTACTTGGTTACCCGTAAGAAGAACGATTTCTATTGGGGCCCTGAACAGCAACAAGCCTTTGCCCAGATCAAGCAAGAGATCGCTCATGCGGTAGCCCTTGGCCCCGTCAGGACAGGACCAGAGGTGAAGAACGTGCTCTACTCTGCAGCTGGGAACCATGGCCTGTCCTGGAGCCTTTGGCAGAAGGTGCCTGGTGAGACCCGAGGCCGACCACTGGGATTCTGGAGTCGGAGCTACAGAGGGTCTGAAGCCAACTACACCCCAACAGAGAAAGAAATCTTGGCCGTCCAAGCTGCTTCAGAAGTGATTGGTACCGAGGTACAACTCTTCCTGGCACCTCGACTACCCGTGCTGGGGTGGATGTTCAAAGGAAAGGTTCCCTCTACCCACCATGCTACCAATGCTACATGGAGCAAGTGGATTGCCCTCATTACACAGCGCGCCCAAATTGGGAAACTAAATCGTCCTGGGATTCTGGAGGTAATTACCAATTGGCCTGAAGGTGAAAGCTTCAGTCTCACTGGTGAAGAGGGAGAAGAGCAAGTGACCCGTGCTGAAGAAGCTCCACCATATAACCAACTGCTGGCAGAAGACACACGCTACGCTCTTTTTACTGATGGTTCCTGTCGCCTTGTGGGGATGAACTGGAAGTGGAAAGCAGCTGTATGGAGCCCCACACTACAAGTCGCACAAGCTATTGAAGGAGAAGGTGGATCGAGTCAACTCGCGGAGCTCAAAGCCGTTCAGTTGGCCCTGGACATTGCTGAAGCAGAGAAGTGGCCAAAACTTTACCTTTATACTGATTCCTGGATGGTAGCCAATGCTCTGTGGGGATGGCTGAAGAGATGGAAGGAGGCGAACTGGCAGTGCAGAGGAAAACCAATTTGGGCTGCTGAAGAATGGAAAGACATCGCTACCCAGTTAGAGAAACTACCTGTGAAGGTTCGCCATGTAGATGCCCATGTCCCTAGAAGCAGAGCTAATGAGGAGCAGCAGAACAATCAGCAGGTAGATCAGGCTGCAAAGATAGGGGAGTTGAAGATAGATCTTGACTGGGAGCACAAAGGAGAGCTGTTCCTAGCACGATGGGCCCATGATGCCTCAGGCCACCAGGGTAGAGATGCCACCTATAAGTGGGCACGAGACCGAGGGGTGGATCTAACCATGGATAGCATTTCTCAGGTTATCCATGACTGTGAGACATGTGCTGCCATTAAACAGGCTAAGCGGGTGAAGCCCCTCTGGTATGGGGGGCGGTGGTCCAAGTACAAGTATGGGGAGGCCTGGCAGATTGATTACATCATGCTGCCTCAAACCCGCCAAGGCAAGCGCCATATGCTAACCATGGTAGAAGCCACTACGGGATGGTTGGAAACCTACCCCGTGTCTCATGCTACAGCCCGCAACACCATCCTGGGCCTTGAAAAGCAGGTCCTTTGGAGGCATGGTACTCCTGAGAGGATTGAGTCAGACAATGGGACTCATTTTAAAAATAATCTTATTAACAACTGGGCTAAGGAACATGGCATCGAGTGGGTGTACCACATCCCCTACCATGCACCAGCTGCAGGTAAAGTGGAGAGGTACAATGGATTGTTAAAAACCACTTTGAAAGCATTGGGTGGGGGGTCTTTCAAGAACTGGGAGCAGCATTTAGCAAGAGCCACCTGGTTAGTTAACACTCGAGGTTCCACCAACCGAGCAGGTCCTGCCCAGTCTGAGCCCCTTAATATAGTAGATGGAGATAAAGTCCCAGTGGCCCATGTCAGAGGTTTGTTGGGGAAGACAGTATGGATTAATCCTGCCTCGAGTACAGGCAAACCCATTCGTGGGATTGTCTTTGCTCAAGGACCAGGTTATACCTGGTGGATAATGCAGAAAGATGGGACAACCCGTTGTGTACCTCAGGGAGATCTGATTGTGGGATGATATCATTGTTCGCTGAGCATTACCACCATTGTCTGTACGTTAGATCTTACAGATATGAGACAGAAGGAAACGTGAAAGTGTCAAAGGTCTGAGCAAGTAAGATGGAAGGAAATGTGGAAGTGTGGAAGGTTTGAGCAAGTGAGAAGAAAGTTTGTTTTCATTGTGTTCAGTAACATGTTCACGATATGGGATAAGGGGTGGAATGTCCTGGGGTGACAGGACATTTTCATGCTTTGTATCCCAAATCGTGCTTTTGTTGGTTTTTTTTTCCCTGTTCCCGTGTTCTCAGTTTTTTTTGTCTGTGGCTGAGCCCCTCCCCCGGCTGTTTGCTTTTGGCTTGCTTGCTGCTAGCTTTAGGCTGCTTTGCTGGCTTTGCTCTCTTGCTTTCTGCTTTTTGCTTGCTTTTTGCCATTTTTCTGCTTTTGTGTTTCCCCTTCTTTCCTTCCTCCCTTCCCTGAAGACATCGGACCTGCTTCGGGCCCTGATTCGGGAACATCAAGGGAAAACCCCCCGGAGTCTGCACCTGAAAGAAGCTTTGGCACCCTCCCCAGCAGAGACTGCTCACCCTCTCTTGGACTGGTGAAAACATTTCTTGTCATCTCGGACTGTTTTCCTTGTGTTGAGGAGTGGTTTTTTTTCGTTGTTTCTCAATAAACAAGTTTTTTCCACTTTCTCCTCTGAGGAAATTCCTCCCGAACCCGGTGGTGGGGGAGGGAGTTGTGGAATTTTGTCCTAAACTAGGACTAGGTATATATCCTTGGTCTTGATGCCTTGGTGCCTACCCAGCTCATTTCAGTGCACAGAAACGGCTTCCAGAGAAATTCCAATTGTAGTTTGCTATCATCTGATAACTATGAAAACCTTGATAAGCTAAGTTCACTTTACCTCAACCCCTGCCTGCCATTTGATAATTGAGCTCAAGACAGCTAAGAAGGCTTAGGGAAAGCTTTGTCTTTTCAAATACCAAGAAGTCATAAAATTCTGCAGGTCTGGCTGCTCATGAAAGTGGGGAGCCATTCATCTAACAAGGAATTACAGAAAGAATTACAGAAAATAATCATTACAGAAATCTGAGAAAGCTAGAGAAAAACACTGTGGATGAAAAATTGTAAGGCAATAATGTTTCCTAAATAATAAACCATCACTGTGAGATGAGTACTGTAATCTCCTGCTTGTGGTGCTCTATTTGTCCTGTTTGTAGGGTGGCAGAGTTGTGTCTGTTCACTCTGCTTGTGGGCTTCTCACTTTTGCAAAGGACAGAGAAGGAGATATCTCAGCCTGTAGGCTGATGATTTGAAATACTCTCCAGGGATGCTGGGGTTGTGGATTTTATTTTGGAGAGGCAGCCTTTAGAGTTCTTAAAATAATGCTCTTATTAGGTCCTGCAGATACTGGATAAATTTGCTGTTACTTGAGATTTCGTTGTCAGATGTCTTATCTTTCCTACAATGTCAAAGGAGAGTCAGCCCCTAAAATGAGATTTTGGGGACCATATAATCTACAAACCTTCTGGGATCCAGCTCTGGATCCTGTCCATCCTTCAGAGGAATTTGGGGTTATTTTTACTTATTGCTCTGTGGTTTCTTTGAAATTCAGTCACTGAAAATCTATTAAGTAAAATAATATACATCTTCCTTCATGACAGGCATTTAAACATCATGGTATATAAGAATGTGAGAAATAAATCCCCCTGTAGCCCCCCAGTGTTCCAATGCTAGCTCAGATCTTAGAAGGCTTTGGAGGAATATTTCAGGGACAGGACAAAGGATCCAAAAGAAGCTCTGACCCCCCGATGTAGTTCAAGACGTTTATTCCAGGTGGTTTCCAGAGGGGAAAGAGGGCGAATGCGGAAGAAGAGGGCCTTTTCTAGGCTTCTGCTAAGGAGAGATAATTGGAACTCAGGCAATAGGATCAGAAAGGGGAGGAAGGGTTAAACTACGTGGTTACAGGCTCTAGGTATCTCTGAGAGGGGAGAAACCATTTCCCAGGGGAATGCAACATCTCACCCTTTTTTGTTTAACAAGATAACAAGAAAACCATTAAGTTCATTTTGACACGCAGTGTGGGTTTTCCCACCACTTATGATTGGTAGGGAAATCAGACTGCTTTAGATTTGCCAACTCTATGTGGTTGACTTCTGAGGCAGAAGGTATGAGGCTATTGATAGCCTTGAAAATCAAACAGCGTAGGATCCCGAACGCTATTGTTACAAGGAGAAGAATAACAAGAAATAACAAAATTGTTTTAACTATAAAGATCCACCACCCTGTGAATCCCCAGCCCTTGAACAGTTCTTTGATCCAATCTTCAGACTCTTGCTTCACTTGTCCGATCATGTTGTTTATGCTTCAAAGGGCAGCATGGATGTTTGGAGCTTTTGAGTTTAGATTCATGCAAGAGACCTTCAAATTCCTGGCATTCATGTCCATGCAATAACAAAAGATAATCAATAGCAGCACGGTTCTGGATCGTGGCCTGTCTGGTAATTTCCTCATCTTCTAGGAGAGAGCTGATGGCAATGGACGTTAAGTTTGCCTGTTTGACTACCAGGACTCTAGATGGCCCAATTCACCTAGAGCTTTGGCTGCTGCCACCCACGGAAGGAACAGGGATACAAGCAACCCTTCTTGACTTTGCCCAATGAAAAATTTCTGAATTACAATTTGGGTCCAAACTGTCAGCACTCCTCTTTTGAATTTTGTTTGCCCATTTGTTTTTGTGAGTCCATTCACCAATTAAAGTTTGTTTGGGTGTCAATACGGACAATCGCCCTACGGGACATGGCCCTCCTAAAAGCCGGGATGGAATTCCTGCCCATGCCCGATCCCCACAAATCAAGAACAATCCCTTAGGGAGGCTTCTGGGACTTGAGTGTGATGGGTTGTCTGCTGCAATGTGGCTTATATTATTACACCACCTTTTTGCAGTAAACTCTCCACGATATTGTCTTATGAGGTGGTACTCGTCAGTGCTAGAAGGTTTTGGGAGGACAGAAAAATGCATGCAGTATGTCACAGGGGAGGAACCCAAGAGTTCTACCTCTTGGGGTTCCTGAGCTATCTTGGGGAAAATCCGCACCCATTCCTCTAAGGGGTTCATGACCATCACAGCTTGCTTCTGGTGATCTTTGTGTGGCTGGGGGGGGTGTGACTCTGGAATTTCCTTGGACCTATATTTGTTCAAACCTGCTGGAAATTCTCCAGCCTGCAAAGGAATTCCTACCAGACAGGTGGACATAGGATTCTTTGTTGCTGCAGTGGACAAACATGTTTTCCTGCTGAAGTGTCTGTGCCAGGGTCACCCAGACGTTTTGATGCGGCTGAGGGACGATCCATGCAGCTGCCAGACTGTTCAGCATTAGCAGGATGACAACTTGGATGGGGTTCATCACAGGGTTGAGTGGGAGGTAGGTTTTCTGTAAAAGGGAAAAACAAACATTTTTAAAACATGTAAAAGGTTCCTGTTTCTGCCGGAAGGAATCCACACCTAGAAAGATTCTTTTTCTTCCATCCGGCGGCATCTTCTCTTCGAAGGATTTCTGCAGAAATTTTGAACTTCATGCAGGAGTTTTTTTGAGACCTAGGCGGTGAGATAGTATGCAGAGCTAGAGCAAAATTTTCACATTTCAGGTGACCTCGGTTTCACCCCATTTGCAATTTTTTTCCCTCATCTTGGAATGCTGTGTAGCAGTTTAGCACACAGTTCCAGAAGGCATAATTCTCCTTTATCTAACTGTCCTTTTTAAAGTTGTATAAAGCTGTAACCCCGGGCATGGGAGACCCAGACTTAATTGCCTTGGCTACCCCTTTTTCATGACAGTTTGCAGAAGACTGCCAATCTCCTTTCCCAGGGGTTCTCAAACAAACAGGCTAGAGATTACACATTAATGGGTCTACTTTAGTAAGAGCATTCTGCCTTGCTTGAGCATATTTAAAAAATACGAGTCAGAAAGTGCAGGCTTTCTTGTGACATTTCTTGTCATGTAGTGGCTTTCTTGCCCACCAGTTGTGAAAAAGAGGTGCAAGAACAGAGATTTGGGTTCCAACTGTTGCTTTAGGTGACACTATTGCCATTACATTTAATACTGGAAAAGTGTAAGAGCTCAGTGTTACTTCTTTATATTTCTAGAGTGATTAAGAAGCCTGGATGCTGTAGGGGAGTATTGGAGCATGCACCTGGTGCTCCACATTTGAGGCTGATTAGAAGGCTCTTTACAGCTTTTGGGCTTTTGTAGAGCCTTTGCTGCTGCCAGGCTCTTTCCATGGCTCATGTAGGGGTCCTCAGATTCTGTCTTTGTGAAAAATAGGGTTATTTAATTCATGTTCTATAAATGATTATAAGCTGGAAACTGTAATATATTGTATAAAGGTATGTTTGTATGCTTAACCCGCATGTTTCATGGACTTCTGTAAAGCACCTCTCCTGATCTCCCTGGTCCAGAAATAGAAGGTGAGAACACAAGGCACTGATGAGACAATGAACACGGACCAACCTACCCCTGCCTACGTGCAGCGAAAATTGCCTCAAAAGCAAGGATTTACACTTATCAGTTTCATATGTGCAGGAAAGTCATCACACACTTCTATGGCTCAGAGCAAGGATTTACACCGATCAGTTTCCTACATGCAGAGAAGTCATCACACACTTCTACAGCGGTTAAATTACTCAAAGCAAGGACTTACTCTGGACATTAGCATTTGAATGGACCAGGGGACTCTTTTCAGGGCTTGGTGTAAAGCACTCTTAATTGCTGGTGCTTAGCAGAAACAATGGGGGGATTGCTGCCGAGGGGGGAAATTAAGGGTATTTAAGTTAAGCCTCTGGGTGGGCGAAGGTGTGTACCCAGCTAGAGACACAGACTGCCAGGGTCTATGTCTATGGGTCACCCTTGGCTCCTTTTTCCCGGGGAAAACACTGTCAAGTAAGTGTCGCTGTTTGTGTGGGGTTTTTTATTGCTTGAAATTCTGTAATTTGATTCCAAATTTTGTGATTTGAATTTTTAATAAACCAAATTATTGAATTTGGTAATAAATTGTCCTGGCATTTATAACAGTCTTCAAGCAAGCTCTTCTGCTGTGGTAGCTGAACACCTGCCTGCAAAGTAAGTTGTCTGGATTACGTGTGAAAATACATGCCTTCTTATGAATTTAGTTGCAGCTCCTTAGGAAGTCAGGCAGAAGACTACAGAGCTGTCTCAAACTCTTGAGGCATAATTGTTTCTTTCTACTTTTTGGCCTGTCTCCTAAGAATAGACAATCACCCAGATGCTAAGTCTAGGCTTGACCAAATAGCTTGCTTGTTTCCTTGGAATTTTAATTAATATCAGATGGAGATTTCCCTCAGATATGTGCTCTATCTCCTTGGCTATTCAATAATATGTGAGGTGTTCCAAGAAGATAATCAGTGTGTAGTATTATGATACTCCTGAGAAATACCTGAAAGAATGAATGGCAAACAGCCACACCAGTCCTGTATGTACTGGGCTTTTCATTCCAGTAAACATCCATTAGTACTATTAATCTTGTGGTATGGGAATACACAAGACAGAGTGTCAGACTTGATTAGCATAGCTGGTTTGATAAGCAAGATGCCATGGCAGGAACAAACAGAACTGTGAAAATTACAGGAGACAGGATTACACCTGCTTCCGGGAAGAGAGAAGATTCAATCAACTTCTGCAAGCAAAGAATTGTTGTAAAATGCATGAGTTTTCTGTGTGATTTTTAACCTGATTATTGTAGTAGAAATTATTAACCTGTTTGAAATGGTATATAAGCTTTTGGGAAACCTGAGTAAAATTGAATTCTGATCACCGAATCAGTCTTCCCATCTCTCAATCAATCGCCAATATTGTGATACTGAAGCTTTATTACAGGCTTGCACTCTCCCCATGGGTATTCTTGGATAATTGACAGTAGGGTAATAATAAGAAAAAGAGTAATTTTGGGGGGGGGGGGGTCTGTTTTAAATGTAGGTATTCCTTTTTCACATTTTCAAGCACTGCAGGAACCCTGTTGAAGACATAAGTTGTAACACTGTGATTTTAATTAGAGGCAATAACAGTTCATGGTTTTGGCAATAAAAAATTATCTCCCCTCTCTTAGAGAAAAAGTAGGGCCTGATCAGACAGCTTAGTGCAAATAGGTATTCCGCTCTGCCTGGATTCGGCTAGGAATGTGAGACAGCCTTAAGAGTAGCAGTGTGTTGATATGAAAACTATGTGGTGTCTTTTAAAAATTATCTGTCAGTGATGTTGTGAATTTACAGGAAAGTAAGGCTGACTTTGAAAGAGACAAATCAGGAAAACAAGTGATATCCTCCCCGAAAGGAAAATTTGCCAGCAAGCAAAGAAGCTGCAGCAGCAAATTTCCTACATTTTCCAGCACTGCCTGACGTTCTGATCCAGTTGTTGTTTTCTGCCTCTGCAGCAGCAAGAGCAAAGTCTTTCCTGGCTTCTTTGCTAGATTCCCATGGAAGAGGTGTACAGAAAACAAAGCTTAATTTTGCAGACAAAACAGTTCAGTCAGCATTCCATGTGTGTAACGCTGCTTTCTGGGTTTGCTCAATGCACAAGCCTTGTTGCTTTTCTGTGTTTCCAGGATGAAAAGAAGCAGCTGCAGCAGCTATGCTTCCCTTTTTTAGCACTGGTATACATTTGGATCCAGTTGCTGTTTTCCATGTCTGCAGCAGAAAGAACAAAGTCTTTGCTGGCTTCTTTGCTTGATTTCCATGCCAGAGCTGTATAGCACACAAAGCTTCATTTGTCAGAGAGAACAGTGCAGTCAGCTTTAGGTTGGTGTGCCCAACCTTTCTGGGTTTGCTATATGCACAAGCTCTGTTGGTTTCCAATCTTCCCAGCAAGGAAGGAAGCTGCTGGAGAACCTTTTCTGCTGTGTTCCATGTCTATAGCAAGAAGAGCAAAGTCTTTTCTGGCTTCATTGCTTGATTTCAATGTAATAGCCATTTCGAACACGAAGCTTTGTTTTGCAGAGAAAACAGTGCAGTCAGCTTTCAGATGGTGTGCTCCTGCTTTCTGGGTTTGATCAATGTAGAAGCCCTGTTGGTTTTCTGGGTTCCCAGCATGCAAAAACCGTCAGCAGCAACACTCCTGCCTTTTCCAGCACGGGCTGACATTCTGGTCCAGGTGCTGTATTCCATGTCTGCAGCAGCAAGAGCAGTCTACTGGCTTCATTGCTTGATTCCCATTGAAGAGCTCTGTAGAAGACAAAGCTTCATTTTGCAGAGATAACAGCGCTGTCAGCTTTCATTTGGAGTGCTCCTGCTTTCTGGGTTTGCTCGATGCACAAGCCCTTTTGGTTTTCTGTATTCCCAGAAGGCAAATAAGCTGCTTCATCAACTTTGCGTCCTTTTGCAGCTCTGGCTGGCATTCTGATATGGCTGCACATTTCCATGTCTTCAGCAGCAATAGCAAAGTCTTTGTGGGCTTCTTTGCCTGATTCCGGAGAAGAGCTTTGTTTTGAGGAGAGAACAGTGTGGTCAGCTTTAAGTTGGTGTGCTTCTGCTTTCTGGGTTTCCTCAGTGCACAAGCCTAGTTGGTTTTCTGGTTTTTTAGCAAAGTTGGTGCTGCAGGAACTTTCCTGCCTTTTCCAGCACTGGCTGACATACTGATACAGTTTCTGTTTTTCACCTCTGAAGCAGAGGAACCAAAGTCTTTGCTGGATTGTTTGCTCTGTATCCATGTCAGAGCTCAAAAGAACACAAAGCTTCATTTTGCAGAGACGACAGTTCTTTAAGCTTTCACTTTGTGTTCCCAACCTTTCTTGGTTTGCTATATGCACAAGCCCTGTTGGTTTCCCATGTTCCCAGCAAGGAAGGAAGCTCCTAGAGTATTTTGTGCCTTTTCCCTCACTGGCTGACATTCTTATAGAGTTGCTGTTTTCCATGACTGCAGCAGCAAGAGTAACGTCTTTGCTGGCTTCTTTGCTTAATGGCCATGGAAAAGCTGTAGAGATCACAAAGCTTAATTTTGCTGACAAAACAGTGCGGTCAGCTGTCAGTTGGAGTACTCCTGCTTTCTGGGTTTGCTCCATGCTCAAGCCCTGTTGGTTTCCTGTGTTCCCAGCAGAAATAAAGCTGCTTCAGCAGTATTCCTGCCTTTTCCAACACTGGCTGTCATTCTGATCCAGTTGCTGTTTTCCACATCTGCAGCAGCAAGACCCAAGTATTTGCTGTCTTCTTTGCTTGATTCCCACGGCAGAGCTGTATAGAACAGAAAGCTTAATTTTGCAGACAAAACAGTGCAGTCAGCATTCCATATGTGTGTTCCTGCTTTCTGGGTTTGCTGGATGCAGAAGCCCTGTAGTTTTTTTGTGTTTTCAGCAAGAAAAAAAGCTGCTGCAGCAGCTCTGCTCCCTTTTTCAGCACTGGCTGACATTCTGATCCAGTGGCTGTTTTCCATGTCTGCAGCAGTAAGAGCAAAGTCTTTGCTGGCTTCTTTGCTTGACTCCCATTGAAGAGCTCTGTAGAACACAAAGCTTTTTCTTGCAGAAAGAACAGTGCAGTCAGCTGTCTGTTGGTGTGCTCCTGCTTTCTGGGTTTGGTCGATGCACAATCACAGTTGGTTTTCTGTGCTCCCAGCAAGCAAAGAACTGCTTCAGCAGTTTGCCTTTTCCTGCACTGGCTGACATTCTGATCCAGTTGCTGGTTTCCACGTCTGCAGCAGCAAGAGCAAAGTCTTTGCTCTCTTGTTTACTGGATTCCCATGGAAGAGCTCTGTAGAACACAAACCTCATTTTGCAGAGAGCAGTGCAGTCAGCTTGATGTTGGTGTGCTTCTGCTTTCTGAGTTTGCTTGATACGCAAGCCCTATTGGTTTTCTGTGTTCCCAGAAGCAAAGAAGCTGCATCAGCAGTTTTCCTGCCTTTTCCAGCATTGGCTGAAATTCTGATCCAGTTTCTGTTTTCCACGACTGCAGCAGCAAGAGCAAAGTCTTTGCTTGCCTCTGCGCTTGATTCCTATGCAAAAGCTGTATAGAACACAAAGCATTGTTTTGCAGAGAGAGCAGTGCAGACAGCTGTCTGTTGGTGTGCTCCTGCTTTCTGGGTTTGGTCGATGCACAAGTGCAGTTGGTTTCTGTCCTCCCAGCAAGCAAAGAACTGCTTCAGCAGTTTCTCTGCCTTTTCTAGCACTGGCTGACATTCTGATCAGGTTGCTGTTTTTTGTGACTGCAGCTGCAAGTGTCAAGTCTTTGCTGGCTTCTTTTCTTGATTTCAGTGGAAGAGCTGTATAGAACACAAAGCTTTTTTTTTGCAGAGAAAACATTGCAGTCATCTTTCTGTGTATGTGCTCCTGCTTTCTGGTTTTGCTCGATGCACAAGCCCTGTTGGTTTTTTCTTTTCCCAGAAGCAAAGAAGCTGCATCAGCAGTTTTCCTGTCTTTTCCAGCAGTGGCTGACAGTCTGTTCCCTGTTGTTGTTTTCCACGACTACAGTAGCAAGAGCAAAGTCTTTGCTTGCCTCTGTGCTTGATTCCCATGCAAGAGCTCTATAGAACACAAAGCTTTGTTTTGCAGAAAAAACAGTGCAGTTGTTGGAGTCCATGTTCCCATGGATCCTCCGCAGAGAATGAAAGGTGAAGGAATTGAATTAAAACCTTTGGAAAAATATAAATATATTAAGCCACACGCACATGAAGTAGAAATTTAAGCCTCAGTTTTAGGCTTTCCTAAGTGCCTAATTGTTAGTGTAGAGGTACAGAGCTTCAGGCCTTTTGATAGAGTCTAGACATAACAAAAATTGAGTAGAGTGCTGCCTATGATTTTGTATGAATTTTACATTAAAAAGATTAGGTTTTTCACGTATGTTAAGATAAAATTTTTCACAAAACAAGATAGAACTTTTACGCTTGCAAGATAGAGTTTTTGCGCTAATAGATATGCTATATACATAGGTTTTTTGATACTGCTTTTCGTAGTTTTTCATAGTTTTACAAACTTTAAAAATTGTACTTAGATTTGCCAGTGTGTAGATAAAGATATGAATATGCATTTGTAATTTTTGGATAAAAAGCCTCTGGGTTGAAGGTGGAGGTATCGATTGATCAATCTGATCAACCTCCATCTTCTGCAACCTGAGGAATGATCCTTGCCAGGGAGCCAAAACGGGATTTTTAAGGTACTATTTATTGTAGTTCTTGTTGCCTGGGATCTGGGCCTGGTGGTCCAGTCATCCCCCCCCCCCCCCCCCGTTTTTCCTGTTTGCAGTGCTTGCTGCTGGAGTGCTGGTCAGGGCTGCCGGGGACTCTGCGTGGGGTTGGACCCCGGGACCCCTCACTGCCCTCTCGGTCCCGCAGCCGGGAACTCTGTCTCATTCAGGATCCCTCACTGCCATTGCGACCCTTCGGCTGTGGACTCTGTGGGTTCTGAATCTTGGGGCCTTTTCTGTCACTGTGATCCCTGGGGCCAGGATCCGCCTGGGTTTTTTGATCTCGTGATCCTATTCTGTTATTGCAACCCCATGGCTGGAAACCCTGTTTGGGGTCAGGAGATTGGAGGTTGTTTTACTTGGAGGCTGTGATGTTAAATTCTATGTTTTGATTATTGCTTTACTGGAATTTTGCTTGTTAAGACTTAATGTTTATAACCGATTGTGAGATTGTAAGACCGCTCGTTTAGAACGCTCGTACCTTCAGACTTATACTTTCCTATAATAAACAACTCTGTTTAAGACCTTAAAATGTTCTTAGACGTTTAAGACCTATAACCTGTAGAAACGGCCTTGGCAGCTTTCAGTTGGTGTGCTCTGCTTTCTGGGTTTTCCCGACGCACAAGCCCTGTTGGTTTCCTGTGTTCCCAGCAAGCAAAGAAGCTGCTGCAGCAGTATTCCTGCCTTTTCCAGCACTGGCTGACATTCTGATCCAGTTGCTGTTTTCCACCCCTGCAGCAGCAAGAGCAAAGTCTTTGCTGGCTTCTTTGCTTGATTCCCATGGAAGAGTTCTGTAGAACACAAAGCTTGGTTTTGCAGAGAGAACAGTGCAGTCAGCTTTCGGTTTGTGTGCCCAACCTTTCTGGGTTTTCTATTTGCAGAAACCTTGTTGGTTTCCTGTGTTCCCAGCAGCAAAAGAGCTGCTGCAGCAGTATTCCTGCCTTTTCCAGCACTGGCTGACATTCTGATCCAGTTGCTGTTTTCCACCCCTGCAGCAGCAAGAGCAAAGTCTTTGCTGACTTCTTTGCTTGATTCCCAAGGAAGAGCTCTGGAGAACACAATGCTTCATTTTGCAGAGAGCAGTGCAGTCAGCTTAATGTTGGTGTGCTTCTGCTTTCTGAGTTTGCTTGATACACAAGCCCTGTTGGTTTTCTTTGTTCCCAGAAGCAAACAACATAAGATCCTGAATGCTATTGTTACAAGGAAAAGAATAACTAGAAGTAACAAAATTGTTTTAACTATAGAAGTCCACCACCTTGTGAATCTACAGCCTTTGAACAGTTCTTTGATCGAATCTTCAGACTCTTGCTTCACTTGTCCGATCATGTTGTTTATGCCTCAAAGGACAGCATGGATGTTTGGAGCTTTTGAGTTTAGATTCATGCAAGAGACCTTCAAATTCCTGGCATTCATGTCCATGCAGTAACAAAAGATAATCAATAGCAGCACGGTTCTGGATCGTGGCCTGTCTGGTAATTTCCTCATCTTCTAGGAGAGAGCTGATGGCAATGGACGTTAAGTTTGCCTGTTTGACTACCAGGACTCTAGATGGCCCAATTCACCTAGAGCTTTGGCTGCTGCCACCCACGGAAGGAACAGGGATACAAGCAACCCTTCTTGACTTTGCCCAATGAAAAATTTCTGAATTACAATTTGGGTCCAAACTGTCAGCACTCCTCTTTTGAATTTTGTTTGCCCATTTGTTTTTGTGAGTCCATTCACCAATTAAAGTTTGTTTGGGTGTCAATACGGACAATCGCCCTACGGTACATGGCCCTCCTAAAAGCCGGGATGGAATTCCTGCCCATGCCCGATCCCCACAAATCAAGAACAATCCCTTAGGGAGGCTTCTGGGACTTGAGTGTGATGGGTTGTCTGCTGCAATGTGGCTTATATTATTACACCACCTTTTTGCAGTAAACTCTCCACGATATTGTCTTATGAGGTGGTACTCGTCAGTGCTAGAAGGTTTTGGGAGGACAGAAAAATGCATGCAGTATGTCACAGGGGAGGAACCCAAGAGTTCTACCTCTTGGGGTTCCTGAGCTATCTTGGGGAAAATCCGCACCCATTCCTCTAAGGGGTTCATGACCATCACAGCTTGCTTCTGGTGATCTTTGTGTGGCTGGGGGGGGTGTGACTCTGGAATTTCCTTGGACCTATATTTGTTCAAACCTGCTGGAAATTCTCCAGCCTGCAAAGGAATTCCTACCAGACAGGTGGACATAGGATTCTTTGTTGCTGCAGTGGACAAACATGTTTTCCTGCTGAAGTGTCTGTGCCAGGGTCACCCAGACGTTTTGATGCGGCTGAGGGACGATCCATGCAGCTGCCAGACTGTTCAGCATTAGCAGGATGACAACTTGGATGGGGTTCATCACAGGGTTGAGTGGGAGGTAGGTTTTCTGTAAAAGGGAAAAACAAACATTTTTAAAACATGTAAAAGGTTCCTGTTTCTGTCGGAAAGAATCCACACCTAGGAAGATTCTTTTTCCTCCATCCAGCGGTGTCTTCTCTACGAAGCATCGGCTACTTGCTTCTTATCCCCTTCTGCTGGAGCTGGATTTTTGGGGACAAAAGGTTTCACCCACTTCTCAAAAGCTCTTACGACTGTGGCCAGTTCAGCCACTTGGGGGGATCCCTCCACAAACTCAACATCAGCTTCCCAATGCTGAGTCCGTGGGTTCCTCCAAGTCATCACCAACTTGTTGGAAGCCCCAGATGCGTCCTTGAAAACTGTGAGAGCTTTGAGTGGTCTCCTACTCCTCAGGAGGAATGAGGTGGAATTCCTCATTGAACAACTTGTGGGACGGGGCATGGACTGATATTTGTCCCCTGTAGCTGTCCAGAGATAATTGGAGACTGGCATTGCTCTGGAGCAAATGCTCAAACATCTCTTTGGTCAGTCTCTCAGGAGAGTTCTTTCCCTCCTCAGAAAGTCTGACCAGGAGGTGAATACATGCAAAGTCACAACCCGCCAATTCACACAATCTCACCCTGGCCTTCAGAATCAGCTGAGCCATCAGCTCCCATGGCTCTGTTATGATCTTGGATCTTTGGTGAGAGAGGAAGACCCACTCTATGATCAAGAGTGAATCTCTCTGCTCCTCGATCCATTGGAAAATCAAACCATGCAGATGTGGCAGCTTTCCTAGAACAATGAAATGGAAAGGCACCTTTAGCTCACATCGATGAGCCTGCCTCTCTGACAAGGCTTTTTGTACCTTTTCGATTGCTGTCTTTGCCTCTGGGGTCAGTTCCCTGGGAGACACCAGCTCCCTCTCCCCCTTCAATAAATTGAAGAGGGGTTCTAGATCTTGATTTGTGAGGCCTAGCCAGGGTCTTACCCAATTCAAAGACCCACACAGGGAGTGGAGATCCACTAGGGTTTTTGAATTGCAATCAATTTCTAGACTCTGTGGAACAATGGTCCTCTCAGTGATTTGTAAACCCAGGTACTTCCAAGGTGGCATCCTTTGAACCTTGTCTTCCTGCAACTGAAATCCAGCAGAGGTTAAAACTTTAACCACTAGGTCAAGCGTGTGTTGGAGTATAGAGTCATTGGGGCACACACAAGCACATCATCCATGTAGTGAAGGATGATGGTGTCCTTTCTCTTGGCGCGTACCAGAGACAGCAATGAGGCTACGTATTGTTGGCATATGAAAGGACTAGACTTGAGGCCCTGAGGCAACACCCTCCTGTGATAACACTTCATTGGGGCTTGTCTATTTACAGTGGGAACTGAGAATGCAAACCGTGAGGCATCTTCAGTGTGCAATGGAATTTGGAAGAAACAGTCCTTGATGTCTAGGACAGCCAATTGTCAATCTCGAGGGAGCATTATTGGAGTGGGCATCCCTGGTTGGAGAGATCCCATGTCTTCTACAATTTTGTTTATTTTTTGGAGATCATGGAGCAACCTCCACTTGTCCTTCCCCGGTTTCTTTATTACAAAGACCGGGAAATTCCAGGGGCTTGTTGTCTTTACGATGTGCCCTTGAGCCAATTGTTCTTCCACGAGCTCCTGAAGCGCCTTGAGCTTCTCTTTACTCAAAAGCCACTGTGCTACGCATCTCGGGGTATTTTCCAACCACTTTAACCTTTGGGTAGGGTGCTCTACAGTGGCTTTTTGCAAAAATCTTGGGGTGTCTTAGGAATGACCAATTGGACTCCCCACTGGGACATGGCGTCTCTCCCCCACAGGGGGGCCTTATAGTCTGCTACGAATGGATGGACATTTGCTACTTGTCTGTCAGGTCCCTCAATTTGCACAATGTTTTTTGAAATCCTTGCCAATGTGATTCCTCCTATGCCCTGAAGCTTGCCAGCCACAGGTTGTAATTCCCAATTTGATGGCCACATGGTCTGCGGCAGAATCGTGATGTCCACGCTGGTTTCCAGAACTCCCTTTACTTGGAGGCGCTTTGACCCACAGGCAGTGTTGCATGCCATAGAGGGTTTACCCTCTCCCACCACCTCTGCCCAGTAGACCTCTGGTGATTTTCGGTCTGCTGTGATCTCTGCTGGAAACTGAATGGCTTGGACAAGAATTTGCCCCTCTACGAGATAAAAGGGTGGGTGCATGCAGCGTGCCAACAACATGAGGCCTATTATCTTCCCCTTAATGATCATGGGAGCTATCTCAATTTCCAAGGGTGTGGGTGCTGTGTCCCCAATAACAAAATACTCACTGTCCAATCCAATGTGGTAAACCATCAGGTCCTGTGAGATGTTTGACAGGTCCACTGTAATGACTGTCCAATCAGTAGATCTGAAATGAAAACCTTTGGTAGTCAAAAGCCTGAATCAGCCTCGTGGCTGCCAAACCTTGTTAGTTGAACATTTGACATTTACATTTTTCTGCACCCCCACACTGTTTGACCCATCATCCTCCCCTTTTTTTTAAGAGAGAGGCTTTTGCAAATGTGAGTCCTGCTATATTCATATCTTTGTGCGTCATTGTATCAACAGCGGGTACGCGCTGTAAATTCAGGTTTTGTGTTTGTTGAATTTCTTCTGCTTCTGGTTCTGAGGGCACGTTCTGGCAAAGTGTCTCGGTTTCTTGCAGCAGAGGCAGATGATGCTCTGCAGCTGGTCTGGTGACATTGGTTGCCTGCTTGGGTTTGGTACCGCAGGTGCCGTAGGCTGTGGGTGTGCAGGTCCTGGATTCCTTTCAGGTGCGCAGAACAATTCTGCCTTCTTTGAACAAGCTTCTATCATCTGTGACAGATTAGGCAGTGGTTGGAGGGGAAGGCTAAGAATAATTCTACAACAGGTGTCATTAGCATTCCTCTGAGCTATCTCCTTAATCAATTCTGCCTGTGCCCTGGGGTCCTGTACTTGTTGCTCCACCTGTGTTCTCAGATGATCAACAAACTGCAAGAAATTCTCTGTAGCAAATTGCTTAATATTAACATAGCTGCCCTTCCCTTCTGTTGTTGGTAGCTGATAAAACATTTTTTCTGCAACAGCACAGATCCTAAGTAAAATGGGCTTGGATAACACTCGAGTTTGTTTTTCTGGACAATGCCAGACACCTTCACAACACTGGTGATCAGGTGTGATATCATGTCCATCATTGTCTTTAGCAGCACCAGGAGTTTTTTGAATCTCATGTAATAATGTTTTTAAAGCTCTTTTCCACATACTTTCCCACAGATCATACTCTGAGGGGAATAACAGACATCTAAATAAGTCTTTGATGTCACTGAGCACCATCTCATTGGAATTAAAAGTGGCACAAAACATGCCCTTAAATATTGCACTAGATCTGCCAAATTCTCACTGTATTTTACAAAGCTCCTTTTTATCCTTATAGGACAACGGCTGATGAACCCCGGTGCCGTTTCTCTTACCGACATACGTGACAGGTGCTACAGAGAAAATGTGTTCATCAACATTTGCCTGAGGTCTTGAAATTCTGCTGGACTCCCAGTGTCTGAGGAAATAGGAGGTACAGCGTTTGCAATCCCTTGGGGGCTGGTAAGAGGCAGCTCTCTCCGTCTGTCCTGGGTCCCTGGGAGAGGCTGCTCATGCCCCCTTGCCATGAGGAAATCGCCCCCCCCCCGCCGCAGTTTTGAGTTGAGGTGGGCCCGCCCCCTTCATTGTTGCCATGGCAGCTCAGAGGGAGGCAGGGGGAGGAGGGGTGGGGCGGGACTGCCGAAGGCACAAAGGGATTAGGGAAGGGGTATGGAGTAGGGGTGGGGATCGGGGGAAAGAAAGGGTTATGGGAAGAAGGAGCAAACACGTGTCAGATGCCATTATTCTCCGACATGTGTAGTGTGGGTCCCAGGGGACTTGCAACCTGGCCAACGCCCTGGGAGGGCATTTCACTCTTGGAAGAGTCAGCCTGAGAAAAACCCAGTGTGTTAAAAGGGTACTGGGAGGATGGTACAATATCTAAACCAGGATATAAGGGAGGATTGGGGGGATCAGGAAAGGGGTTATGTGGGGAATTTGTCTGTGCCTGACTGTTTTTTTTGTAAGTCTAAGAGCTGCTTACGAGCTTGTAGAAAAATTGGAATAAATAGAGATGCCAATTCATCGTTTTGTTCAACTTTATATGTGAGTATCTGTCCAATGTCATCCCAAAATGAGACAGAATCTATATTTTGAAGGTCATATTATGGTAGTTCTGTTGATAACCAGCACACAAATTGTTTCATCAGCTGCTTGGAAATTCTAACATTAATTAAATCGTCTTGAAGCTGTTTTAATACACTTTTTTGATGAACAGATAGCTGAGTGTCCATATCTTGATATTTTTAAAAGCTATTTTTCCAATATCCACCCTCAGATGCAGTAAAACTAGCTTGGCAGTTCTGTATCGCCGAGTTACAGCGAGTACAGACGGGGCCAACCACGTGGCCAGGAGCGCTTTTCATGCCGCTTTTTTCCCAGCTCTGGTGGCACTGGGGGGGTCCTGCTGCCTTTGCCTGGCTTGTGGGGGCCTGCCTGTGCCGTGGTTACCCCCAAAAACGTGGCTCTGAGGGCCGGAGCGGCTCCCGCACTGCCGGGGCTCCAACCGGCAGAAAAAAAAGAAAAAAAAAAATCTCGGTTTACAGAAGTCAGCCGCAAGGTCCTAGAGTCCACCTGCCACAATCCTGACGGTAAACACAATTCCCTCCTAGTTAGGAAGTTATACCCCGGGTAACCGCCAAACGGAGAGACTTACCTGTCCTTTGAGGGTGTGGTGCCATACCAGAAGCATTCAAAGTTCCTGTTCTAAGCCCACTTGTGATCGGACGCCACACACAAGCTATGGACTTTTTCCCTAAACACTATAGATACAGAATTTGGTCAAAAATGCTACAGGGTAGTTGATCTTCCCTAAAGAGCTTTTGAGACCCCAGTTAAAGGTCTCCAGCTCACACATGGGTTTCTAATAATTCATAAAAACCTACGATGGGTGCTAACTGAAATAAATCCCCCTGTAGCCTTTCCAGTGTTCCAGTGCTAGCTCAGACCTTGGAGGGCTTTGGAGGAATATTTCAGGGAAAGGACAAAGGATCCAAAAGAGACTCTGACCCCCAGCTGTAGTTCAAGACGTTTATTCCAGATGGTTACCAGAGGGGAAAGAGGAAGAGTGCGGAAGAAGGGGGCCTTATCTAGGCTTCTGCTAGGGAGAGAGAACTGAAACACAGCCAATAGGGTCAGAAAGGGGAGGAAGGGTTAAACTACATGGTTACAGGCTCTAAGGGTCTCTGAGAGGGGAGAAAGCATTCCCTGGGGGAATGCAACACTGCACAGTGTGCAGAGCTGACTATGAAAAGCAGCCAGAGGAAGAAAGAAAAAAAAAGGTTGGTAAAGGAGAGAGGAAGCTAGAGGACACTTCTTCAGTGCTGATCAGTCTTGATGATGGAAGTCCTTCATTTGGCCAGCTCTCATTTTATCTCTCACTGAAAACAAAAACCTATGAATTCTTTCTGCTAATCAAACTTAGTAGATGGCCTATGCAGTGGATTAAAGCTTCCTAATAAAAATGGACACTCCTTAGGAACAGTAAGTTTTTATTATATTACTGCACATTGTTATACATTGGAAGGTGGGTAGAGTGAAGATTTTATTTCTTGAGCTGAACTTTCTGCACTAGAATTAATTTTTGATTTTTTTTTTGTTTTAGGCAATTAAAATGTTTTATTCATAACATTTTAACAGATTTATATCAAGATAAAAATAAATTATTATGGGCTGACTATGCACTGTCATGGTTTTAAGCCCAGCTGGAAATGAAACACCACATAGCTGCTCACTCAACCCTCCCTTCTCTTCCCTCCCCTATCCCAGTTGAATGGGGAAGAGTATTGAAGTAAAACTTGTATGTTGAGATAAGAACAATTTATTAACTGAAAATAAAGAAAAATATAATAATAATAATAATAATAATAATGATAATGATAAGTAATAATAATGATAATAAAAGGGAGAAAAAACAAGTGATACCAAATACAATTGCTCACCACCCACTGAATCAGAAAATAGAACTCATTTCCAAAATAACCTCAGAGACACTTGGGCCAAAGTACTGTGTCATCATAAGACTTTCTTTTCAAGGCGAAGGAAAGTGTTCTGAGCAGTGGGATGAGGCACAGGGTATGTTTCCAGCCATCCAGTGGTTGCTTCCACCATCGCAAGCACATGGTGCTTGCCGTCATATATTGACAATTGAGAGAGAGATGGAGAAGACTGACTAGTGATCAGAATCCATTTTTACTGTGAGCTACATATGCTTATATACCATTCTAGGAAGGTGATGCAGGGAAATTATGGGTTAAAGATCAAGGGGTAGCTGACTAGACAATGTATATTCCTTAACATTCACTGGGCTTGCAAAAGCAGGAATGAAAGAATGCAAGGCTGTTGTGATAAGGAGGACTGTTTGGACCTCTAAACTGGCCAAGACCAGCCCTGAGGCTTGGACTGCAACCAAGAGACCAGGGAGCATGCTCAAGGAGGCAAGGTGAAAAGTTCAACTCTGAGGAAGACTCCTTACTTCATCCTGTATGACCACCATACGACCACCAGAGGGCACTGTGCAAGCGCTGAAGGACTTAAGTTCATTATAATATGAAGCGAGACTAGGCAGGGCTAGGTAATGAATATGTATAGGGGTATTGTGAAGCTTAATGCACATGTAATATTTTAGAGACTAAATGAAGAAATGAGTGTTGCTGACAATGCGCATGTTTGTGGTGGAGTGATCCTCTGTGTGCCAGGCGCTGAAATAAACATACCTACTTTACAACTTTTGAGAGTTGTGGAGTCTTTCTGCAATTCAAAGGCTAGTAATTTTTTACTACAATGATTAGGTTCAACATCCCACAAACTTATACATTTGGCAGCATGTCTTGCTTGCAGAGGTTGATTCAATCTTCTTTTCTTGTCGTCAATCATGATCCAATCTTCTGTAATCTTCAAAGCTCTGTTCTTGCCAAGGCATCTTTGTTATCAAACTGGCTATGCTAATTAAATCTGCAGTGCTCTCTGTCCTGTGTACCCCAATATCTCCCCCTACTGTTTCAATCAAGAACACTTCCTTAATGGCCTTATTAACTAATCTCTGCACACACTGAAGCAAGCAAGGTATCATGATAAATACAATTATTATCGAAATCATCACATGCATACCTATCCTAAAAAAATCTTTTAGCCATGGTGCTAAACCCCAGCCATTAAATAGGTTATCTAGCCAAGATTCATATTCTACTCTTAGTTTAAATACACTATCCTTAAATTGCTGTATGCTTATATGGATAGATTCCAAGTGATCAGAAAGGTTTATACAACACATTCCATCAAAATCTTCACACCCATGCCCTTGTGCTAAAAGCAAAAAAATCTATCCCAACCCTATTTTTCAAAGTAGCGTGTCTTACACTGTCAGCATCTATTACTAGGTTTGATAAAGCAGAGCTGGTGGCTTTTGTCTGTTTTGCCAACCAGCAAGCTGCCTTATTTAATTGACTTAAAGCCTTTTTTGCAGCCAGTCCTAGACAAAGCAAAGAGACCCAATTCATCTGGGTCTCAAACCACAAAGAAAATTCATCACTGCAGTATTCATCAAATGCATGTAGACTGTGCCTTATTCTGCACGGATATTTGTACTGTAAAATCATGGATGCATTAGGTGTTAGCACATCAAATCGTCCCAAACTACAGGGACCGCCTTTTATGTGCAAAGGGATAGCAGCCCAGGCCCGATCTCCACAAATCAAAAACATTCCCGATGGCAGATAGGAGGGCATTAATGGCTGTGTAGTGGTTTCAAGTTTGTTAATTTTTGTTTTCTAAAATTAGTGTAGTGGTTTGAGTGTTTATTAGAACAATTTCCTTTTTTTCTTCTGTGAGATAGGATTAGGAGGAAAGCAAGTAGCTCAAAACTTAAAAGGGAATAAAGATAGGTTTATTAACAAAATTATAAGAGAGACAAAATTAATAAGAATCAGAATAAAACTTTCAAAACACTTCTCTCTCCACTTACAGTTTTTTTTTCTTTTTTACAGAACATACAAAGACAAAACTTGGAACTCTAGGTCAGTATTACTTATAAAATAGTTTTTTATCAGTCTGTTTAGAGAGAGAAGTCTCATTTTGTCTGTTATGGTAACTTTCTACCAGAAAGAACAGTTCACTTGTGGTTTTCAATCTTTACAAAAACAGTTGTTTGGGAATTTGTAATTGTGAAGGCCATCCCATAACATGCAGCTTTTCCAGCAACTGCATATGGGCTATGGACACTTCTGCATACTCATGTGGTATCATTTTAAAGATGAACAGTTTTAAAAAGCAAAGGATTTTTTTCATCTCGAGGAACAGAGATCTTTTCTCTTTCTAGGGGCAGATCATTTTCATCTCATCTCTTTGTTTAAGCTTCTTATGAGATCACAGCTACTTCAATATTTACTTAGTCTATCACAAATGCCTTTGCTTATCTCTATAATTTAAATACTCTCTTTATCTCTCTAAAGCATATTTTCTTATAGTTTAAAGGGATATTCTAACATATTACAGTCTGTTACTATGGCTCACAGAAAATTTTCAGCCTAAAATCAAGACATCTTATCTTCTCTATTTAAGATGTCACTCTTTTACTGACCCTGATATCTTCATATTGTCTTTTTATACGTCTTACTCTGTCTTTTCGAAGACTAGGAGAAAGGTTAGTGCTTTGCAAGTTTTATCTGTGCAAGGAAAGAGTTAACAGCCTACCAGGTCATGGCTGAAAGTGGTAGATTCAGGCTGTGTGGGGGCTAGAGCCAGGATCTCTCTAAGCATAGGGTGTCTTGTTTGGTTACACTAGCCAGAGTTATCCAAAAGTTTGTTTTGGGTTGGTCAACAGGCCAGGCTGTGCTAGTAAAAGCAAGCAGTGCTAATAAGCATAAGCATAGCATCTGATTTAATCCCATGTGGGGGGCTTTTTTGTGTGTTTTTTGGTTTTGTGGGTTTTTGGGGGTTTTTTTCTTAACTATGTTGTGGCAAAACCCCCTTTTTGGATTTTAGTTTCCAAGCATATCTTTTAGCACATTCCCTTTTTGTCTTTTCCCAAGCTCATTCAGGGACTGGCCAAATATAAGGCAGTAAGTTGTTTTGTCTACACTCTACTTTGCAAATATGGATATTTTCAGATTCCCTCAAAACTTCCCTTCTGAGGATAGGGAGGTGAGGGCTATCCTTTTCCTCATGGCCTACTACAACTAAAAATTCAGTGGTCTTATACCTTATTTGCAACTCCACATCATAACATGTTTCACACCATGCTTTTGCCAAAAGGAGTCTGTAATACCACCTGCCATGGGTTAACACAGTTTAGTTTTTAAAGAGGAATACTGCCCTGTAAAGACCTGTTAATTTCCTGTAGAAGAGACAGACACCTATCAAAAGCCAATTTTTAGATACTGACATTGTTTAACCACTGAGGAAACTAAATGTGACTTCGGGAATACACATATAAAGTCCTGATTGTGTTCAAGCCGGCCCTTGCTCTTCCCGCTGCAGGAGAAGGTAACACCAGCCCCCTGGGGCCGTTCCTGGAGCAGCCCAGGCCAGCTGGGGGAGAGCTGGCTCGGACCTGGCCTGGCAATGCCGACAGGCCCCCATCGGCTGCCAGCAGGGGAGAAGGAGGCTGCAGCTTAACATCTAGCCAATTTTAAAGCTTACTCCGAGCTGGCTAACCTGAGAAAGATGTCTGCCAAGCCCCTAACAGCAGCTCCAGGCTTGGGCTGGGGCTGACCCCTCTCTGCTGCTGGCCTCTCCCAGGGCCTGCAAGAGGCCTGTCCGGGCTCTGCTTTTTCTGCCGGCTGGCTGGGCCCACCCCATAAGACCGGGAGTAGGAAGGAGCCATCTATGTTAAGCTATTAAGATTCCTGACTACCCAAGCCACTCCGATGTCTCGATGGGAGCTCTTCCTCTGACACGGCTGGTATAGTTCCCGCTAGCTCTGTCTCCCGGCTGTGCCAAGAGCTGTTCTCAAACCTGCCAGCAGGTTCAGGTAATGATGCAGAACAAGGCGATTCTTCCATGGCAACAGGTGTTACAACAGGTGCCTAGATTTCAGAGCAAGAACTAGAGAAGACTCCTTTTTGTACAATTTCTCAGAGACCTTTATTCCCCAAGACAGGGGTACAAAAATAAGCCAAGAACAAAGCCCGCGCCTGCTTTTAAACCCGAGAGGTGGGGAAGTGTGGAACAAGCAGGTGATTGGTCCCAGGACAGATGGACAGGGGTTTTTCCATAACATAGGGCAGGATCGGGGTGAGATGGACAGCTGACCGAAGCTTCTAGGAACGGGGCAGGGGTAGGGGAGGTACACAAAGATGGGGACATGCCTGGGCAGCACCCGACCCTTCAAGCAGGGGGAAACAGGGAGGAACCATTGAAATACAGAACTCCAAACAGCTTATCCAAAACCCACCACCACAATTCCTCCTTCCAAAACCCATCACCACATTCTTCCCTGCCTCCACCAGCGCAGCTTTGAAATCTAACACCGTAAGCAGCAACTCAAAAGAAAAAAGACCTGGGCAAGATATTAACTCTTTCCTTACACAAATAAAACATCCAAAGCCCTAATCCTTCTCTGAGTGAGAGGAAAGGGACAGAGTGAACATAGAGAAGACACAGTATGAGACAGAAGTCAGTGAAGACAGAGTAAAAAAATTAATTAAGAAGAGATTGAAGAATTGTCATTTTAAGCTAGACTTCTCTTATTAAGCCATAGTAATGAACTGTATATATAGATTATCCCTTTAAATCATAGAAAAATATGCATTTTAAAAGATGATTATTCAGATTTTTAGATTTAAACAAAAGTACTTGTAATAATCTGAGTGAATATTAAATTAGTAGCTGTGATCCTGTAATCCCATGAAATGTATGAACAAAGAGAGATGAGAAGCCCTCTGCACCAGTAGAGAAGTATAAAGACATCTCTGTTCCCTAAGATAAAGAATCCTTTGCCTTTAGAGTTGCTTATCTTTAAAAATGACACCCCAGTATGCATTAGTCCATAACCCATATGCAGCTTAGGAAACTGCTACTGGGAGGAGCTTCATAGTCTGTAGAGAGTTTTTTCCAAGCAAGTGCAGATTTGTGACATGGGAGCCACCAAAGGATTGTTTCTTGTGATGATGTTACCATGGGAGTTCTAAGAGCCACTCTTCTCTCCAAAGAACTAATAAAAAAAATTTTTTAAATAGTGAAACTAACTAAAAATCACAAGTTTTATCTCTTTATGTTGTTAGTGGGAAAGTGAACACAGAGGAAGAAGGAGGAGTGTTTTAAAAGTTTCGTTCTGATTCTCATTTTCTTCTTTTAGTGTGTGTTAATAAATCTATCTTTATACCTTTAAGTTTAGGCTTTTGCTTTGCTTTTCTCCTGATCCTATCTCACAGCAGAAAAGATACTTAAACCACTACACTAAATTTAGCAAACAAAATTCAGCAAATACAAAACCATTAAACCACCAATTTCCACACTTTTTACACTGACATAAAACCCAAGGTTCACAGTTTCCTTTACAGGTGAGACAGATGTTAGTCATGAACTGCAGTCTCAGTGTGGTTCCTCCTCTCCCTCCTCTTCCGGGGGCTTGGCAACATCCTGGCCTCCGTCAGCTGCTGGTAGAGGTTCCCAGAATGGTTTCACATTCCTTGTGGGGGTCCAGCATGGTTCCTTCTCTGCAGAGACACAAGCAAAGCCCGAGTGATCAAAGGGTAAGGGCCAAGGATTTTACCAGATTCTGGGTCATGGATTAGTACAGGTGGTTTGTCCTTGCAGGAAAGAGATGTGGATGATGCAAAATGCCTAGTCATAGGGGGATTTAAGTCTGTCATTGAACAGCTCAAAAAATTAAAAATATATAGGGCTTTGTATAGTCTTTCAGCAGATGTGTGTCCGGCCTCCCCCTTTTTGTTGGACCTGGAGATGCTTGAGGGAGACGTGGGCCCACTCTATAATGGACTGCCAGGTGGGTGAGTGGGGTATACCCATCTTGTGGGTAATACCCCATAATGAGAAAAAATTTGCAACTTTACTGGAAATGTATGCAGGGCCATTATCTGTCAATCTGTTGCAGAATTCCTAATGTGGCAAAGGCAGCACTGAAATTATGACAAGCACCCTTGCTGTTTCTCCTGTGTGGGCTGAGGCAAACAGAGCACCTGAAAAGGTATCAATAGAAGCATGCAAAAATTTCAAACGGCCAAATTCAGGAAAGTGTGTCACATGTTTGCCAAATTTGTAAGCTCCGTAGACCTCTTGGATTGACCCCTGTGTTCACATTAGGAAGAGAGCAAAGCTGAAAATCAGGACATATTTCAATAATACCAGAAGCTTGTGCTGGAGTGAGCTCAAAAAGTCTTACTAAAGCCCCAGCATTCTGGTGAAAAAATGAATGACTCACTCTAGTCTGTTCTACTTTGGTAAAACATGCTGCACTGATAGAGTTAACAAGTCTGCCTGGGTGTTGCTTTCTGTGAGAAACCCTGGCAAATCGGAATGTGACCTTATATGCATGACAAAGTAAGGAGCAGTCCTTTGATCTAAGACAAAAACTAGTAGCTTCAATCAGTAAAAAAGAATATAATTTTTAACTTGTTTTAAGGCAGAGTGAGGAATTAGGTTAAAAGGTGTGCTGAATTTCTGAAACACTCTGACCACAGTAGCTAATTCTACAATCTGCCGACAGCCTTCGACAACAGCAATGTCAGATTGCCAGGCTCTGGTTTCAGAATGCCTCCATGTAATCACTGATTTATGGGTTTTCCCAGAGCCATCTGTTAGTATTGTCATAGTTTGCAAAGGAATGTCACTTCTCTTTGGCTTTGGGAGCAAATTAAAAGAACAGCTTAACATTTTGGGCTTGGATGGATGGATAGATATCTGCTTTGGGTAATCTGGTAAAGCAATTTGCAATTTCTCAAATTTCTGTAGCAACCAATCCAAATAGAACATTTTAAGAGGTAAAAAAGATACCGTCAAAATCCCCTCCAACCAAGGAGGTCAGTCTTTGATGAGCTTTGACAACTGACATGGCCATAAGTTCATCTTGCATGGAAATAGTCTTGGGCATATTATTAGGCAAAAAGACCCATGAGATAATTAGCAGAGGGTCTTTTTTCTGAGGCCCACTGAAATATCAAGCTATGTGTCTTCCTGTCAGGATTTAAAATGATAAATCACAGTCATAACTCTGGAGCCCAGTGAGCTGATTGCCTCTGTGGAATAGCATCAGCTACTTCTTGAATCGCAGTTTGTGCCTTTGTGTTTAATATCTAGGTGATAAGAGACCAGGCTCTCCCTTTAATAGGGCAAACAATGGCTCTAAATCTGCATTTGAGATTCCGAGCAAGGGACTGACCCAACTTATAAGTCCCTAGCAATTTTTTGCATTGTGCAGTTTTGATTTCAGTTAAAATTTGCAAAGGTTGTGCCGAAATAGAGTGCATTCCGATGCACCAGCCCAGATATTTCCATGGGGATGTCCTTTGAACCTTTTCAGAAGCAATGGTCAGACTCGCTGATGTAACGGCCTGGCTGATGGCCAGCACTGCTTCATCCATTCGAATCACAGTTTCTGTGAATAAGAATATCATCCATATAATGATACAGTAGAACATCAGGCATACGTTCTGGGTTGGGCTCAAGGGTCTTTGCAACAGATCACTGGCAAATAGTAGAGGTAGTCTGCATGCCTTAGGGTAATACTATCCAATGATATTGAATTAGTGACGCCTGCATATTAATGCTCGGTACAGAAAAGCTGAATTTTTGTGCATCATCCAGATGCAGTGGAATATCAAAGAAACAATCTTTTAAATCAATTACTGTCATATGACAATTTCTGGGGATCATGGAAGGGGAAGGGAGCCCCAGTTGGAGGGCTCCCATTTCCTCCAATGCTTCATTTATTTTCCTCAAGTCATGCAACAGCCTCCACCCCCCCGATTGCTTTCTGATCTCAAACACGGGTGAATTCAAAGGGCTATTAGATGGGACTATATGTCCTTTTTCCAGCTGTTTTTGTACAAGTTCTTGTAATACACATAGCTTATCTAATGATAGGGGCCACTGGTCCACCCAAACAGGGTCAGAGTTTTTCCAAGTGAATTTGTGGGTGTCGTGCACCCAATGATCCCTATAGAAAATTTGACTGCATAAAAAATCCCCACTGTGTCAAGACATCCCTCCCCCATGAGACCAGAGAGACAACACAAAAGGTTTGATTATAGCAATTTGTCTCTCAGGCCCTGTGATGTGTACCAAGTTTTGGCTCTGTAGGCTTTGACTGTTCCCACCCATGCCTGCAGCACAGTCATTAACGGCCAATCCCTGGGCCATTGGCTTTTTGAGATAACAGTCACATGTGCACCAGTATCAATAAGACCTGTTAAAATAAGGTCTTTGCCTTTCAGAGTCACTTTGCACTGGCATGTGGGATGCTGAGATGTGATACATTGTGTCCAAAAAATTTGTAGGAACCCTGTGAAACCAAACTGTTCTCCTCTCTGTTCAGTTATCAGGGATGCAGATGGGGTACTGCCAGGAAAGGTACTAGTTGGGCTACATTGCTCCCAGCCGGGACCATACAAGGGTGGCTGGGGGGTCCAAGCCATTGATTCTCGGAAATGAGTCCACAACTCATCAGAGTTGTAAAGTAGGTATGTTTATTCAGTGCTGACTTGCAAGGGGAATTTTCCTCCCACAGCATGCAAAACTCTAAGGACTCACCTCTCTATTTATTCTCTAAAGTGTTACATATGCATTAAGTTGCACAATATGCCTATACATATTCATTACTGCCAAGGCCGTTTCTACAGGTTAATAGATCTTAAAGGTCCAAGAACATTTTAAAGTCTTATACGAAGTTGTTTATTACATGAAAGCGTATGTCTGAAGGTGCAAGAGTCCTAAATGAGCCGTCTTACAATCATACAATTGGTTACGAGTATAAAATCTTAGAAATAAAATACCAGAATAAACAGTAGTCTTAACATGGAATTAAACATACCATTCCAGCCTTAGGATAAAACAACCTTCAGCTCCTGACTCCAAGCAGGGTTCCCGGCCACAGGGATTGCAATAACAGGAAGGGGTCCTGAGATCACGAATCCCAAGCAGGGTTCCCGGCTGCGGGGTCGCAGAGGCAGGAAGGGGTCCCGGGGTCCCAAACCCTCGCAGAATCCCCGGTAGCCCCGAAGAGAGTTCTGGGGCAAGCGCTGCAAGGGGATAGGGAAGGGAACTCCGGGGCCCTGATCTCAAGCAACAAAGACTACAATAGATGGTACCTTTAGAATCCCATTTTGGCTCCCTGGCAGGGCTCCTTCCTCAGGCTGAAGAAGGTGTAGGTTGGATCGATAGATCAGATTGATTGATCCATACCTCCACTTCCAACCCAGAGGCTTTTTATCTATATCTTACAAATGCATATTCATACCTTTATCTACACACTACCCAATCTAGGTGAAATTCTCTAAGTTCTTAAAACTACGAAAAACTACGAAAAGCAGTATCAAAAACCTACACATGTAGCATATCTGTTAGTGCAAAAAAACTCTATCTTGCTAACGTAAACATTATATCTTGTTATATGAAAAACTTTATCTTAACATACTTAAAAAACTTTATCTTATTTGCGCAAAATTCATACCAAAAATTATAAACAGTACTCTACTTTTGTTATGTCTAAACTCTATCACTAGGCCTGAAGCTCTGTACTTCTACACTAACAACTAGGCACTTAGGGCATGTGAAGCTTAAAGCTGAAGCTTATATTTCTACTTTACGTGTGTGTGGCTTTATATATTCTAACTTTTCTAAAGTTTTAATTCAATCCCTGCAGTTCTCACTCTCTGTGGGGGATCCATGGAAACATGGACTCCAACACATTACCTAGCCCCACCTAGCTTCCCCTTGCATGAAAATGAGCTTATCTGTCTTTTTGTGCTTGCGCAGTGCCCTCTGGTGGTCATATGGTGGTCTTCATGATGAAGTAAGACAAGTCTTCCTCAGGTTTGAACTTTTCGCCTAGTCCTCTTGCACATGCTCACTGGCTTCTTGGTCACAGTTCAAGCCGCAAGGTTAGTCTTGGTCCAAACAGTTCTCCTTATCACAGCCTTACTCAGGCAGTTTCTTCCTTATCCGCTAGCCTTGCATTCTTTTCATCCTGCTTTTGCAAGCAATGGCCTTGCCTGCCTTTGCAAGCACAGCAAATGTTAAGCGAGATACATTGTCCAGACTGCTACCCTTAATTAATTACCTCTTAACTCAACCCCCTTGCTTCATCCCCCCTTTCTAGAAAATAAGTAAATTCTTTTACTTAATACAAAAATTCTTCTTTCAGATTTCTACAATATGTATCTCTCAAAACCTTACCATGTACCTTTGACAAGGAGGTTGATATTGTCACTTGTTTCAACATTCTCCAGTTCCAAACAAGTACTACAAAAGATACTAATAAACTTACGCTAATTAACATTAATAAAACAATAATGGGGTGACAAAACGTATCCAAAATCCCAGTCATGGTTGGTGACCATCCAAAGAGGGTTTGCCACCAGTGATTACTCACGTCTTGTTTTATTCTCTGCAAAACTCTGCTTATTTATTTTGTGTCATGATGAACAGTAATTAGAGTTTTCTCTCCCTTTTCCTGGATTTCTCTCAAAATTTTAATCAGATCTTGGTGTTTCATTAATTGCTTCACTAATGTAAGATTCATTCCGATAGTTGTTGGTAATAACCCGTGATACATTGTGTAATTAGATTTTATCAGCTGATACCTGATATAAAAAGTCTACCCCAACAATCTTAACAAAATTACAAATACAAAAATTAGAATAATTCTTAACAGACAAACCTACATTGTCATTATCTATTTCTATAAAAGCACAAGCAGTTTTTAAACATACGCAGCCTTGACCAATATATACAAGCAGTCTTTTGAGAAGTATCTGGATGTATTTCAAACTCACAGGAGCCTTGCTCAGTGTCAAGACATATGTCTTGAGCATCAATTGTATTACTTTCACAAATAAACCCTTGCTGTTCTTGGGCAATGCAAGATTCTAAATTTACGGTTTGCCATTTCTCATTAACCCTCCGGGCCCATACTCTATGTTCCGAGGGGTAGAGTACTGTCCCTCAATGATTTAATCCTAGTGCAATGATGGGATGAATAACATAAACTGTGGCATTACATATAGTAAGCACAAAGGCAGTAGCCATGTTAGCAGTAGGATCATAGGTAAAATTTACCAGGGTCCACCAAGATTGAAATTTTCTTTCAAAATTGGTAGCATTGTCCCAAATAGCTTTTCGAATCTCAAACTGAAAAGCGTCTTTACTTTGTTCTCTTATGATTAAGGCAGCTGTTGACTGTAGCCATAATTGTGCTTTCATACAACTGAAAGCCAATGACATATTACCTTGAGCCATACTAAATGCATCTATTACCAACCTATGGTCTTGGTCCTCTGTTTTTTCCCATCTTGGTAATGCTTTTGAAACTTGCCATTGACTAGTTCCTAATGCCAATAAGGATGACTGTAGGGGCTGTTTTAGTTTTGTTGAATCACTTGTTGCAGTGGTTAGCTTATTGTGTTGGTTTACCATGGATGGTAAAAACCAATTAGTGACTGACTTTTAAGATTGATAGGCAGATTGGCTAATTAAATACAAGTATACACCTCTGGGTCACACAGCCTTAAAAATCAGCCCGGTAAGCCAGGGGAGTTCCTTTTCCTTCCAGCCAGTGGAGCAAATAACACCAAGGCAGCAGCTGGGCAGGCTGGGCTAGGCCCTGCTGCCCCACTGGGCTTGCAGGGCCAGGCCATGGCCAGGCCTGGTGGCAGCTGGCAGCAGGGGAGGAAAAGGTCCCCGATACTAACATTTTAAACTCACCCGCCAGCCAGGGCGAGATGTTCCCTTCCCCCTTCCCCCTTCCCCCTCTCCCCCTCTCACTGGGACCCAGGGAGCAGCTCTGAGTGGGCCTACACCATGAGATCAAAAGGTGGAAAGTGTCCACTAGCCTCCCCCATCGGCATGGCTTTAAGTTTCCAAAGCCGTGCAGCCTAGAGCCACAGCCTGCCAGAGATCACATGACCATCTGCAGGCCGAGACAAGAACATTAACTCTTTCTGAGCACAAGATAAAGCTTTCAGAACTCCAGTTCTTTCCCTGAGAGGAAAAGAACAAAGTAATTAAACTATAAAAAAAATACAACATAGACAGCATAGACAATCAGTAAAGAGAGAGTGAAAAGACTATTTCAAGAAAGTAGTAAAGAGTTGCCTTATTGGCTAGACTTCTCTAGTGAACTATGAAGAATGGACTATTTCCTGTAACTTATGAATGCTGTTCAGAAGGATGCAAAGCTCTAAAAAAAGTGATATGAAGCCCTTCACTACTAGAGAAAAAGGAGATCTCTAGTTTTAGAGATGAAGATGATTTTGGAGATGGAAGAGGAGAATTGTGGTTTTATACTGGAAGAGGCATCCTTAAACAGTACCCTAAATAAACAGACATTGACCCATGTGCAGTGTTGAGAAAGCTGCTAATGGGTGGGATTTCACAGTTTGCAGAGGTTTCTTTTGGGCAACTGCAGATTAGTGACATGGGAGCCACCAGAGGACTGTTTCTCTTGTGGTGATGTCTCCATAAGACTCCAAAACAGACTCCTCACCCAAAAAACTCATGGAAGATTATTTTTTAAATGGTGAAACTGACTAAAATTCACAAGTTTTGTCTCTTTATATTGTAAGAAAGTGAACACTTATAGGGGGAAGGAGGAGTGTTTTGAAAGTTTCATTTTTTTTTAATTCTAATTTTCTTCGTTTAGTGTATGTTAATAAAACTATCTGTTTACACCTTTAAGTCAAGCCTGCTTTGCCTTTTTTCTCTTAATCCTGTCTCACAGCAGAGATGACATTTAAACCGCTACACTAAATTTAGCCAACAGAAACAGAGGTGAACATGAAACCACTACACTTATTCATTAGTATTTCTGAATTGATTCAGTTTAAAACTCACCCTTCTGTTCCTAATATTCCAGTTAAATCTCTCTGCATTCTGCCCCTAAGGTGTGCTTGCTTTTGCAACTATGTTGCCCAGCCCTCAAAGGATGTCTTTCGGAAAGAGGAGCAGACTGGCTGAACTTCAGAGATATTAGTTTGCATTAGTAATTCAACACGTTTGAGAGACCACTCTGGGTTAAACAACAGTTGTTGTTGGCCCTTATTCCTTATTACATATGGGCTAATTTCATAAATTTTGGATTCAAGCCTAAGTGGTGTGATTTGGGTTTGGACTTAAGTGCTGGCATAGGTTATAACAGGCCCAGTTATGGCATTTATTTTAAATTCAAATGGGAGCCCAATGGTATCATGGGTCCAAAGACAAACCACCTCAACAGTCTATACTAACGTAAAATTATCCCAACAGTCTAACTCATTTAAACTATTACAGATCTCCTGGTGCTTGTCTATAGGAGTTGTTGAGATATCACCACGGGGCCTGACCAGTAAGAGAGACTCGGGGCACAGTTCTGGGTTCAGCAGAGCAGGGCAGGAAGACCCGGGTTTATTTACAAAACCACTTTTATACATTTCCTATGATGCCCATGGATTGGAGGATGGAATTCCCACCTCCCTACCACATTGGCCAAGGAGGCTGTCATTCAACCTCCCCTTCTCCTTGAGAAGGAATTCATAACAAGGGCAGTGTTTACAGAAACATGGTCCTGTGTTTACATTAATGAGCGCGAGAAACTGCACATTTCTCTTTCAATATGGACGCTCGAAAAACCAGGAAAAACCCCATGGCAACATTGAGACACTAATTTGGATTGCTTTCTTATGGGTAGTCCCATTAATCATCTGGCATCTGATTTTAATTACCTCTCCTATAGTCCCTTGAAGTGACCATAACCTTTGCTTTTGCCATTCTTGCCTTTCATATACTTGGTTTTCATGCATGACCACAATTGATAGGTTTAGATCTTTTATATCAGAATACTCTCCCATGGATCCAGTGTACCGAATAAAAGCTTGGTATCAAGGCCATTCAGCATTGTTCTGGCTAGAGGTACTTTCCAGTTCTTGCATTATAATTATGATTACCAACAAAACAATTTTCTTGATTAAATTTCTGCAAGCTGAATTACTAAATATTCCCAGCTGTAATGCATTAATTTTGTTCGAGTAAGTTTTAGTTTCAGTTCATCATCACCCTGTGTAACTTTCCAGGGGGTCTCTGAAGCCTTCTTTACTTGACTGTGATGGATCCATGCACTTTGCTCCTTGATCTTAACTGTGGTGAATGTGGTAAGAAGTACCTGGAATGGTCCTTCCCACTGTGGTTCCAGAGTCTTTTCTGCAAGAGACTTAACATACATAATCTCCAGGTTGTATGTCATGCACTGGCCCTTCTAATCCTCTACTCTGAGTTCCAGCCACGTTTTTCAATTTTTCTGAGTTGTTTACTGAGGGCCACCATGTAGGCGGTCCGGCAGGACTGCCGCCGCAGCGCGGGCCTGAGAGCTGGTGTGGCGTGGCCCCAGGACCCAGAGAAGCCATGCAGAGCACACCTGGCTGCCACCCGCTACGCCGTTGCCAAAACAGCCCTCCCCCTGCCCGGAGGCGGTGAGAAGGGCCCTGCAGAACAAGCACACCGTGCAGACCATCAAGCCCGAGCAGCCAACACCTTAGACAGCAGCGAAAACAATGGAAGCCTGCCTGTTACAGCGAGAGAGCCATCAGAGAAGGAAAAAGCAGTCTTCAGCTTTGCCCAAGCCCTGCACCTCCCAAAACTTGTTTCTTTAAATTCTGTGACCTCCTTCCTCACTCTTACTCCCTCCTCCCCTTGCTGCTCCTTCTCCCTAACCCGCCTTCCCCTAAACAAACCCCCGAGAGTTAACCCCGTCCTGCTAAGCCCGGCACAGCTCAGTTGCTGCCATGTGCTCTGTGGCCGCATGGCCAACATGGCCACGGGCCCCCCCTCCAGCTTCTAGTTCCCACCTTCCACTTTCCAAGTCCCACAGAGTAAGCTAAAAAACCAAAACCCTAAGCTAAGGTAAATTTGTAATACCAGTTTTACAGCCTTGTATAATTGTTAATTCTACTTTATGATCTCCTTTCCCTCTTATTCTGCCCCTGTCCCTCCTGTCTCTCCTCACCCCAAGATACCTGAGACCCCCTCCCCCCTTGCTGTTCTGGCCAAATAGCAGGGTGATCCAACCCCCTATTTCTCCAACCCTAAAACCCAGAACCTGTTGTTTCTCCATTTCCTTCCCATCCCCATAAAGTAGTTTTACAATTATGCCTTTCTAGTTTTTGTGTGTGTTCATATTGCAAATTGTCCCGCTTTCAGTTTTAGGAAGCAGAGGCCTTTTCAGGTCACAAGGGTAAATCCATGAGAAGCAGTTTTTGAATTGTTTTCTTAAATAGTGCGATGCAGTAGTAGACTACTGAATCAGAGTTGCTTTTGGGTTTATGCTGTCCTCAGTAGGTTCTGAGGGTGACTGATAACCTAGTCTGAGAAAGTATTTTGAAAAATAAAAAAAAAAGGGGGGGGGAAATATAAAATTTTTTTTTTTCTTTTGGTGACCTAAAACTGGGGGTCTTCTGTTAGGTCTCTGACACTTCTGGTGCAAATATGGAAGAAAAAATCCCCAGTGTGTACATATGGACGTATATAAACAATTGCATGCAGAGTGTCGCTCCTTTGGTTGAACCAGTAGGAAAGTGAAAGGAACAGTTTGGCTCAGATCCATGGGTGAGAATCTGAAGCCTTGTGCAGAGCCCAGAGAGCTCCAAGTGTTTTCCTGTCCCTGGAATGGGAGCAGAAGTCAGCGCCATAGCCTAGAACTGGGGGCTGTGGTGGTCTGAAAAGCCAGTTACTTGTAATTGTTCTAATAGATCTCTACCCAGAAGTGGTTCTGGAGATTTGGGCAAATATAGAAACTTATGAATGCCCCACTGCTTCCCAAGCTTGTATTTCAATGGTTTGCAAAAATATGCCTTTTCAGACTGGCCAGTTGCCCCTTGGACCACAACATAATCTTTTCCCACAGGCACTAAAACTTTGTTTAAAATTGAACACGTTGCTCCTGTATCAACTAAAAATTTCAGCCCCAGCTTCAGTTTTATAACCAGTGGATCTGCTGGGGTAGAATCCCCTGGTCCTTTTCAGTCTTCTTTCACCTGTGCGATCACCTCCTTTCTTCCCCGGTTCCCTCTTTCCTGTTGGTCATTTCATCTTTGTTCTGGGCACTGATTTTTCCAGTGACCAAACTTCTTACAAATTGCACACTGATCTCTACCCAACTGGGGTGGACTTTGTCTGGGTGGTCTCTGCCTGTGTCTACCTTTCTCTTGTTAACTCACAACTGCCACCAGTTTTCTCATTCTTTGTTTGTGTCCCTCTTCTTGACTGCTAAATTCTCTCCATGCCTCATCTAAAAGGTCTTCTAGGTTCCTCCCATCTGTTCCCTGAAGCTTCTGAAGTTTATGTCTAATGTGTCCCGTAGACTGTCCTAAGAATAAATTGACTAACTGTTGTATTCCTACCTCGGACCCAGGATCCAGTGAGGTGTGACGACACACTGCACCCCTTAAATGGCCCAGGAATTCATATGGAGACTCCGAGGGACCCTGTTTAGTTGCATACAAGGCTGACCAGTTTATAGTTTTGGGAATGGCCCTTTCCATTCCTTTTGCTATCCATTCCTGATAGCTTTCCAGCTTTTCCCTTTCTGCTGTTCTATTTGGGTCCCACTTTGGATTTTGGAGTCAGAAATAGTCCTTTAAATCTAGTTGTTGGGTTTTATAATAGTCTTCTGCCAAATCCCCTGCTGTTTTTAAAATCAGTTGTTTTTCCGTTTTGGTCAGTGCATCTAATAATAATTGCATATTACTCCAATCTGGGTTATGTTGTTTTATTATATATCTTAAATGTTTGGCAGTGGTTATTGGCTCCCTCCAGTAATTTTTAGCAACCTTTTCCCATGCTTCCAGGTCAGTTGTGGAGAAAGGTACTTTAACTAACATTCTCCTGCTGCCCCTACTGCCTGCCGTAGGGGTGCTTGCAATACCTGCCTTCTAGTACGAGAAGAAATAGGACTATTAGGAGAGGAGTGGGCTGGAGCTGATGTCTCTTCCAAGTCTTCATCCTCCTCTTGTCTCCCAGGGGGAAGCCTAAGCAAGTCAGCTAGATCTTGTTCCTGTGTTACTGTCTGGTATACCTTTTCTGGTTTTGTATACCTTTGACCAATGCTACAAGCTGAGCAGCACCACTTAAGCTTCTCTTTATTAGCTTTGAAGTCCTTTTCAAGGGCTAGCAGATCAGAAGGAAATCTCATTCCACAATGTCTCTGCCATTCAGGGTGGTTATGAAGGGAGAAAAACATATCTGCATATGAAACCTGGTCCCACTTTCCCTCTCGCCTTAAAAATATTAACTGTAATGTGTTGTATTCTAAAGTTCCAGTAGGTGGCCACCTTGCTCCACCTTCCAATCGATACAAAGGCCACCACTGTTTGCAATACTTGATAAGATTCCGTTTGCTCTCTGTACCCCCAGAACTCACAATGTCCTTCCAGTGTGTCAGGATGCAACCCAGAGGACTAGCTTTAGCAATCTCCTTGCTCTGGCCAGCTCCCATTATGTCCTTCTCCTCGCCTTGTCTCACTTCCACCCAAACCTTCTTTCACAGGCTATCACAGTCCTCTCCCAGTCTCCTTTTCGCACACCCCAAGTTTCTGGAACTTGTGATTTTCCACATACCAGCCTTAAAATCTTGGGCTCAAAGTCTGTTTGGCTAAAACTCCTGCTTGGTTGTTCCTGCTCACACCGAGTGCACACTGTTGTTTAGCCGAAGAGTAATACCAATGCCCTGCACAAACCTTACACTGTATCAACACCCACGGGAGATGTCACCCTCTCAAGCCAAAAGCTCTAAAATTACCACAAAACCAAGCTATCCTATTCCTCTCACTTGAAATATTCAGATTCTGTACTGCAAGTTGCTCCCAGTCCAAGGCTACCAGCTCTCCTGTGGAGGTCTTCTATACCCCTTCTAAATAAACCCATTCATTTCATCTTTCTATCCAGTAATATGTTGGATTTACAAACTTCCAAGGAACAAGTCCAAACCACTGAGGGAGAGGAGTTCCTTCCACTCGTCTAGTCACAGTTAAAACACACAGTAATCACCACATTCAAACATGACACACTCTCATCCACTTCATCCATACTTCGATACCCCCCACTCAGCCGCCCGGGGCTGGAAGCAAGGACAGAGCCCCGAATCTAGCTTGCACCTCCCTCTCAGCCCCCAGGGATGGAAGCACAGGCAGAGCTCAAATCGACTCACACTGAGGGCATGTCTGAGTCACTCACACAACCACACAATCACACACATCCAGACTCAGCACTCACACAACCATAATAGCCGTAATAAAAGGATTCACTCACTTCACCCCCAGAAGTGCCAGCAGTTGTCCTATTGATAGTGACTTCCTTCTCTCTTTTTGCTGGCTGCTCTATCAGCCAGTGGATCTCTCTGCTGACGCAGAACCCCACTGGCCCTGGTTGCTTGCAAGCCCAGACTTTACCTACACAGGGTCAGCCCTATGTGCGGGACATCTTATTATATTTATTATATATTTATGAAGGACTGTTGTGGGGTTTTGGCATCAGGAACTTTAAGAAATGCAAAACTAGCTGCCTCTATGATCCTCTCTAGGGCTTCTCTTGGTCAGGCGGCTTGTCCATTAGGATCGGTATGCACCCCCTCCCCTGCAAGGTGGTCAATAGTTAAGGCAGCCAGGGCTTGGTTAGGGTGCCCTGCATATGTTACATTTAAATTCCCCAGTCTTTTTTTTCATTGCACCATGAATATTGCATATTGTGGCGGTGGGGACAAAAGATTTGCCAAAAACTTATCATGAGTAGTCATGAGGTGAGTAGTAAAAGCTGCTCTTAATAAATTACTAAAGCAAGGGGACCTCTGACCATATTCTGCCACAGTACAGCATAGTTCCTTAAGTTCTGAGTGGCCTAAGTGCTCCCATTGTGGATTTCCCCCCCTTGGGCCGAGTTGCATGGGGACTAAAAAATTTCTGCCGCAGTATCAAAGTCTCTGTCCTTAAGGGCTTTCTCTTTTATCTGTAATTAATTATTATGCGCATTCGAAGGGAATAAGTCCAGATCTTCTTTGGGGCTGGGGTCAAAAGACTCTCTGTCACTGCTAGAGTCAGTGTCCACTATATAAGTGATAAGCGTTTGGTGGCTCTGGGGTGGCTGGTGGTATAGTGGTGGGACTGTAGGTGGCAACTGGGCTCTATCCCTGGTACTTGTAGGGGAAGGCGTGCAGACAGAGGACATGGAATGGGACCTGGGCAGATTTTGATCTGGCACAGCTGCTGTGGCAGTCTCAGCCATAGCCTTGCAGGCTGCCTCACTCCCTCCCTCTTTTAATTGCGTCCATGACCACCCTCCAAGCAGGAAGCATTCGTAGCTCTGGCTCAAGGCCAGGCAGAGTAGCCAGGTCATAGAGCTTTAAGTGGACCTTGTCCCAGTAGCGGAGGGCAAAAATAAAAGGGTGGTATCAGGAAACATGGGTGACACCCATCATAGAAGTGACTTAAGGTCAGACTTTAGGATAGGGGATCCATGCTTGCTCAGAAAGGCAAGCATGGTTTCATAGACATCTCTCTCCTCAGACATGTTCTGTTCCATACTTTAGTTCTCCTGGCTCTCCTGTCATGTCGCAGAGTACAGGCGATTGTGAGCCCAAATGAACTTCTCTCACTGTCACGATCAGTTCCAGAGGCTCGTCAACTGCCACCAGGTAGGACTGTCCTTTCTCCTTTCACACTGAGCACCAATTATCGGCGATTGAGAGAGAGATGGGGAAGACTGACTAGTGATCAGAATCCATTTTTACTGTGAGCTACATATGCTTATATGCCAATCTAGGAAGGCTAGTAATTTTTTACTACAGTGATTAGGTTAAACATTACACAAACAAACATACATTTTGTAACATCTCTTGCTTGCAGAAGTTGATTCAATCTTCTTTTCCTGTTGCCAGTCTTGAGCCAATCTTCTTGTAATCTTCAAAGCTCTGTTTGTTCTTGCCAAGGCATCTTTGTTATCAAACTGGCTATGCTAATTAAATCTGCAGTGCTCTCTGTCCTGTGTACCCCAATAATCACAGGTCTGGGGGAGTGTGATATAGTCAATCTGACAGGCCTTCCCATACTTATATTTCAGCCATCATCTTCCATACCAAAGAGACTTTAACTGCTTGATTGCAGCATGTTTCACATTCATGGATAGCCTGTGTGATAGTGTCCATGGAGAAGTCCACCCCTTGATCACAAGACCATGTATATGTTGCATCTCTCCTTGATGTCCCGCTGCATCATAGGCCCACTGAGCCAGAAATAATGCACCCTTGTGTTGTTAATCCAAATCCACCTGAATCACTTCAATCCCAGTAGCCTGATCCACCTGCTAGCTGTTCCAATGTTCTTCAGTGGCCCGACTCTTAGGTATATGAGCATCTACATGATGCACCTTCACAACCAGGTTCCTCGCTCAGGCAGCAATATCTTGCCCCCATGCAGAAGCCCAAATGGGTTTACCCCTCTTCTGCTGGTAATTCTGCTTCCATTGTTGACACCACCCTCACAGGATGTTTGTCACCATCCATGAGTCAGTGTAGATGTAAATTATTGGCCATTTCTCTCATTCAGCAATGTCTAAGGACAACTGGATGGCTTTCACCTCCACAAACTGACTCAATTCACCTTCTCCTTCAGCAGTTTCTGTGACTTGTCATAAGGAAATGCATACAGTTGTTTTCCATCTCTGATGCTTTCCCACAAAATGGCAGGACCCATCAGTAAACAAGGTATATTGATTCTCACTTTCTGGGAATTTATTATGCAGTAGAGCCTCTTCAACACTTACTACCTCGTCCTCTAGTGACATTCCAAAATCTATGCCTTCTGGCCAGTCCATGATCACTTCCAAGATTTCTGGACAGCTGAGGTGTCCTATCCAAGTTTGTTGTGTGATTAGCAAGACCCGTTTACTTCATGTAGCATCTGTTGCATGATGTGTAGAGGACAACTTCCCTTTGAACATCCAACCCAACATGGGTAACTGGGGTGCTAGGAGGAGTTATGCTTTAGTACCAATCACCTCCGAAGCAGCTCAGACACAGTCATAAGCTGCCAGTTTCTCCTTTTCAGTTGGAGTATAGGGGGCTTCAGATCCTCTGTAGCCCTGACTCTAAATACTTAGAGATCAATATCGAGTCTTCCCTGGTGCTTCCTGCCAGAGGCTCCAGATAGGCCTGTTCTCCCCAGCTGCATTATAAAATGCATTTTTTATATCTTGCCCTGTTCAGACTGACCCAAGCGCTACTGCATGGACTATCTCCTGTTTGATTTGTTCAAAGGCTTGTTGCTGCTCAAGGCCCCATTTGAAATCATTCTTCTTCCAGGTCAGTTGATGGAGAGAGCTGACAATCAGATTGTGCATTCTCCAAAATCCCATAGCTTCTAAAAAAACTTGTATTTCTTTCTTGTTAGTTGGGGGGGACATCACTGTTATCTTATTAATAAGATCCACTGGGATCTGACAAGGTCCATGTTGCCATTTTATTATTAAAAACTGGATCTCCTGTTCAGGTCTCTTTACCTTACTCTGTTTTATGGCAAACCCAGTCTTTAAAAGGATTTGGATTATTTTCTTTCCTTTCTCAAAAACTTCTGCTGTATTGCCCCACACAATGACACCATCAATGTATTGCAGGTGTTCCTGAGCTTCACCTTGTTCCAGTGCAGTCTGAATCAGTGTCTTACTTCAAGACAATTTACAGGACAGAGACTCCAAAATGAGTTACCTCCCCTTAGTTTTAACCACTCCTCTTTCACCAATAAGGAGAGATGGATGTGAGAAGATATAAGTGAAAAAATAACAGTTTACTAAAAAGAAAAACAGCAACAACCAAGATAATAGCAATAACCACTAGATACAAAGGTGTTGAGTCACTGGCCCCTCTGGGAACAAGGAAAATAAGATGGCAGAGAAACCTTCTCCTCCCAAGATGGTAGCTGACATAGCAGCCCATGTGTCTCAGAGGATAGAGACAAGATGGCAGAGAAGCACCCTTCTCTGGACCACGCAGCTGAGAGAGACAACAAAGGAAGCCAACACAGCAATCAAGCCTCTGGGGTTCCAGGAAACTCCCTTCCTCCCCCCTCAAACAACAGTGGGAGGAGGGAAAAACAAAACCCAGAAAAAACTGTGAGAAACAACGCTCACCTTTAAAATTTCAAAGGTTTCTTAAACCTTGACAAAATACAACAAAATACTCAATAAGGAGAAAGAGCAGCACTTGGAGTCTCCATGACCAGCAGCCACATGCTCGTCTACAAAATGGATGCTTTGCCTTTTATGCTCCTAGCCTCTCCCAAAGTCTTCTTAGTCAACTCCTTCTTTGCTGTCTATTGATGGAGATCATTTTCTTACATCTTGATTGGAGGTTAGGTGTTGCTATAGTAACAAGCCAGCCCTCCCCAAATGCCCTGACTACCAAGGCCATCCCATGACAACAATACAAGGGGGAGGGGAAAGAGGACTATGGGAGGACATATCACAATAACATACCTATACCTCTATAAAACTTCTCTTAACATACACATAATATTCAACCCTTAATTGTGAGAGCCAACTATCGCATTGCTCATTTATAACAAAACTATTTTTGTACAAAAGGCTCTGATGCTGCTGAATGTTGTATTGCACAAGAAACTTCCCAGCAGTTGCATGGTTGACCTCTCCTGGCACGGCACATCTGGAACTGGGGACAGCAGCTGGAAAATCATGGAGAGTGGGTCTGACCCCTCCTTGGCAAACAGCAGGCAGCAGCAGTGAAGGTATTGCCATATTCTCCAAAGCCTGGCAAGAAGAGAAGAGCTCCTGCCTCATGCCATCTCACAGGAGTCGGAAAGCAGAAAAAAAAAATCACCAAAAAACAAGCAGCAAAGGCGTTGTGAAATCCGCTCTGAAACAGCTTTGGATTGTGAAATGCAGCTTACTGAGTTGCAAGTGGAGACCTGCCCAAGGTAACCCCCTAGGGAGCCCAGAAAGAACAAAAGAGAGCTTATCCTCCCCATTTTTAAAGGGATGCAGCACCTCCTCCCTTGCATGAACCTGGAGTAAAACACTCTGGTTCTGCTTCTGACCCTAGGTCTTAAAGATACAGTAAACAAAAATGCATGGATGACACAGACAAAATATGGAATACATGATTTTTGGGTCACCTAGGTAACCTAGGACAATCAGTCCATGGCAGATGGTAGGGCTGTGTCACCCCTGGGGCAGTCAGTTTCAGGTGTACTGGAAACCCCTGCAAGTGAAAGCAAACTGTGGCCTATAGTCTGCTGCCAGAGGGATTGAGAAATACTCATTAGTGATATCAATTTTGGCACCACTAAACTGCCTTGAACTCCAGCTCATATTGAAGTTCCAACATGTCCAGTGCTGCGGCACTCAGAGGTGGCATGACTTCATTCAGGTCACAATAGTCTCCCATCAGCCTCCATTCTCCATTAGACTTTGGCACTAGCCATATGGGGGCTGTTAAAGGGTGAGTGGGTCTTGCTGACTGCTCCTTGGCTCTCCAGATGATGAATTAGTTTATAGATGGGAATTACAGAGTCTTGGTTGGTGCGATACTGTCTCTGGTGCACTATTGTGGTAGCAATTGGCACCTGCTGTTCTTCAACCTTCAACAACCCCACAACAAAAAGATTGAGAGACTAGGCAAGGCGGACAACTGATTAATTTCCTCTGTCTCCAGGGCAACTATATTGAAAGCCCACTGATATTCTTTTGAATCCCTGAAGTGTCCTCTCCTGAGACAGTCTATGCCAAGGATGCATGGAGCCTCTAGGCCAGTCACAGTGGTGTTTTTTTCCCAGTCAGGCTGATCTCAGCCTCCAATACAGTCACTATTTGGATCCCCTTGTCAAACTGATGCCTAGAGAGGCTGATCTGGAACAGAAGCTAGACAGAATTAAAGGAATAAAGTAGGTATTTATTGAAAGGCCTTTCAAAGGATACACCTAGGGCAGTACAAGAGTCTGGATGTGGCTACACCCAAGACGGACCCAAGATGGATGCAAGATGGACCACCAGTCATGAGTCTTCACACTTTTATAAGTTTTGGTCCATTTACATATTGGGGTTAATTTTCCAATTACAACTTCAGGTTATGAAGTCTCATCCTCCCGGTTTGCTCTCTTCAATTTGCCGTTGTTTATGCTTTTTGGACCTGAGGCTGTAACAGTTGTCCTTGGTTCTCAAGCTGGAAAAGGATTGTTTTGTCTAACTACCCTGTGAAGACAACTTACTAACACTTTATATGAAATTCAAAGTCACAGGCTAAGGCAGTACAGAATCAAAAAAATATGAAAGCTAAAACTTAGGGCATCAACTCCAGAAATCCAAATGGTTTCTGTCCCTACAGACCTTGATGGCATCAGGGTACACTGTGCTCCAGTGTCTGCTAAAGCCTTGTACTCCTGTGGGGCTGCTGTGCCAGGCCATCAAATTCACACAGTCCAGGAAACCCAGTTATTCCTCTCCTCCACCTGCCTGGAGGCAGAGCCCCTCTAATACTGATCACAAGATTCTGCACTAACATCTTGTAGAAAGGGACTAGAACTTCTCTCTAAAGAGTCAAAAGTATGATCAGACCTTTCATTCCACCTGGAAAACTGTGTACTGGAGACTAGAGAAGCAACTTTCCTGGAAGAATCCCCACTTGTGCTTGTGTTTGCGTTTCCCTGCAATTCTCACACCCGTGCATCTAGGATCAAGGTAGGCAGTCCATCCCACTTCCCCATATTTTCTCCACAGTCCCACAGGTAAAACCACAGGTAACCCTGTGGTATGTACCTTCTACATCCTCTCCCTTGAGCAAGAGGAAGTCTGCTGTCAATTGCTGAGATATCAGCCTGTCCCAGTTTGGGACAATTTTGGAAAGAAACGTCCCAAAGGGGTGTCTCCTCTACTAGAAGGCAGGTTTCAGCAACCCCTCCCCCACAGGTTTGGAAAGAATTTCCTTGGAGAAAGTGAAAAAAACCCTGTTTATTTACAAGCAGAGTGCTCAGTGGTGGAGTAACTTCATTCAAGGCACGATAGTCCACAGTCAATCACCATTCTTCAAATTTGCAGACAGACAAAATGGGACTGTTGAAGGGTGAGCATGTTTTGCTGACCACCCCTTGGCTCTCCAGCTGACAGATCATCTTGTGGATGGGAATCACAACATCTCAAGTTGTCTGGTACTGCTGGCGGTGCACTGTCGAGATGGCAATTGGTACTTGTTCTTCCCCCTTCGGAAGTCCTGCTGCAGATGAGTTCTCTGATAGTCCAGGCAAGGTGTTCAATTGCTTAATGCCCTCTGTCTCCACAGCAACTATCCCAAAAGCGCACCTGAATCCTGTGGGAATACACAAGACAGAGAGTCAAACAGACTTGATTAGCATAGCTTGTTTGATAACCAAGATGTCATGGCAGGAACAAACAGAGCTTTGAAGATTACAGAAGATGGGATTAAATATGCTTACGGGAAGAGAGAAGATTCAATCAAGACTTCTTCAAGCAAAAGATGTTGTAAAATGTATGAGTTGTCTGTATGATCTTTAACCTGATTGTTGTAGTGGAAAATTATTAACCTTTATGAAATAGTATATAAGCTTTTGGAAAATCTGAGTAAAATTGAATTCTGATCACCGAATCAGTCTTCCTGTCTCTCTATCAATCGCCAATAGAGTCTCTTTGGGTCTTTGAAATATCCAGTTCAGAGGAAGTCTACACCCAAAATGCACTGGGCCTCTGGGCCAGTCACAATGGGATGTTTCTTCCACTCCTTTCCAGTCAGGCTCACCTCAGCTTCCACCAAAGTCAAATCCTGTGATCCCCCTGTCATGCCAGCAATAGAAACAGATTCTGCCCCCACATGTCCTGATGGGATTAGTGTGCATTGTGAACCACTGTCAACCAAGGCCTCATATGTTTGTGGTTGTGATGTGCCAGGCCAAGGAATCCACACAGTCCCAAAGACACAGTTTTCCCTAGCCTCTACCTGGCTAGAGGCAGGGCCTCTAGTTCTGGTTATCCTTCCTTCCCTGGGCATACCTTTTAGGTTTCCTCAAGGAGATTGGACATGTCATCCTCTCTTCCATCATACCTGGCAGTTCAGCTACGGGCAACTGGAGCTGCTTTCTTTCTGGTGGAACTTCCTCTCTGAGTCTTGCCCTCCTTTAACTGACCCACCCATTTTTCCAGAGCAGTGGTGGGTTTTCCATCCCACCTCCTGTTTTCACCACAATCACACAGGAAGAACCACACCTCACCTCATGGGGTCTATTCTCTCTCTAGCTGAGGGACGTCTGCGTCTGATAACAGAGCCTCTGGTCTGTACGGACGATATTTGAAGAAGGTTCTCTTCAATCTTCTTCTTGAGTTTCTGGTGATTGTCCCCCATCCTATCTTCCATTTTCTGTATGTGCTCTGACAAACATGTTTCCATGGCTGAGATTCTTGCATGTCTGGGACCATGCACAGCATCTGCATACGCTCGGAGCTTCTTTGCCATAGCAAGCACCGTCTCATCCCCCTCATCCTGCATCATAATTGCTAAAGCAGAAGTGTATTCTTGTGACCCAAGTTGTATGAGTTTTAGCCACATCACTGGCGTACATCTCACCAAGTCTGGACTCTTCTGGGCCTGACATTGATCTGAATTTAGGCTTCAGGCTCTGCCAGTGTCTGTGTGAAAGGCAAGAGAGCAACTTTCTCATGTTAGCCTGAGAAATCTAAAGGAGGAATTCAAACAAACCTTGGGAAGTGAGAAACCATCCGCAGGTGGTGTTTTTCCAACATATTTACTGGAAAGAAATGTTTACTAAAGGGTGTAGACGCTGAATAACCAATCATGTTCTTTATACCGAACTACTCTATAAAAGTAGAATTTAGAAGAACGAAGTTTGCTCTCATCTTTACCACCATGGAGAGTCATGTTGTTATTTCTGTGGTGTCCGAAATCCATAACAACATCTGATGACCCTGACGTTTGGAAATTCAGTGCAGCAGAGACTGATTCATGCAGCAAAGCTTGAAAATTCTACTTGCCTCTAGAGAGAGGTAAGCGAAATATCTCCACGCTTTTTCTAAAGAAGGCTGGTTCTGTTGACCATGGAAAAAGATCAATCCTGCCAAAAAATAGGTCAGACGGCACCCGGCAAGGCTGGACTTGAATTTCTAGAACAAACAGCTGGGCAGAGGTTCCAGAAAAACCTGGGGAACCACTCTTTCCTGAGAGAGGACAGCTTGTGCTTTTCCTGACAAGAGCAGCTGGAATTCTTCGCTGCCGACAACGTTTTTCGCCCCCCCGACCTCTTTCGCTTCTATCTAGACGAGATCAAAGCCAACGTCTGCAAGCCTCTTCTGACCAGCAGAGACGGCACTTCCTTGGCTTTTGCTTCTCCTTTCTTCATACCATGGATGGTTATGCAGCGGTTCCTGCTTTATCAGCCACTGTGACTGGTCTGTACCACGACTTTAAAAGATGCCAGCTGGTCCCAAATGCAGTTGGTTGGATTTCCGACACTGAGTGTGACACAGCGATTCTTCCTTTGCCTATGTGGCCCAACACCTGGCCACAGAAGGGACCAGGATCCAAAACCTTTGATCCCCCTGTATCCTTGTGTGAGTTTAGGGCGAAAAGTTCACTTTGTGAGTGTTTTATGCTTGTAACTTTACCTGTGCTTGTTTTTATGATTGCCTGGGTGAGTTTTGGGCTTGTCTTTGTTTTTTTCTCTGTGTTTTAACTTTGTTCTTCCCCCCCTCCCTTTTCTGTTTTCCCTACATGCAGGTCTCTCCCCACCCCCGTGGTTGTGCGGGAGCGGTGGGAGAGGAGAGACCCGTGCTGCCAGTGGCCCAGCCCCTGCCTTCCTCTCCAGCTTTCTGGCGGGTGGGAGGCAGCCCGGGCCAGCGGAGCCCCGGTGACCCACGGTTTCTCTTTGTCTCTCTCTCTCTCTCTCTCTCTCTCGTTTTTTCCATACTCGGTTTCCCCCCCTCCCCATGGGTGCGCGGGCGAGGGGGGCGCGTGGGTCCTTCCCTTCCCCACGCAGTGCAGCTGAGACAGGCGGCTTCGAGCGGCTTTGTGGCTTCATCCCCCCCTTCCCACCAGGGCGGTGAAAGGGGGGCTGCTGGCTCTCCGCTCGAAAGAGGCAGCAGCGGGCAGGTGGCAGGGGCGGGCTGAGCCCACCCGATTGCCCCTTCCCCGTTTCTCCTGCCGTATGCAGTGGCGGTGAGAGCAGGGGCAGCGCCCCCCCCCCCCCCCCCCGCCCCCCCCCCCCCCCCCCGCCCCCGGGCACCCGGGCACACATTTCATGACAGCTGCTGCTGTTTTCATTTCCTTCCCGCGTGAATTTGTGCAGGAAGCTCCATAGGAATGGTCGGGGCGATCTCTCATTCTTTTTCCTCCTTCCCCCCCACCATGAGCGGCAGGGTTCCTGTTGCCATGAATTTTCCTGGTTTGCTGAGCGTTCATATTAAAGGAGAAACGTGCAGTTTCTCACGCTGGTGAATTGTAAACACAGGACCATGTTTTGTAAATATTGGCAATGTTATGAATACTTTCTCCAAGAGAAGGGGAGGTTGAATGACAGCCTCCTGGACCAATGTGACAGGAGAGGTGGCGATACCCTTCTCCAATCCATGGTCACCTTGCCACAGGTATATAATGGAAAAATAAACTAAGGGCAGGGTCTTCTGCCCTGCTGCTTTTGTTGCACCCAGATCTGTGTCCCCAGTCTGTGTTCCTGGTTGGGCCTCCACGGTGATAACTGGCGCCTATACGTGGTCAAGTTGCAAGCTAGTGAGGAAAGAAAAAAGAAAAAAAAAAAAATCTGCCTTCTACAGCTGCAAAAAGAAGAAACCCACGATGTTCTCAGAGGAACGATTGATGATGGAACTGCTCCACTCCTTTTTGTTGTCCTGTGACGCTGACTTGACCAGGAAACACGTGAGAGAACTATTTAGCTGGGGAAAGAAACTTGGAATTTTTTATAGTGCTGAAAAAGCACTCTCAATCGACCCATGGAAAACCCTGGAGGAAAAACTTTTTTTATCCGTTCTGAACGGAAATATGAGAGCTAGCGCTCTCTTAAGGTCCTGGGGAACAGTCTTCCCACTTCTAAAAGAGGCTGGAGAGGACTTTGAAGTTGATTCTGGGTTTTCGACACAGAGCAGAAGCTCCCCTGCGAGCTCCGTCGCTTCTGACGAGGATTGCTCTGATGCAGGGTTAGAGCCGATGCAGGAGACCCCCACCCCCATGTCGGGGGTTGGGCGCGCCCAGCGGGGTTTTTGGAAGCGCGGGGAAGCTTTTTTCGGTCCGCTCCCCGCGCGGTTTGCCGGGCGGGGAGCTGGGGTGCCGAGGGGGCGGAGCGCTCGGCCTCGGGTCCCACGCCGAGCGCGGGGGATCGCCCGCGCCGCCCCGGGCCGCCGTGCCGCGGCGACCCCCCCGCTGCCCGCCACCGCTGCGGGGTCCGCCCTGCAGCTGCCGCGCGGAGCCGCGCCGCCTCGGGCCCCCTGCGGGGAGCCGGGGGGGCCGCCGTGCACGCCGCCCCCGGCGCTGCCGGCGCCGCCCCCTGCCGCCGCCTCCCCGGCCCGCCCCGCCCCGCCGCGACCTGCTCCGCGCAGGATTCGGCAGGCGAGAGCGGCGGGGACGGCCCCTCCTTGCCCCGTCCCCCCGCCGCGCCAAATGCTGTGCGCGGGGTCGCCGCCGCCGGCGGTCCGTGCGGTGCCCGCAGCGGAGCCGCCGCCGCCGCCCACCACGCCGCGCCCCGCCCCACGCGTCCGGTGCCGGTGTGGCGCCGCGGGGGGAGGGCTGGGCGCAACGCTGCCCACTGCTGCGGGGCCACCCGCGCAGGGCAGCCCCCCCGCTCCGCCGCGCGGCCCCCGCCGCATGCCCCCTCCGTTCAGAGGGGGCGGGGCCGAGCGCTGGAGCCGCAGAGCTGCTGCCGGCTCTGGCCCCGGCCACCGACCCATCGGCTGGCCGGGCAGGAGCTGAAAGCTGTGGCCGATCGGCCACGCCTCCCTGCCCAGCGCGACAATCGCCCCCCCGCTCAGAGAGGAGTCTGAGCGAGTCACTGTCCCCCGCCCACCCCCCCTACGGGGCCGGGTCGGCTGTGGGAGATGATAACGGGGCAAAAGCGTTGTCTGATGTGCACGCTTTCCCTGTCGTGAAATCGGATGAGGCTTTTAGTCCGGCATCCCAGGTGAACCAGGCTGCTGACCTAAGAGAGCTGCTGCCTGAAGATGCAGCTTTGCCCGAGCCAGTTCAGGGACCTGTGGACGTGGGTCCACAGCATCATAGCCATGATGACCCATCATGGGCAGTCCCGCTTCCCTTATCAAGGGACGTGGCAGAAAATAATACAAGCTTCACTGAGGCAATTCAATGGATCAGTGCAGAATTTGAGAATCTGATCTTTCCTTATGTAATAAGAGGTCTTGCAACAATGATGCTTGAACCTCAACAGGTTTTTACCTTTGAAAGAAATTGGAAATTCCTAGCTGGACAAATGGCTGTCGAAAATAGCCACCTGCCTCGAGATGATCCCTTGTTTGGGGTCGGAGTTGACCTACTTATGGGGAGGAGTCAATATGCTTGCCCTGATGTGCAAGCTGGCTTTTCTTTCACTGTTTTAGATTCGTGCAGATACATAGGGATATCTGCATTGATAAAAACCAAGTTATCCTTCTCCCCAAAGGAAGACTTCTTAGACATAGCACAGAAGCCAGAGGAAGCTTTTAATGAATTTATATCGCGTCTGATGCATTTTTTAAAGACGAGAGTCAAGGATATAACTTTGACAATGATAATTTTGGAGCAATTAGCAAGAAGCCATGCTAATTCTGCTTGCCAGAGGCTCCTGGAAACCATTCCAGAGACTTCTACTGTCCTGGAGATGGTCCAGACCTGTGCAGTTCTAAACACCTGTGATTGTATGGTGATGACCCCAACAGCTGCTTCACAGCCGGCTGAACAGAGGCAGAATGCTGGACACGAGACACAGGCAGATATTCAGCCTAGTGGAGAACAGGAAAAGGAGGCACAGAAAGTGACTCCCTTGTTTTTCTGCGCACAAGGTGTGGGTCCAGACCATACTGCAGAAACTTGCAAAGCAGTGGGTCATGCCGAGCCCACGCCAAGCCCGAAAACTCGGAGGCGAAGAAAAAGACGAAGACGTCAGGGGGACGAAACAGTTTCCCAAGCTCTAGAACAAGAGCAAAATTCTCTGGCTGGTGTACAGCCATCATCTCAAGTGTAGGAAGTGTTGATGTTGCCACATAGCTATGGTCAGTTTTCCTTGGACCTTGCAGTGGGTTTCTACGTCCACATCCTATGTTGCATGCATTCTTTGAGAAAAAGTCAATTGCTCAATTTGTGTTTTCTAAGTTCTCTATCCTCAGATTCTGCGATCCATGCTAAGAAGGTGGCCGTTGAAAGTCTGCTGAGCTGCCTCAGGTGCATTGGACTGATCCTGTTTGATCCTGAAACCTTGTGCACCCTGTGCCACCCTAGTGCCACCCATCACAGAAGCCTCTCCGAGATCTGATTAACATGGACACGGACTGGCATCCTCTCTTTTCCTATATGGCCTCCATAGAGACTTTGGATCTTGTGGAGCTGCTGGACAAGGACAGACTGAAGCAGTGTGATGCTGAGAGCCAGCGGACTGTTAATCATGGACTCAGAGGAATTGTTTGCTACGGCTCGGTTTTATGTATGGTAGCCATTGTGACCTCTGTGGGGAAAGGGCACGTTGTTTGGGGGTTGTGGTTTTGGGACAGAACTTTTGGGGTTCAGAATTTTCAACTGAGTGGTTAAATCTTTCTTGGAATGCTCCTGCCTTTTGCACCGTATATTCCCTTGTATCTTATAAAAATTTAAAAATATGAGGGTGTTGGTTGAATTATGTTAGACTATGCTCGAGATATTTTGAGCAGGTTATTGCAAGGGGTTCAGGGTGAAACCCTGGGTAGCAAAGGCAGAATCAGACCAACATGTAGCCCTCACACCGTCACCTAAATGAAGGTCGGTGAACTTTATACAGGTTTTTTTTTCTTTCTTTTTTCCTGTCATAGAATTGTTCATTTTTCTTTTTTTGTTTTCTTTTTAATATACTTAAAAGGGTGAGATGTTGCCATGAATTTTCCTGGTTTGCTGAGCGTTCATATTAAAGGAGAAACGTGCAGTTTCTCACGCTGGTGAATTGTAAACACAGGACCATGTTTTGTAAATATTGGCAATGTTATGAATACTTTCTCCAAGAGAAGGGGAGGTTGAATGACAGCCTCCTGGACCAATGTGACAGGAGAGGTGGCGATACCCTTCTCCAATCCATGGTCACCTTGCCACAGGTATATAATGGAAAAATAAACTAAGGGCAGGGTCTTCTGCCCTGCTGCTTTTGTTGCACCCAGATCTGTGTCCCCAGTCTGTGTTCCTGGTTGGGCCTCCACGGTGATAGGTTCCCTCCCCACCTCCTTCCCTTAATGCCGAGCAGTGTTGCGAATAGGGCATGAGGCAGCGTTTGCCATTTCTAGACAGCTTACTATGCTGCGGGAGTTGCTTCACTTGAAATTTAAGGTATAGGGTATTTTTTACAGAGAAACGGGGGCCACATTTGTTTGGAGTTCCCCCTCCCCCGTGGAGCTGCAGCCATGCGGGGGGGGCCTGGGGCCTTGAGCCCCCAAAGCCCCACTCATGGCAGGGCAAAAATAGCTCCGCTGCCTTTAAGACAAGAGGACGCTTGTAGCAGGATAACTCATATCCTAAGGTAGAGCTATCCCAAACTGGGCCTCAGACTAGGCCTTAGACCTGGGCCTGCTAGGCTTCAAACGTTTGCCCGACGTAGAAAAAGATAAGCTTGTTTTGCACTGGGAACTGTGTTAAGGTATGGGTGTTAATAACAGAACAGTTACTGAGAAAATACCGTGGCTGCCTTAAGTTGTGAATGTTTACATAATTGCTCACGCTCCTCTGCCAATAGAAAAGTACCTGTCACTGTAAACTATTCCTGCTGTATTTAACCCGCCATCTCCGGAATAAAGGGGAGAAACGTATGATATAACCATGTTGGCTGGACCCTCGTTTCTCTAGTCTCCGATCCCTACACGGTCCCTGCTTCAGACGCTTTTCCTTTTAGAGGGACAGTTGATTTTTGTTTGGGTTTTTCCCTCCCACCCTCCCTCAAAAAATTTCTTCTCAAGGCATCTCCAGTGAAAAGAATTGGAGCTTTAAATGCCTGTTCATGATAGAAGAAAAATGAAAAGAAAAACAAAAAAACAAATGAGAAACTTTGTTGTCTTTTGCAGATAACACAAGTATTATTGTGAAAAATGCATATTATATGGCTCTATGCAGATATTTACTATATGTATTTTGCTAGGTTGGAAAGTTATGCTGTATTAACATTTTAATAATATGGTAAATGTAGTTTCGTAATTAAAATTAATCTTTAGTAGTTAAAATGGAAACTATGTGTGTGAGGTATTCTTTTTATTAGCTCAAGAAAAGGAGAAGATAATCAAGAAATCCTTCGCACAGAGATAACAATTACAGAAACCCCTAAATTTTCCAGAGGAGAGGAATTTATGGCTTTCCTTATTAACAGAAACGAACCTCTTCAAGCCTGACTTAGACTCAAAGGTACCTGGGGATTAACAGAAAATTTTTGACAAGTACCAGACAAATTTCTTGTTTTAAATAAAATGTATGCATAATCATGAAGTGTTTTGTATATGCAATAGGTTACTCCTCTTAAGGAGTAAATTCTCTTTTAATGGGGTCCTTTTCCTGGCTCACTTTTGTCCAAGAAGAGGTACCCAGCCCAGGCTGTAACTCTTTGCTGTTATTGTCTCATTAATTGTCCTAACTCTAATTGTTTAACTTTTATTACTATATTTGTATTATTTTTATAACCATTTAATTTTTATTAAACTTTTATCAATTTCTAAAACAAGTGATTGGCTTTCATTACAATTATTAATAATTCTATATTAAAACTCTCAGTTATGAAATTTAAGTGTTATCTCAGTTTTTAAGATATTTGTTGTGAATTCACTGATATGATAAAGTTATTATTACAGTTCTATAGCCGGCTGCTTCTTCTTCTTCTCATGTACTTTGCAATTTGTCTATAATTCCCTGTAAGACATGTGTCACCCAAGAATTTTTCCTTGTTTTCTAGCTGTCTATGCTAGTTTTGTATTCATGATTTTCTAAATATTTTCAGATTTCCGGACTAGGTTACCTGAGATTTTAAGAATGCCTCCTCTGTCCTGACGGTTTGGGATGCAGTTCCAGTCCTGGGCACAGACCATCTCAAGAGCCTGCTGAGCTCAGAGCATCTCTACCCTGACAAACTTAGGAGGTGTCAATTACCATATTACTTTCTTATTATAAGATTTTTAAGAAGCTTGTTTTTAAAATTGGTGTAAGGGATTCCTCTGCAGTTAGAGCTGGGCACTGGCCATGCATTGGCTCTCTCTGGATGGGAATTGCCTGTTTGCCCAGATGTTTTAGCAAAAATTACATATGAGTTATTTGACTCAACAATTTGACCTTTAAATATAATAGCTGAATTCATTTTTGGAGTCAACCTGAGGCTCTCACCCGGGAGGGAGTTACAGGTTGTCCCTGGAAAAGAAGCACTTCAGCTTTTGCAGTTTCTGGGCTGATCAAAATTATTATCAAAAAGATAACATGCAACAATGTAACATTTATGTTATGAACCTGAAGAAAAAGTAATTATGAAACCTGGATGTTGAATTTAGACAATGGTCTGACAAGTTATCAGTTTAGGGCAGTGGAGCCTGACAAGTTTGTTAACTTAAGGAGAAGATGTGCTTGTGTTTTATCATTAGCAGGTTCAGCAGTCGTGTTACCCATCACCTTTGAGGACTGAAAAGGGACACTGCATAGCCTTTCTGGCTGTCACATAGACTGCAAACATGACCATGTGGTTGGAAGTTATGCAGACAACAAAGTCCTGTGTCAGTAGCAGGGTCCTGTTTTCATCGATCTTCATGTCACTCCCTGCTTCAGACGTCAAGAAGACATCCAGTGATGGCAAGGATCAACATCTTAGCTCAATGGACTTTTCCTTTTCATGTGTTTTGATTTTATAGTAGATGTTGTTTCATGTAATTTTCCTACATAGATGTAGTTTTATTTTAGGTAATATTTCACGTGCCTTTGGTGTATGTTTTGTAGTTATTAAGGGCTGTTGTTTCACTTTGTGGTTTTTGCCTTTGTGGTGATTGGGATCATGTAGATTTTTTGGAGTCAGATATCTTTTTATTGATATTTTAATAATTTTATCATTCTTATTATTCCTTTTTCTTTCTAGGTGGCATCCTACAGGTATCATGGGCCAATTGAGTGAACGATGGTCCAATCCTGCACATCCTGCAATGGATCTTTGCCCCTTCAAACATCGCATGCATTTTTGCATCAAAAAAAAAGGGGTCAGCTCAGGTTGTCCAAATAATTGAAAAAATAAACCAGTTTGCCATTGCAGGTGTGATGCAAGGACCACCGTCCTTTGCTAAAAGGCAGGAAAAGCCCTTGTTATCTGAAAGGATGATTTCTAGAGTGATGAATCTTGACAAATTAGACTGCCATTTTTGAGCAGGCTAATGATGTTTTGGTTTTCCTCTATTAGAATTAGTAAATAGCTAAGCTTGACGCTGGTGCATGGAAATGGTTGTGAAGGGTCAACACCAAATGCCAGAGAATTTCCCTGACCATTTTAGTTGGAGCCCAATGGAAGTTCTATTTAGTGATTGTTTGATTACTAAAGGGACTTCTGGTGTCATGTTTTTCTTTTTTCTCTTGCAAGGGCCCTGCAGGAGAGGACACAGACACCGCCCTCAGCAAAACCTAAAAGGGGGAGATCTGGGCCTGACATTGGTCTGAATTTAGGCTTCAGGCTCTGCCAGTGTCTGTGTGAAAGGCAAGAGAGCAACTTTCTCATGTTAGCCTGAGAAATCTAAAGGAGGAATTCAAACAAACCTTGGGAAGTGAGAAACCATCCGCAGGTGGTGTTTTTCCAACATATTTACTGGAAAGAAATGTTTACTAAAGGGTGTAGACACTGAATAACCAATCATGTTCTTTATACCGAACTACTCTATAAAAGTAGAATTTAGAAGAACGAAGTTTGCTCTCATCTTTACCATCATGGAGAGTCATGTTGTTATTCCTGTGCCATCCGAAATCCATAATAACAGACTCCTAATTGTTGGGTCATCTGAGAAGACAATCTCTACCACTGCCAGTTCTCTCAAGCGTTGAATCCCTTTTTCTCTGGTTTTCCATGGGGTTTGCTGCATATAGAGATCATCTGGGCACAGGTATCTTTCCCTCACACTTCTCAAGAGCTGTATCCAGAGACTGAGAGGTTCAGACCCCCTTACCATCCCTTGGTCGATAGCTGGATCATGTGACAGGGATCCCAAATGCCTCTCTTCAGTACCATCCAGATTTGTAGTATTGCCTGCAGCATCCCAAAGATGGACTAACCAACTAATTATAGATTCATAAGACCATCAAATGTAATCCTTTTTTAGGCCACGAAGGCCCTCAGGGACAGGGACTCAATAACAATTTCTGGTTCTAAGTCAGTTGCTGGCTTTGAGGGTCCTTCCCCTGCATCATTGTCATCATCCACTGGGCAATTGGTTTTGTGTTTTCTTTTCATGATAGGAGCAACTGTCATTGGCTTAGGTTGCCTGGTTTGGCTGCAACCTGAGTGACTGGGGTGTCTGCTGATTTATCTTCCTGCCCCTCTGCCTTTATCTGCTGCCCTATAGTATCTAGCAGCATGCAATAAGCATATGCCAGGGCCCAGCATATTGCAATGAGTTTCTTCTCATTAGAGTTGTCATTGCATTTCTCTTTCAGATATTTCCCCACCTCATCTGGGTTCTGAATTTGTTCAGGGGGAAAATTCCAAACTATTGGATCAGAGAATTTCTTCAGGGCGTGGCCCATAGCCTCCCATTCCCCATACCACTCAGGATTTCCCACGCCTGTCTCATGAGCCCCTTTGGACATGTCAGCCCTCATTCTAGACAAGCTGCAGACCATATAGAGGAAGCTTACCAGATAAAATGCCAGGAAGGTGGTATCTTTAACATCCAGGGGAAACTGAAGATTCTCAAAAGTTTACATACCAGATTTAAAGGGGAAGAAGGAGATGAAAGGCTGGGAAACCTCATCCGCTGCTTCTCCTCTAACAAACTGGGTGCAATTACTAATAAATCCCCCAAACATGCTACTGTGATTAGGACGGAAACTAGGATGGAGAAACAACAGACCATACACATTTTGAACAACTCCCAGTACCTCTGTTAACCTTCTATAAATCATTCTCTCTTAACACAGCAAAATAGCAAGGTTAATCCATACCCCTGTTCTGTAAAAGGTATGTGCCAGGGACAAAATTTGGGCTATCTATGTATAAGCAAACAGGCCAAGGGACCAGAAAGACATTAGTATCTCAAATTAGAGAGACATTATTACCTCAAACAACATGGTGACTACTGACTGCTTTACCCCAATACAAAGTGATTAAAACCAAAATGTAATTAGTACAGGTGGGGAGTAGGACAGATATTCTCTGAATTGCTGGAACTCCTGAGTCAGTTTATCTGTTAGTTTATCGAAGAGCTTCTCCACAGATGTAATGATAGAGGAAAGAATGCTGTCTCCATATTCCTGGAGTTGTCAAATCACTTCACCCACTCTTGGTAGTGCATCATTTTTCCAAAATAATATTACCAGTGGGTTGGCATGCACATTGGTGCATTCTGGATAAATTTCCACCACATGGGTCATTGACATAAGGCATCATGTGGATCTATGCAGAGCTGTACATTGTCTGGATCATAATATATAATTTCTCACACAGCCAATTCCCTCAGCTATTGAATACCTTTCTCCATTGCAGTCCACTTGCCTAAGTTACATGGAATATCATCTTTATAGGGATACCTTGCCCTCACACTCAATAAGAGTCACCCCAGAGACTAAGGACTTGTGGTTTTTTTCTCATTGCTTTGTCAATATCTGGTTCCTTAGCAAGTCATCTCAGCTGCCTGACTCCATTGTCCCAGCACTGGAGCAACCAGGCAGTGATACGCTCATGTGGATGATGGCTGAAATCTTTTTATATCTTGTGGAATTGCATTTTATGGAAATGGTATGCTCTGGCTCACCCCTGGAAAGTGTATGGTTTATCCCAAGTCTGTAACCTCCCCTGCAGTATTGTGTATCTGTAACTCTATTGGCTGAAGAATCTTACCATGTCTACTTCGAAACTCCCTGTTAAGAGTGCAGGGGGAAGTGGGCTCACCCTTTTGGCCCTGGTGGTCTCCGGAGACTGCTCTACTGCTCTCTCCCCATCCCTCTCCCCCCTCTCCCCTTCCCTTCCCCCTCTCCCTCAGTGACCATGCTGTCTTTCTGGGGTAAGACTCCAAATAAATCCTCATCTCATCAGCACCTCTCCAGCCGTCTAGAGTCTCCATTGCCTGCCTGCATGTGAACACCCACGACCCTAGGACCTGGGGGGCTCCCGGGGAACCCTCCCCGGGGGCCCCCCCTAAAATCAAAATCACAACAATATCTCTCACAGGTCACTCAGGGATAGAGATTGTCATGGTTGTCTCTTCTGTCTCCTCTTCTGGTTCCTGTGATGACCTCAGTGATGGCCCTGAAAATCCCACATATGACAGCCCTGCTTCTTTATCCTCTTCACTCTCCCTGTCCTCCTTGACTGTTTTTGCAGAAGCTTTTTTACAAAGTGACTTTCATGTACATTTCTGCTTCTGTACAGGGGTCACTGACACTGGTATATGTTGGTTATCTCTTTCAGTGGTTTCAGTGGCAGTGCCTGTTGCTGGGGTTGGAGCAGCTGCAGTGTCTGTCACGGGGGGTTGGAGCAGCTGCAGGGCCTGTTGTTGTCTTATTGTCAGATCTAGAGACCTTCTTTTCCCCCAAGGGCCCTGAGCAGTGTTGGACAGGGCTCAATAGGCCTGGGCCAGGCCCCAACACATTGCAGTGATTTGGGTCCTCTCTGAGGTGCCAGGGTGACACCACACCTTTTTAAATATTTCACTATTTTTTCTGAAATGGGGAGGACAACTGAAGTAAAACATATGTTGAGATAAGAACAGCTTAATAATTAAAAACAAAGTAAAATACAATAATAATGGTAAATAATAACGTAAGAGACGGTCTGAAGATCCCTCATCGGCCTCAGAGGCTGAAACCCCAAGGAAAGAGACTGAAACCCTAAAACCCCAGTACGGGAGTCCGTGCCTGGCTGAGGTGGGATGTCTGCCAAGTGTTGCCTGCAGGTGTGTTCCCTAGACCAAAAGCCGGTATGCATTCGAATGGGAAACAACGGGCAAGTCAAGGTGAACTGATTGCATTTACTGCTGAACTGGCTGTGCTGTACCTGTTCGGATCTCCCCACCTTTGGCCAGCTGCCTGTCCTTCTGAAAAGACTATAAGAAGCTCCATAAGTTTACCAAGACTTTGAGATCTCCCCACAGAAGAAGACGGATCTATTGGCGGACGACCACGAGGATTTAGTCTCTTCTGTTGGTAGCTATTCCCCCCCCCCTTCTCTCTCTATTCTTTGTGTGGCTCTCTCTCTCCTCTGTTTCATTTTGTGTTGTGGGCACTTAATAAAAGTGCATTTTTTTTGATTGAAACTGAAATCCCCTGTCTTTTTGCACTCTGAGATCAATAAACGAAACATCACTACTCCCACTTGTATTAGCGGATTGTGACAAGTAATAATCATAAAAAGGAAACAAAGTGATGCTCCTAAACCCAGATCAGCTGTAGCAGGGCATCTCACCCCCCATGCGGGTGTTGTTTGTTAACCAGTCAGATAACACAAACAGGACAGGCTGTCTTGTGAGTTATTTTGGTGCCATGGGGTTAACATTGGTCTGACATCTCCCAACTGCCAATAAATATCTTACAGTTGAAGTGAGATCTGGCAAGATAAGCTGGATTTTTGACTGCCAGACACCTCACTTTACAAACTATAGAAGCCACAGTAAACTTTAACAAAGCAGAAATCTTCTATTCGTTAGCCTGGAAATGTGTGGAGTTTCTTCCCTGAATAGGGAAGCCTGCTTCACAGTTACTCCTCCAGGGGTTAAGTGAAAGGAATCTGTGTACATTATCATCATTTTGGTGGTAAGTTACATTTGACTCCTAATGAATACTATTTCTTTTCTAGATTTAATATAAGTACCTTGATATAGTGCACTGTTCTATGCTATAATCTACTAGTAGTTCTTTAGTTTTATAATGTGAAGTAAGTAATTCTGATTAAGATCTTTCACCTGTTATCTCTTGTCTGTTTAATAAATAATTAATTTTTATAAATAGACCTGATCTGCCATCATTACAACTCACAGGCCAGAGTGTTTCCCTAAATTTAAACTGTTGCCAAATTCTGAGGCTAAAGCAGGGCTTGTCTGAAGCTTCCATTCATCCTGTGATATCAGCTCCTTCCAGGTAACTCTCCCCAGTTTATATATTGGGCATGACATTCTATGGTGTGGAATATCCCTTTGGTCAGTATGGGTCACCTGTCCCAGTTATACTCTCTCTCCCAGCTTGCTTTGCAAATCTCCTCGCTGGCACAAAGTGAGACAAGGAAAAAAACTCCTTGACTTAGGATAAACATGACTTAGCAAAAACCAGAACATAAGTGTGTTATCAACATCATTCTCATTCTTAGTCCAAAACCCAGCACTATAACAGCTTCTGAGAAGAAATTAACTCTACCCTAACTGAAACCAGGGCAGTTGGTCAAGAACACATATTATAGGACATCAACAGCTTTCTTGCTACTAATTCTGACCAATGCTAATTACAGTAGCAGTGGACTTGCAATAAAATTCAAGCCATACTTCAAAACCAAGAGTTACCAACTGAATTAATTTCATAATAAAGAATTCTATAATTACTTTCAATGTAAATATATATGTATTAATCCTTGCGTTGGTTTAACATAGCTTGATTTTTGGTGGCAGTGGGAAGTCACAGAAGTGGCTTCTGTGAGAAGCTGCTAGAAACTTCCACTGTGTCTGACAGAGCCAATCTCTGATGGCTCTAAAGATGGACATGCTGCTGATGCCTTAGGTTTTAGCTTTCATATTTTCAGATTTTGTGCTACTTAGAGATGTAGTCCTGAGCCTCATATTAAGTGCCAGCAAGCTCTCTTCACAGAGTAGATAGATAAAACAAATTTTTTTCCTACTGGGGACCAAGGACGACTTTCGGCCCAACAACATAAACAACGGTAGACTGAGAGGAGGAACAAGAAGGGTGGAACCTCACAACCTGAAGCTGTAATTGGACAATTAAACCCCAATATGCAAATGGACCAAAACTTATAAAAATGTAATATCTCATGACCATGCAGCCATTTTTTTTTCATGTGGCCATTCTTAATCCACCCAGGGTGCAGCCTTGGTCAGGTTCCTGTCCTGCCCAAGGTGGATCCTGGAGGCCTTTCAATAAATACCTACTTTATTTTCTAGCTCTGTCCCGTCTCTGTTTCAGGTCAGCCTTCAAAGGCATCATTGCTGGCCCAATTGGAGAAGTTGGTAATGCCTCTGTGATGACATATTTAAGAAGGAAATCAAAAACGCTCTTGATTCTTCCTAAAGGTGGCGAGTCGCCGGGGCCAGGACCATTCCAGTGCTAGGTGTGGGCATGTGGCCACCACAGCCATCTTGGAGTGGCCCGCTGTGAACTTTGCCTGCTGCACTGCCTCTAACCAGCTGTGCTGCAGACAAAAAGACAGGAGTGGAGGTGGCAGCTTCTCCTTCCCAGCGTTGTTACCATGGCTGCACATGCGAACTTTACTTGGCCTCTTTTAGCCAGCCATGCTGTGGGCAGAAGGGCAGGAGCGGCAGCAACGGCTTCTCTTTTTTGGCATCCCATATGAAGAGAGGCGTTGAATGGTCCCAACCACTCAGGCAGTGGTGGCTGGGCGAAAACATGACGAGCTATTCCCCACACGGAACCTAGACAAGATCAGCTTCTCAGCACAGCGAAATCCCAAAGAAATCTTTGAACTGGTGGAATTTGTTGGCAACGGTACTTACGAGCAGCAGTTTTTTCCTCCTAGTCAGAGGAGGAAGTGAGGACGTGGAAAAATCAACATGGCAACACCAAGGTCAGTAGAAAGAAAGAGGGGGAGGAGGTGCTCCAAAGGTCAGAGTGGAAATTTCTCTGAAAGCAGTAGTGAAGACTACAATAAACAAACTACCTCCCTGTAATTCATGAAGTCCATGGGGGGATGCAGAGATCCACTCCCAGCCTGTGGAAAAAGGTGCTTGTGCTGGAGTGGGTGGATGCTAAAAAGAGCTGTAATCCAGTAGGAGACCCGAACAGAGAGAGTGCCTTTGCTTCCAGAGATAAAGAGGGCTCTTGCTTCCAAACTAGAACAGCTTATCCTTAAAAGACTATATCCCATGGACTGAATGACCCACGCCATGCAGTTTTGGGAAGACTGTTTTGCCCATAGGAGGGACTCACGTTATAGCAAGTCAGGCGAGACTGAAATTAGAACCATGATGGAGAAGTTAACTGTTGGGGGTTAGATTTGTTTCTTTTTTACTTGTAGAATTTTTTCCCATAAGTTGCTAGGAAACTAACCACTGGATACTTATTGGTACTTAAGCAAAAAACAAAAGAAGTGGTCAGAGGAGAGGAGTGTAGCACCTGGCTTCACTTCTTTTGTCTCTAGGAGTTTTGTCTTGGAGGGGGAAGATACCATGAGTTTTGGGGACAGGTAAAGGACAGGACTGGGGGCAGCTGCACTTTCTCGCTCTCGACATCAGAAGAACAGTCAAGCTGTTGCTTACTGTGGGGAGAATTCACTATCACTGAAGCCCAGTCCTAAGGATCAACCACCATCTGCTGGTGTGACCAGGAATTACGTGCTTGCTTTTTCCTGCCCTGCGGGAGCTGCTGTCCCACCCCATCACTTCTTCAGCACTGCTCTGGGTCTTTGCTACTCTGTAGCCCTGCACACCCTGCCCTGCTGGGACATCCTGCAGTTCCAGCTACCACCGCAGAGCTTCTGATATATCTCATCCACCAGCCTGTAATTGCTGCTCATTCCTGCCGTTCCAGCTTGGTGCTCCTCAGAGTCCTGCATGGGCACCTAGATCAGACTGCCTTGGGGTTTTGTGAAGCAAAACCTCTCCTCCATCCCTTCTCGTCTCGGCCGAAAGGCTGTCACGAGGTTCCTGGTTCTGTTTTGTTGTTAATGCTGTGAAAAACGAGGTTCGCTTTCTTGCTAAAATTTTAAAAGTTTAATAAAAAGACAATTAGGAGACAGAAAAGCAAAATATGGCCAGGTGACTTGGCATTCAGCCAAGAGCACCCCTTAACTCAGAACAACACTCCTTTAAATGTACCAGTTTGTTACATATTCAAAAAGACCCTAATGCATTATTCAAACATTCCTCTTAAGTTTAGATATTCTCTTGGTTTTGTTGTGCCCCCCCCCCCCCCCGCCCCATTTCACCAAATTAACATTTTATTATTCCTTGTAGATAAAGTTCTTGGTGGCGCCTTTTGGTCATTTCATGTCCCATTCTTCTGATAACAGAGGATCAATAAATTCTTCCATTGGAACCTTGGGGGTCTGTCCTTGTTATCTTCATCCAGATATTCCAAAAATGTGGGGAATTTCTTGATTATCTTTCCTTATTCTTCAGGTTTGATTACTAAAAGCATGTTATATCACATAGTTTCTATTTAATATTATACTGCAACCTAAAAATATATACATTCATCACATCACCATTTCTTAGCCCTGTTAAAATCAGAAAATAAAATACAGTAAAACCTTCCCACATTATACATATAGCATTCATTTTAATATTTGTGAAAAGCAAACTTTATAACATGCATTTATAACAATGCTGTAGTTTTTTTGTTTGCCTTGTTATACATACTAGTAAAGAACTGTTATTCCTATCCCCATACCTTTGCCTGAGAGCCCCTTAATTTCAAAATTATAATTATTCGGACAGAGAGGGTTTACATTCTCCATTCTAAGGGAGGATCCTGCTTTCCCTGGCAGACAACTGTCTTTCAAACTAAGACATTAATGGAAAGCTGTCTCCCATGGGAAGGACCCCACAGCATAGCAGAAAAAAGAGACTGCTTCCCCTAAGCAAACTGAAGAAAGATTTCGAGTGAGGAACTGACCAAAACCCTCGAGTCCTGTCTCCCTGCACTGTCGGTGGGAAGAAGGGAGGTGCTGGGGGGGAAAACGGTGTTTTAAAGGCTTATTTTATTTCTAATTATCTTCCTCTGACTCTGTTAATAATAAATTTACTTTACACCTTTAAGTTTGAGCCTGTTTTGACCTTAGTGTGTTTTCTCCTAATCTTTATCTCAACTCATGAACCCTTTGTTACGATTTTCATGAGTACCTGATATTTTAACCAATATCAAACCACTGCAATCCTAAACATTTGTCCTGCTTCTCCTGGAAAAGCTAACAGATATATCATTAATAGTGATAAACACTAAAAAGTTTTCATAAAATCATGTCTGAAGATGATGGCGTGAGAGACATGATCAGGATTTGAGACATGCACCTTAAAATTTTTGGTTGGTCTTTAAAGACAGAGGTGAAAAATTTAGCCTCACAAAATAATGTGTGGGGGAAAAAGCACTTTTAAATCTTCTGAACAGATGGAACAACTAGAAATATCACTGTAGTAAATTTACAGCTGCTACTTTGCAATGAACACCTGAATTTGTGAATGAAGCATGAATCAAAGAAAATTTTCTGAAGACTGACAGAAGACAGACTGCCTTAGAAGACAAAAAAGGACAGAATATTTCTTTTCAATTCATTTAAACAGTAGTTAAAGGCAGTATTTAGCTGGAAGTAATATTATACTCTGAAAACAAAAAGACCACAATTATTCAGTGGAGATACTCAGCTGTAACCAATAAGAAAAATACATATATCAGTTAAATCATAGTCTTTCCAATTAATTATATCAGCAAACAAGACAATCTGACAATCTTTTGTAATATGTACATCTGCAATTTTTTGGCCTTCTCAAAGATACGAGCAATCCAGCCATTTCAGTTAAAAGCTAAACAGGTCAGCTCAAATCCTTGCACCTAACCACTGATAGAAGATATCATGAACAGCTAAGCACCAGGAATACTGTTAGTATTACATTGCATGCTGAGTCTCAGAATGAAAGTTCATTGCAGGAAGTTTGCTTTGTATATCAAAGACATGAATATAGCCACAACAGAACCTGTACTGGCACTGAAATGGCACCCATTTGTTCCTGCATTAGCACAGGAAGCCAGTGACAGACCAAGGAAGAGCATTTCTGATTTCCAGGATGGTGCAATTTAACTACTAAATCATCATTTATTTAATCACCATATTCAGTCAAGTTCTAACTTAACTGAACAAAGGGAACAAACCATATCGTATGGCATCTTTGTAGAATCATGTGAAAATATAAAATCATTAATGTTGCTCTTAATCAAGAAGGAAACTAGTAATAAAAAAGAAGCATTCAACTAAGTATATGGATTGAAATTCATGGACTGGGCATTTGCTCTTCTGTGCAGTAAGAAAGTGGCTAATGTGCTAGTAACATCTCCCCGTTCTCTCATGTAAGACAGGATATTTAGGTAAAAACAGAGACAGAAAGTATCTTTTCCCTTTCACAGAATGGTTCCGGTTAGAAGGGACCATAGTGGATCATCTGATCCAACCTCCCTGCTCCATCAGGGTCATCCCATACCACATGGCACAAGATTGTGTCCAGATGGTTCTGGAATATCTCCAATGAAGGAGAATCCATGCCCTCTCTGGGCAATCTGTTCCAGTGCTCGGTCACTGCACAGGAAAGTTCTGTTACAGTGTGATTTTGTCTGAGGCCTGATTTACTGACAGGTGTCAGTTTTCCTCCTTTTGGATCACTGCTACTTCTATGTTTTTTATTAGGTAGAGTAACAGAGTTCAGAATATGATTTTTCACAAGTCTGCTAGAAGAAAAAAAAAGGAAAGGTGTGGAATTGCATTTTATGGAAATGGTATGCTCTGGCTCACCCCTGAAAAGTGTGTAGTTTATCCTAAGTCTGTAACCTCCCCTGCAGTATTGTGTATCTGTAACTCTATTGGCTGTAGAATCTTACCGCGCCTATTTTGAACCTCTGTGTTAAGGGTGCAAACGGAGAGGGCTCCTCCTTTTTTGCCCTGGTGGTCTCCGGAGACTGCTCTCTCCCCATCCCTCTCCCCTTCTCCCTCTCCCCCCTTCCCTTCCCCCTCTCCCTCAGTGACCATGCTGCCTTCCTGGAGTAAGACTCTGAATAAACCCTCATCTCATCAGCACCTCAGCAGCCATCTGGAGTCTCTTTGCCTGCCAGCTCACTAACACCCATGACCCTAGAGCCCGGGGGGCTCCCAGGGAACCCTCCCCGGGAACTCTCCCTGGGATCCCCCCCAAAATTTAAACTACAACAGAAAGGGACTACAGTCTTTGTCCTCTGAAGGTCCAGGTCTGTTGCTATGAGGTTTTTTCCTGGTTTGCCGAGCGTTCATATTAAAGGAGAAATGTGCAGTTTCTCGCGCTCGTGAATGTAAACACAGGACCATGTTTTGTAAACACTGCCCTTGTTATGAATTCCTTCTCAAGGAGAAGGGGAGGTTGAATGACAGCCTCCTTGACCAATGTGGTGGGGAGGTGGGAATTCCGTCCTCCAATCCACAGGCCTCATAAGAAATGTATAAAAGTAGGTTTTTGTAAATAAACGGGTTCTTCCTGCCCTGCATGCTCTGTCCACCAAGATCTGTCCCCGAGTCTCATTTCTGGTTAGGCCCCACGGTGATACAGGTCTGTCATAAAATAATTGTTCTGCATCTTTAGTAATATCTAGGAAAAATGTACTAGTGGAAGTACTACCAAAATGATCATCCTCTATGATGAACATACCTGAAATTATATGAGACTTTGTCACCAAAAATGAACTTTTTTTTCAAAGTGTATGAACTATGTTACAAAAAAGTAAACAATTCTATCGACGTTAAAATGGGAGACTATGCGTTTTACCATAATTTTACACATTTTTTCTTCAGAGCTTAGTACTACAAATTAATAATCTTCAGGAGTACCTGTGGTGAAGGTCTCTGCTTCAGAAGAAAAGTCACACTATTTTATTTCAGTGCAAATATCTAGTTACTAGGATTACAACTGATGCACTCCTTTAATGATATCTAAATATGGTATATTTCTGGACCCAAATTCCAAATATCAGTAGTAAAATTAAAATTTATTAGATATACAAAATATACAATAATTTAAATACAGCAATACTGTATATGTGTGTGTATATGTGTGCTTGTGTGTGTGCGTGTACACAGAATATATATTCTAAATATTCCCGTAAAGACAAATAATTAAATATATCTTTATGCTGTTGTCTGATTAGGGAGGATGGTAGATGATGACACAAAACTCCGATCTTCTTCGGAGGGCATATAGCAAATGTTTATTAGAAACATACTCTTTTTATACAGCACTTTGGTACAATGAATATGATTGGTCATTTAAAGCCTATACCCTTTTGTAAACATCTTTGCCAGTAAACAAGTTAGAAAAACACCACCTGCTAACAGTTTTTCACCTTCCAAGGATTGTTTGGATTCCTCCTTGTGATTTCCCAGACTAAAGTGAGAAAGCCGTGTACTTGACTTTCTCACAGGCTCAAGCTAGTGCCTGAAGCCTGAAAATCTCTTATTTGACCACTATCAGATCCTACATCTGTACCTAAAGCATGGAGATTTCTGCAGGGTATTAATGCAAGCTGCCATAACCTAATATTAAAAAACAAGTAACTTATCCTAATGTTAAAATTTCTTATTTTTACACCAAATGTAAATTTAAGACACTCTTCCCTCTCACTTGATTTACATCTCACTGAATGCATATAACTGTCCCCTGGTTTGCACTTTTCTTTCTTGCAATAACAGCTGTAAAATATTTCCCTGAATCTCGTCCTGCCAAAATGCCAGTAAAAGCACCAAAATGCTGGTGTGTGGTAGGTTACTTTTGTTGGTGTTGATTGTTTCTTTGGGGTGGCCTTGGTTGGTTGGTTGGTTGGTTGGTTTTTTTGACCGTTACTTACTTGAAGATGTAAATTCACTTTCACCATTATGCCTAGAACTGGTGGACTCGAAGTTCAAACTTAGAGTACTGGATGTAGAAGAAAGTTCATTACAGAGCTGCTCCATGTCATCAGGGACCGCTGGCCAAGGCTGTCTACAACTGTCTCACTGCATCCCTGTTGTGATGCTTCAAAATGTCGCATCCTTGTTTAGTTTTGGCTATTAGACCAAGTGTGTGGACACAGGTTCTGTATTTAATGCATATATAGAAAAAAAGAGCAACAACCATAGCACGTAATTTAACTAAACTTATTTCTCTCTTGAAGGAATAGTTTCAAAAACACTCAGCAAAAGCTTTGTTAAATCATCAAATGGCTTTTTGTTCCTAATTTTTATTTGTAAATCAATGGAAGCTGAAGAAATGCACTAAAATACCTGAGAAAAATACACAGTTGAAAAAAATTATCACAAGAGCCTGATACATAAAGTAGAAAAGCACCTTTTTTTAAAGGACAAACATTAATGAAGCAGAAGCATTAGGCAAAAGACCATCTATTTATGGGGTTTTTTTAAGGTTCAAAAGATACTGAATAAAAATGGCAACAATAAATTGATAGCAACAGAGAGATAAGTAGCAAATATTTTAATTGCTTTTTAAAAAAGGAATAAAGTAGTAGGTATCTTTCATAGGTTTCATTTGCTTACTGCCTGTTCTTTTGATCTTCTATACAATTCTGAGATTGATCAATGATCTTTAGTAACTGATTTTGGAGTAGGTGGCAGAACTATATTCACATAAATTAGGCAAGGATATTTGAAAATGTGCTAGAACCACCATCTGTAAATTTTTTCTAAATCAAATACATGTACCCTCTAATGAAGAGAACCTCACAATGTCATGCAAGTGCCATTATACTGGGAATTACATTCTCTTCTTGAAGCAAGACCCCAATTTGATGATCCAATATTGCCATGGAATAAAGCAGTTAATCAATTAAGTTTTGATTTTGATGTGATCTGCAACCCTATCAGTGCAAAGCTTTCAACATTTTTATTTGTTGATACAGTTTCAAGCTATATCTGCTCAAAGCAATTAGAGATTTGAGCATCCTTTTTGGTATTTCCTATTCATGCAAATCCAAAAAAGGACTCAGGACACTACATATAATACCTAAAACTGCTCACAGTTAACTACTACATATTCCTCATTTTACCAATTCTACTACAGTCAAGAGTATGATTGTAGGAATACAGCTAGAGAGCCGAGCTGGGAGCACTGCTCAGCTCATGACAGAAGTGGCTATGTTAGCATTAGTAGGCTGCAAGCCTTGGCAGCAGAAAGCAGAACTTTGGGAAAGGAATGCAGAAGATAACGGTGTGCCTGGTACGATACGTGCTTAGCTAGCAGAACTTGTGTAAGATGGAAAGTACCTGTAACGGTTAGTGTGAGGTATGGATTAGGCAATACTACTTGGCAATGTTACTTGTTATATAATGAAAAGGCATATAAACTCAGCTAGGTGTATCAATAAACAGCTTCATGTGTGCAATCCATGGCGTCCATGTCTCCTTTGTCAATCGCCGTCATATGATTACGAATTACTCATTTTACATTCTTCTTAAACAGGCATTTTGTTACATACCTACAATATCTTCCAGTAATAGTCACTTTAAACAAATGTTCCAAATTAAATTTTGGGGAAGACAAGAAAGAGGCAGACTAACACTTGACATGGCAGAGCAACTTAGGAAGTATTGCATGGATAGCCACAGACACTATGTTTTCCCCATATTATCCCAAGTACCAGGAATGTCATGATCATATATCTTCACACACATCAACAGTGCCAGTCAATTTTGTTCCAGAAAAACTGAATTTTGAAACACCACAATAAATATATTAAAAATACACCACAGCAAGTGGCAATGACCAGTTCCATATTAATACTGTTGCTACATGTGGCAATCTGTTCTTTTTAATTGGTTTAAAACAATAATAAAAAAATTCCCCTCCCCCCAATAAAGACAAAACAGCTATTAAAAGACTCAGAACAAAATAGGTGCAGTGAATAATTTTAATCTGAATGTCCAATTAAGGTATTTAGAAAGTCAAACACATTTTATGACAAAACCCCTAAATAATGATTTTAAAGGATTTTTCTTAGTTATTTCAGAATCAAGAGTCATAACAGAATTCAAGCAACTGCAAAAAGACTGTAAATCTATTACTAACCAAAGCACAAAGGGCTGCTTTCAGCTGCTTAATTTCTTTCCCTTATATCCAATGCTGGGGAATTAACAGTGTAACTTACATCTGTAACAATATTCTGAGGGAGAAAACCAAAAGAAAAAAAATACTCAGTTAAAAATGAAAAGGAGGAGATCTCAGTAAAACAGATTCTCTTGCAGTTTTAATAAAGGCAAAGTGCTAATTTAAAGTATGCATCCTAAAATAAAATAGTAGTAGCTCTGGCATGACAACCATATATTAACAGAAATGGCAATATAGGTAGAAAATTTTAATGTTGCCACTGACTGCATCAGGTTAATTAAGATTTTATAGATAACATTCCTCAGGTTAACACATTACAATATATAAGCTTTCCCTTGAACTTTTCTCTGTTGTATACAATTCATTACATCATCTTGCAAATCCACATTAAAAGTCAATTTAAGAAAGTATGATGAAGCATTTCCCTGGGGTACCTCTGTACCCCAGGGGTGCTTCAAGCAATGCGGCCCTGAATGGGGTGCGACATACCCCTTTACGAGCTCTGCGGGTCCTGGTTATTGATGCTTTCGGCGCAGGGACAGATGGAACAGCAGCACGGGTCTTGGGGGTTGAACAGAGGTGGTTTATTCAGCACAGGGTGGATCCAAGACACTATTGCCACATGGAGAGGGCTTTTATGCATACAGAAAGCAGAAGGGGTAGGGGTCAGGGTGATTACCCAATGAGGGCAGAGCATGAGAAGGGAATTAAGGGAAACAACGTGGGTATATGCTAACGAATTGGGCAAGAGAAGGGTTGCAACACCTGGGTTGGACCAAAAACTGAGGAAAAACAGGGGAATGCTGGGTTGAACCATAAAATGAAAATATGGATAAATATTACCTAAAAAGCATGCTGCAACAGTATGAATTGGCTTGGGGCTTGTTTTCATAGCTCTTCAGGATATTAGAAGGAAAATTTTATTTCCTCATCTCTATGTGTGGCAGGACGTCTACCCCCTCCTCTACCTTAGATGGTGCACAAAGAGAGAATCCAGGCTGAAAGGCCCAGCAAGGAGTCATCTCTAGTGCCCAAAGGGCTTAGGCCTCAGCTAAGAATCAACATCTTAGTCAGGAGACCAAATGTGGGAAGAGATAAAAGAAATATTCTTGACTAAGAGTCACTGTTTTACAAACTATAAAAGACACGTGAGTTATCACAGAGGCAGAAGCCTCTACATGCATACCCTGAAGGCGTAAAGGACTTCTTGGAGTTTGGATGCATATTCTGTGGTTACTTTCCTTGGAATTGAGGGAAAGGATCTTGATGTGTGCCCCACCAACAATTGGGTGGTAAGATACATTGGATCCTAAGTTATTTCTTCTCTAGCGGTAACATTAATAGGTACCTTTAACCCTGCACTGTATATACCTACTAGTAGTTCCTCTTTTTGTCCTTATTCCTGCTGTAATGGTTTCATGTTCACCAATTTTGCCCCTTTCCCAGCCAACGCACCAATTTGTGTAGTGGTTTGAGTGTCCAACAGAATCATTCACACTCTTTCCTGCTACTGTAAGATAGGATTAGGAGAAAAGCAAAGCAGGCCCAAACTTTAGGGTATAAAGATAGGTTTTTTTAACACACACTAAAAGAAGAGAATGAAAATCAAAATGAAACTTCTCAAAACAGTTCCCCCTCCCCCACTAGCTTCTTGTCTTTCTCACAGACAATGTATAAAGACAAAACTCGGAACTCTAGGTCAGTAGCATTTATAAAATAGTCTTTCATTCAGTTCTTTTAGAGATAGAAGTCTCTCCTGATTTGTTCTAGTAACTTTCCACAAGAAAGAACAGTCTACTTGTGGCTCTTAACTCTCACAAAAGCAGTCACCTGGGAACTTCTGCAGTTGTGGACCTCTCATATCACGTAGCCTTTCCCATGGCTGCATATGGGCCATGAACTCATGCATACTGGGGTATCATTTTAAAAATGAACAATTCAAACACAAAGGATACCCTTCATCTCATGGAACAGAGATCTCTTTTCACTTCTTCACTGGTGCAGAGGGCTTCTTATCTCATCTCTCTCTGTTCAAACATCTCATGGGATCACAGGATCACAGCTACTAATTCAATATTCACTCAGTCAATTACAGATATCTTTGCTCAAATCCACAAATCTGAACAATCATTTCCCCAAAATGCATATTTACTCCACGGTTTAAAGAAATAATCTAGCATATTACAGTCTGTTACTACAGCTCACAGAAGACTTTCATCCCAAGTTTCCACGGCATCTTCTCATCTCTTCCACCTAAGGGGTAACTCTTCCTTCATTGACTCTAATATCTTCATATTTTCCTTTTACATGTGCCCACTTTGGCCTTTCTCTCACTTAGAGAAGGGTTAGGATTTTGGAAGTTTCATCTGTGCAATGAAAGAGTTAATATCTTGCCCAGGGCCTGCGGTGGTCACATGATGTCTGCTGGGCAGCCGCTCTGGCTGCTCAGCTGTGGGATTTCAAAGCCGTGACAATGGAGGAAAGCTCAGGAACAGCAGCCAGGATCTCTCGTGGCTGGGCTTTCCCCCCTCCCCCCCCACCCCTCAGTCTTATGGGGTGGGCCCAGCCCAGCCCAGCCCAGCCCAGCCCAGGCTTAGCACTGCTCCCAGGGACTCAGGGGAACATCTCCCTGGGGCCAGGCCCATCGTGTGGGGCAAGCCTTAAGGTTGGCTGGGTGTTAACAGCCATGGTTTCCCCCTTCCATGCTGGCAGCTGTGGCCCCACCCCAGCCCAGCCAGGGCTACAGCAATGGCAGAGCCCTGCTGGGCCGTGCCAGGCCCAGGAGGAGGGGGGAGGACCCTGCAGCCAGCCTGCCACTCCTGTTATCTCTCTCAAATCCCAGAAGAGAGTTTTTCCCGGGGTTCTTTTGATTTTTAAGCCTGTGTGTTCCCAGAGGCGTATCATCTTTCTAATTAGTCAGTCAAGCTGTCAACTTCAAAGCCAGTAACTAATTGGTTTTTGCTATCCATGCTGAACTAGCACACCTGTGTAGTATTAGTTTGTCTTATGTTTGTTACTTTTATGTCTATTAAATAAATATTTCATTCTGTAATAGACCGAATCAGCCATTATTAAAGAACTTGTGAATGAGACTGGGTTTTGAGTTGCTGGCCACCTCAGTAAAGCTACTGCCTGCTGCTGGAGGCCTGGGCAAAAGGCAACGACTTCGCTAAACCCCCACATCTATTCTTAACACTATATTTTTATACACATAAAAGGATAGGCACCATTTTACTTGTCAATATACAATTCATTCACAGACTGAAAAAATAGTTCTATTGGTGAGTTGCTTTTCATTCTAAGTTTTTGCTAACCATTTTTAGAAAAATTTCGTAAGGTATTTCTCTGATATTTCAGTTGTCAGGAAAGATTTTTACATGAGACTAGATGGCAAAGACTCTTCACACCTTTTTAGCAACCATGTAATGTAGCAATATACAGATGGTTTACAGCTGGATATAATGAGTCTGATCATAACAGACCTAATTTGGCTGACCTGGCTTGTTTTAGAAGTCCCTAGGGGAACAAAGTCCTTAGCTTCCCCCCTAAGCCCTGGATGCAGACACACCACTGGCCAGAGATCTGGGCGGTGCAGAGATTCCAAACCAATAGGCTTCCCAAGCCCGGGAAATTCAAACTGGCTATAAAAGGAAGCTTGGAACAATAAAGTGGATTATTGTCTGTTGCTCAAGACTCAGAAGAGGTCTGTGTCGTGCCTGTCTCCAACCCACGGACCACGTGTTACAATGTAACTTAAAACTTTCATAATATACTTATTTTGCAATGACTGTTTAAATGTCATGCCTTTTAAAACGCATTTTAAAAGTGCTACAATACTCTTTCAAAATATTTCAAGTTATAAATTGTTATTATCCTCATCTGAGACTCCAATAAATGGCAGCCTGTTTTATGGTGCACCAATTGGCCATAAAGATGAACCAGCAGGTAGACATATGGTCGCTGTAGCCTGGTAGAAAGAGAAAATATGTTTTCCCATAAATTCTGAAATTTTCTTATAAAATAAATGTCTTGGTTTATGGCAAATTTGGGAGGAAACTTCTGAATAGGGTCTCTCTGGAAAGAAAACTTAAAAGGCCCTTCCCTCCAGCCTGTCTGGGAAAAGAACTTCCTTGCCAAGGTTGTTTCTACAGGTTATAGATCTTAAACGTCTAAGAACATTTTAAGGTCTTAAACAGAGTTGTTTATTATATGAAAATATAAGTCTGAACGTACGAGCGTTCTAAACGAGCGGTCTTACAATCTCACAATTGGTTATAAACATAAAGTCTTAGCAAGCAAAATTCCAGTAAAGCAATAATCAAAACATAGAAGTTAACTTCACAGCCTCCAGGTAAACCAACCTCCAATCTCCTGACCCCAAGCAGGGTTTCCAGCCGTGGGGTCGCAATAACAGAAAGGGATCACGAGATCACAAATCCCAGACAGGGGCCCCGGCCATGGGAATCACAATGACAGAAAAGGTCCCAAGATTCAGAACCCACACAGAATCCCCGGCCGCAGGGTCATGATGGTAATGAGGGAATCCCAAACCAGACAGAGTTCCTGGCCGCGGGGCCACGATGGCAGTGGGGGTGTCCCAAACCCGGCAGAGATCCTGACTGCGAGACCACAATGGAGGTGGGGAGTCCCGAGGTCCCACCCCACGCAGAGTCCCCGGCAGCCCTGACCAGCACTCCGGCGGCAAGCACTGCAAACAGGAAAAACGGGGGGGGGGATGACTGGACCACCAGGCCCAGATCCCAGGCAACAAGAACTACAATAAATAGTACCTTAAAAATCCCGTTTTGGCTCCCTGGCAAGGATCATTCCTCAGGTTGCAGAAGATGGAGGTTGATCAGATTGATCAATCGATACCTCCACCTTCAACCCAGAGGCTTTTTATCCAAAAATTACAAATGCATATTCATATCTTTACACACTGGCAAATCTAAGTACAATTTTTAAAGTTTGTAAAATTACGAAAAACTACAAAAAGCAGTATCAAAAAAACCTATGTATATAGCATATCTATTAGCGCAAAAACTCTATCTTCCTAGAGTAAAAGTTCTATCGTGTTATGTGAAAAATTTTATCTTAACATACGTGAAAAACTTAATCTTTTTTACGCAAAATTCATACAAAATTATAGGCAGTACTCTATTTTTGTTATGTCTAGACTATCACAAGGCCCGAAGCTCTGTACCTCTACACTAACAATTAGGCACTTAAGAAAGCCTAAAACTGAGGCTTAAATTTCTACTTCATGTGTATGTGGCTTTATATATTTTAATTTTTCCAAAGGTTTTAATTCAATTCCTCCACCTTTCATTCTCTGCGGAGGATCCATGGGAACATGGACTCCAACAGAGAAAAGTGGAAAAAACCCTATTTATTTAATAACAAAATGCCTACAAGCATAAAGAATGAATAATATGAAACAATAAAACCTCTCGCTGCTCTGAACAGAGATGGTGAACTTGAGAAAATCATTGCTGTGGGTGGCTCAGCTTACTCAGTTCTTTATCAGTCCCAGTCCTTTTGGAGGTCCAGGCCAGGTGGGCTGCAGGTGCTAGCCCTCGGTGTTTCTCTGAGTTTTTCAGTCAGGAGCAGATTCAACGAGTCCCAAGGAAAAAAAAAAAAAAAACCAGCCCAGGGAACTTCTCTGCTCTAGCTAGCTAAAACTAACTAAAAAGAAAAAAAAAAAGATCTCTGTCACAGGCACTGGTCTGTGCTTCAGACGAACACAGTCCAGAGAGAGGGATGTGTAGGAGGAGAGCTGTTTTCAAAACAAACTTGGAACTTCTTCATTTTTTGCTTTGCTCTCAGAGCCAGTCTTAAAGGCACAGAACTCAATATACCGCACAAACAGAACAGATGATTGGGGATACAAGCATCATAAAATCACCCTAGAACATTCCGCCCCTTATCCCCATATCATCAACTTAATACCAAAACTAAATAAATTTTAACTCTACTCACACACACTTCATACATGCATATATATATACACAGTATACAACTCTATACAGACAATGGCAGTGACATTCAGCAATATTTACACGATTCTCACCTAACAATTATATCTCTCTGAGGTACACATCGTGTTGTTGCATCTTTCTGCATTATCTACTATATGCAACCTGGTCCCTGAGCAAAGACAATCCCACGGATGGGTTTGTCTGTACTCGAGGCAGATCTGATCCAAACTGTCTTTTCTAACAAACTTCTTAAATGTACTAGTGGGACTTTATCTCTGTCTACTGCAGATAGGAGCTCAGACTGGGCAGGGCCTGCTCTGTTGGTGGAACCTCGGGTGTTCACTAACTAGGTGGCTTTCGCTAAATGCTGCTCTCAATTTTTGAAAGATTTTTCACTCAATGCTTTCTAGGTAGTCTTTAACAGTCTATTGTATCTCTCTACTTTTTCAGCAGCTGGTGCACGGTAGGGGATATGGTACACCCACTCAATACTATGTTCTCTAGCCCAGGTGTTTATAAGGCTATTCTTGAAATGAGTCTCATTGTCTGACTCAATTCTCTCAGGGGTAACATGTCTCTAAAGAACTTGCTTTTCAAGGACTAGAATGGTGTTACGGGCTGTAGCGTGATGCACAGAGTAGGTCTCTAGCCATCCCATGGTGGCTTCTACTATTGTGAGCAAATAGCGTTTACTTTGGCGTGTCTGGGGTAGTGTAATATAATCAATCTGCCAGGCCTCCCCGTACTTATACTTGGACCACCGCCTACCATACCATAGGGGCTTCACCCGCTTGGCCTGCTTGATTGCTGTACACGTCTCACAGTCATGGATAACTTGAGAAATACAGTCTATGGTTAGATTTACTCCTCAATCTTGTGCTCACTTACAGGTGGCATCTTTGCTCTGATGACCTGAGGCATCATGGGTCCATCGAGCTAGAAACAACTCTCTCTTATGTTGTCAATCTAGGTCTATCTTTGACACTTCTATCTTGGCAGTTTGATCTACTTGCTCATTGTTTCGGTGCTCTTTATTAGCTCTACCCTTGGGGACATGGGCAGACCTTCACAGGTAGTTTCTCTACTCTAGTAGCTATATCCTTCTACTCATCAGCAGCCCAGATTGTTTTTTTTTTTACTCTGCCAGTTGGCTTTTTTCTACTTTTTTAGCCAACCCCACAGAGCATTGGTTACTATCTAAGAATCAGTGTAGAGGTAGAGCTTTGGCCACTTCTCTGTTTCAGCAATCTCTAGGACCAATTGAACAGCTTTGAGTTCAGCGAATTGGCTTGATTTACTTTCTCTTTCAGTGGTTTGTGCAACTTGTTGTGTGGGGCTCTGTACAGCTGCTTTCTACTTTCGTTTCTTCTCTATGATACGACAGGAACTATCTGTAAAAAGAGCATAGTGTGTTTCTTCTTCTGGTAATTGGTTGTATGGTGGAGCTTCTTCGGCACGTGTCACTTGCTCTTGTTCTTCTTCATCACTGAGACTAAAGTTTTCACTTTCAGGCCAGTTTGTAATTATCTCCAAAATCCCAAGGCGATTCAGTTTTTTAATACGGGCGTGCTGTGTGATGAGAGCAATCTATTTGCTCTATATGGCATTGGTGGCATGGTGGCTAGAGGGAACTTTTGCTATGAACATTCACTTCAGCACTGGTAGTCAGGGTGCCAGGAGGAGTTGTGCCAGTCTTCTGTGCCAATGACCCCCGAGGCAGCTTGAACTGTTTCATAGGCAGCCAAGATTTCTTTCTCTGTGGGAGTGTAGTTGGCTTCGGACCTTCTGTAACTTCAGCTCCTGAATCCTAGTGGTCTACCTCGAGTCCTACCAGTCACCTTCTGCCAAAGGCTCCAGGACAGACTATGGTTCCCAGCTGCAGAGTAGAGCATGTTCTTCACATCTGGTCCTGTCCTGACTGGGCCAAGGGCTACTGCATGAGTGATGTCCTGCTTGATCTGGTCAAAGGCTTGCTGCTGTTCAGGGCCCCAGTGGAAATCATTCTTCTTGCAGTTAGCCAGGCAGAGAGGACTCACAATCTGACTGTACTCAGGAATGTGCATTCTCTAAAAGCTTATGGCACTTAGGAAAGCTTGTGGGGTTTTTTTGTTGGTTGGTGGAGACATTGCTGTGATTTTGTAATGACATCAGTGGGAATCTGACACCGTGTATTTTTTTACTTTACTTTCAGGAACTGGATCTTACAAGCAGGTTTCCTAACTTTGCTTTTCTTGATAGCAAATTTGGCTTTCAGGAGAATTTGGATGATCTTCGCTCTTTTTTTAAACACTTCAGCTGCAGTATTCCTCTATACAGTGATGTCATTGATGTACTGTAGATGTTCTGGAGCTTCACTCTTTTCTAGTGCAGTCTGGATCAGTTCATGGCAGATGGTAGGACTATGCTTCCACCCCTGGGGCAGTTGGTTCCAGGTATACTACACTCCCCTCCATGTGAAAGCAAACTAAGGCTTGCATTCTGATGCCAGGGGAATGGAGAAAAACACATTGGCAATGTGAATAGTGGCATACCACTTCGCTGCCTTGGACTCCAGCTCATACTGGAGCTCTAACATGTCTGGCACAGCAGCGCTCAGTGGTGGAGTCACTTCATTCAAGCCACGATAGTTTACAGTCAGTCTCTATTCTCTGTCAGAATTGTGCACAAGCCAAATGGGGCTGTTGAAGGGTGAGTGGGTTTTGCTGACCACTTCTTGCCTCTCCAGCTCACGGATCATCTTGTGAATGGGAATCACAGCATTTTGAGTTGTTCTGTAGTGTCGGCGATGCACTGTTGAAGTGGCAATTAGCACTTGTTGGTCTTCTGCCTTCAGAAGTCTAACTGCAGATGGGTTCTCTGATAGTCCAGGCAAGGTGTTCAATTGCTTAATACTTTTTGTTTCTACAGCCACTATTCTAAATGCTTACTTGAGTCTTTTTGGGTCTTTGAAATACCTGTTTCGGAGGAAATCTATGCCTAAAATACATGAGGCTTCTGGGCCAGTCACAATAGGGTGTTTCTTCTACTCATTTCTAGTCAGGCTCACATCAGCTTCTACTAAAGTAAAACTTTGTGATTCCCCTGTCACGCCAGCAATAGAAACAGATTTTTTCTCTACATATTTTGATGGGATTAACGTGCACTGTGCACCAGTGTCAACCTAGGCCTTATACTCTTGTGGTTCAGATGTGCCAGGCCAACAAATCTGCACAGTCTAAAAAACACGGATTTTTTTAGCCTCTGCCTGGCTAGAGGCAGGGCCCCTCCAAGCCTGGTTATCTTTCTTTTCTTGGGTAACTGGAGCTGCTTCTTTTTTGGTGGAACTTCCTCTTTGAGTCTTGCTGTCCTCTAATTCAGACACCCGTCTGTTGCCATGAGTTTTTCCCGGTTTTGCTGAGCGTTCATATTAAAGGAGAAGTTCGTACCTTCTCACGCTCTTTTAATGTAAACATCAGCTATATTCTATAAACATAGACATTGTTTTTACATTCCCTGCCGGGACAAACAAGACTGTGTGACAGTCCCCTTCACCAGTGTGATGTGGAGGTGGGAATTCCTTCCTCCAATCCACAGGCCTCATAGTAAAAGTATAAAAGTAGGTTTTTGTAAATAAACCGGGCCTCCTGCCCTGCGTGCTCTGATGCACCCAGATCTGTGTCTCCAGTCTGTTTTCTGGTTAGGCCTCCACGGTGATAACTGGCACCCACGTGGTCAAGTTGCAGGCTAGTGAGGCAAGAAAAAAGAAGAAAAAAAAGGAAAAAGAAAAAAGAAGAAAAAAATCTGCCTTCTACAGCTGCAAAAAGAAGAAACCCACTATGTTCTCAGAGGAACGATTGATGATGGAACTGCTGCACTCCTTTTTGTTGTCCCGTGACGCTGACTTGACCAGGAAACACGTGAGAGAACTGTTTAGCTGGGGAAAAAAGCTTGGAATTTTTCATACTGCTGAAAAGGCACTTTATATTGCCCCATGGAGAACCCTGGGAAAAAGCCTTTTCTATTCCATCCTTGACGGAAACTCTAAGGCAGGCACTCTTTTACGGGCATGGACTACAGTTTTCCTGCTTTTAAAAGAGGCTGGGGAGGACTTTGAAGTTGATTCTGGGCTTTCGACAGGAACCAGGACTGGTTCCCCTGCGAGCTCCGTCGCTTCTGACGAGGATTGCTCTGATGCAGGGTTAGAGCCGATGCAGGAGACCCCCACCCCCATGTCGGGGGTTGGGCGCGCCCAGAGGGGTTTTTGGAAGGGCTGGGAAGCTTTTTTCGGTTCGCTCCCCCGCGGTTGGGCGTGCTGGGGTGCCGAGGGGGCGGAGCGCTTGGCATCGGGTCCCACGCTGAGCCCGGGGGATCGCCTGCGCTGACCCGGGCCCTCGCCCGGCCCCTCCCCCCGCCACGCCGTGCGCGCCTGCCGCGCCGCCCCCAGCGATGCCCGCGCCGCCACCCGCCAGCGCCGCGGTCTCCGCCGCGCGACCCAGGGAGGGCGGGCCGCCGGCTCAGCCGAGTCCCACCCGCCCGGTTCCCGCCCCATGCCGGCTGCTACGAGTGGGTCCTGTCCTGCCGCGCCCCGCGCAGGGCAGCCGCCCCGCGCAGGGCAGCCCCCCCGCGCTGGACAGCCCCCCGCGCAGCTGCACGGCCCTGCCGCGCTCCCCCTCCGTTCAGAGGGGACGGGGCCGAGCGCTGACACCGCAGAGCTGCCGCCAGCTCTGGCCCCGCCCACCGACCCATCGGCTGGCCGAGCAGGAGCTGAAAGCTGTGGCCGATCGGCCACGCCCCCCTTCCCAGCCCGACAATCACCCCCCCGCTCAGAGAGGAGTCTGAGTGAGTCACTGTCCCCCGCCCGCCCCTCCCTATGGGGCCGGTTCGGCTGTGGGAGATGATAACGGGGCAAAAGCGTTGTCTCATGTGCACGCTTTTCCTGTCATGAAATCGGATGAGGTTTTTAGTCCTGCATCCCAGCCAAATCAGGCTTCTGAGCTAACGGAGCTGCTGCCTGCAGATGCAGCTTTGCCCGAGCCAGTTCAGGGACCTGTGGGTTTGGTTCCACAGCATCATAGCCATGATGACCCATCATGGGCAGTCCCGTTTCCCTTATTAAGAGACGTGGCAAAAAATAAGACAAGCTTCACTGAGGCAATTCAATGGATCAGTGCAGAATTTGAGAATTTGATCTTTCCTTATGAGATAAGAGGTTTTGCATCAGTGATGTTTGAACCTCAACAGGTTTTTACCTTTGAGAGAAGTTGGAAATTCCTAGCTGGACAAATGGCTGTCAAAAATAGCCACCTGCCTTGAGACGATCCCTTGTTTGGGGTCGGAGCTGACCTACTTATGGGGACGAGTCAATATGCTTGCCCTGATGTGCAAGCTGGTCTTTCTTGCACTGTCTTAGATTCGTGCAGATACATAGGGATATCTGCATTGATAAAAACCAAGTTATCCTTCTCCCCAAAGCAAGACTTCTTAGACATAGCACAGAAGCCAGGTGAACCTTTTCATAAATTCATATCGCGTCTGATGCAATTTATAGAGGTGAGAGTCGAGGATAGCACCTTAAGAATGATACTGCTGGAGCAATTAGCACGGAGCCATGCTAATTCTGCTTACCAGAGGCTCCTGGAAACCATTCCAGAGACTTCTAATGTCCTGAAAATGATCCAGACCGGTGCAGTTCTGAACACCTGTGAGTCTATGGTGATTACCCCAACGGCTGCTTCACAGCCGGCTGAAGAGAGGCAGAATATTCAGGCTAGTGGAGAACAGGAAAAGGAGGCACAGAAAGTGACTCCCTTGTTTTTCTGCGCACAACGTGGGGGTCCAGACCATACTGCAGAAACATGCAAAGCAGTGGGTCATGCCGAGCCCTTGCCAAGCCTGAAAACTCGGAGGCGAAGAAGAAAAGACGAAGACATCAGGGGGACGAAACAGTTTCCCAAGCTCTAGAACAAGAGCAAAATTCTCTGGCTGGTTTACAGCCATCATCTCAAGTGTAGGAAGTGTTGATGTTGCCACATAGCTATGGTCAGTTTTCTTTGGACCTGGCAGTGGGTTTCTATGTCCACATCCTATATATCATGCATTCTTTGAGAAAAGGTCAATTGCTCAATTTGTGTTTTCTGAGTTCTCTATCCTCAGGTTCTGCGATCCATGCTAAGAAGGCGGCCGCTGAAAGTCTGCTGAGCTGCCTCAGGTGCATTGGACTGATCCTGTTTGATCCTGCACCCTGTGCCACCCTAGTGCCACCCATCACAGAAGCCTCTCCGAGATCTGATTAACATGGACACGGACTGGCATCCTCTCTTTTCCTATATGGCCTCCATAGAGACTTTGGATCCTGTGGAGCTGCTGGACAAGGACTGATTGAAGCAGTGTGATGCTGAGAGCCAGCGGACTGTTGATCATGGACTCAGAGGAACTGTTTGCTATGGTTCAGTTTTATGTATGGTAGCCATTGTGACCTCTGTGGGAAAAGTGCACGTTGTTTGGGGGTTGTGGTTTTGGGACAGAACTTTTGGGGTTCAGAATTTTGAATTGCGTAGAAAAATTTTCTTGGAATGCTCCTGCCTTTTGCACTGTATATTCCCTTGTATCTTATAAAAATTTAAATATATGAGGGTTGTTGGTTAGTTTATGTTAGACTATGCTCGAGATATTTTGAGCAGGTTATTGCAAGGGGTTCAGGGTGAAACCCTGGGTAGCAAAGGCAGAATCAGACCAACATGTAGCCCTCACACCGTTACCTAAATGAAGGTCGGTGAACTTTATACAGGTTTTTTTTTTCTTTCTTTTTTCCTGTCATAGAATTGTTCATTTTTCTTTTTTTGTTTTCTTTTTAATATACTTAAAAGGGTGAGATGTTGCCATGAGTTTTTCCCCGTTTTGCTGAGCGTTCATATTAAAGAAGTTCATACCTTCTCACGCTCTTTTAATGTAAACATCAGCTATGTTCTATAAACATAGCCATTGTTTTTACATTCCCTGCCAGGACAAACAAGACTGTGTGACAGTCCCCTTCACCAATGTGATGTGGAGGTGGGAATTCCTTCCTCCAATCCACAGGCCTCATAGTAAAAGTATAAAAGTAGGTTTTTGTAAATAAACCGGGCCTCCTGCCCTGCATGCTCTGATGCACCCAGATCTGTGTCTCCAGTCTGTTTTCTGGTTAGGCCTCCACGGTGATACCCGTAGTTCCCGAGCAGCAGTGGGTTTTCTATCTCATCTCTTTATGTTTTCTTCACAATCATGCAGGAACGACCACAGCTCAGCTCGTAGAGTGTCTCTTCTTTCTTTATCTGGGGAATGTCTGCGTTTGGTGCCAGAACTTCTGATCTGTACTGCCAAGATTTGGAGAAAGCCCTCTTTCATCTCTTCCCTGAGCTTCCTGTGGCTCTCTTCTATCTTGTCTTCTAATTTCTGCAGATGTGTTTCCACAGCTGCAATTCTAGAGTGTGTTGGACCATGCACAGCATTTGCATACGCTCGGAGCTTCTTTGCTATAGCTAGCATGGTCTCCTATGTGTCATCTCGCTTCATTATTGCAAAAGCAGAAGAGTATTCTTGTGGCCCACGTAGTACAAGTTTTCGCCACATCACGGGTGTACATGGTACTAAGTCTGGTTTCTTAATGTGTAGGTCATCTGAGAAGGCAATCTCTGCCGCTGTCATTTCTCTCAAGCGTTGAATCTTTTATTTCATGGTTTTTCACTGGGTTTGCTGCATATAGAGATCGTTGGCACACAGATATATTTGTGCCACACTTCCCAGGACTCGTTCCCAGAGACTGCAAGGGTGAGCCTCTCTCATCATTTCTTGGTCAATAACCAGATTATGTGACAGGGATCTCACATGCTTCGCTTCAGTGCCGTCCAGAATTGTAGCCTCACCTGCAGCATCTCAAAGACAGACTAACCAACCAATTATAGATTCATCAGGTCGATGAGTGTAATCTTTTCTTAGGCCACAAAGGTCCTTCAGGGAAAAGGACTCAATAGTGGCTCCTGATCTTGTGTGAGTCTGTGGGGCTCCTGATCTTGTGCCAGATGGTTGGACTTCTGGTTTTGTGTCAGTTGGTTCAGCTTCTAATTTTGTATCACTTTGTTCGGCTTCTGATTGTGTATCAGTTGCTTTGGCTTCTGACTGTGTGTCAGTTGCTTCGGCTTCTGATTGGGTGCCAGTTGGTTCAGCTTTTGATTGTGTGTCGGGAGGCGTTGAGGGTCTTTTACTTGGAACACTGTCCACTGGTCGATCAGTTTTGCGTGTGTGCTTCTGTCTTTTCTTTCTTGCAGTGACTGCCAGTGTTTTAGGCTCACTGTCTGGTTTAGTTGCTGCCTGAGTAGTTGGGGTGTTGGCTGCAGTCTGAGGGGCTGGGGTAGCTGCTGATTTATCTCCCTGCCCCCCTGCTTTTATCTGCTGCCCTACAGTATCTAGCAGCATGCGATAAGCATGCCAGGGCCCAGCTTATTGCAATGAGTTTTTTCTCTTTAGAGTCATCATGGCAGTACTCCTCTAGATATTTCTCTACTTCATCTGGGTTTTGAATTTGTTTACGTGAAAATTCACAAGCTGGGGGATCCAAATGCCAAGACATTATGAATTCAAGCAGCAACATGGCTACTGACTGTTTTATACAGCAGAAACAGAACAGACGATTGGGGATACAAGCGTCATAAAGTCACCCTAGGACAATAAATTACAATGCAGCATCGTGCAATCATTTACTCTTGAATTGCCTTCAGACAAAGAGGATTATTTTGGAGCATTTACCTTTGGTTGCTCCGACGAACATAGTTATCACCATCAACAGGTTTGCAATAAGTTGTAAGTGCTTCATTCAGTTGCACTTCAATCAATTCAACATACTTTAAGTTATGTTCCTCATAGATGACAAACGTTGGCAAAATACCTTTAAGTGGTACAATTAAAGTGCTCTTTAAGGAAGGCTGATTTTTTTTAATTTGAAGATGAGGCTCACCAAAATTACTGCACTACATGCATACAATGACTTTGCAGAGAGCTGACAACCAATTCCATAATTATTTCAGTGAATTTGTTGAAAAAGTAAGGAAAGAAGGAAATACTTAACATCTGACGAACCCAAATAATTTCAACAGACCAACATGCATTCCAGTATCCCTAGAGAAATAACAACTTATAAATTAGTAAAACAACTGTCTAAAAGCCAACAGGAATGAGACCAAGCATTTCCAATCAATTATAAAATCAGAATGTGAAAAATATGGGATGTTAATTCTTGTTCTTATGGGTTATGGCATGTTAGAAATTATAAAAACCATTGTATATGGGAATATAGTCTTGAGTTTGTCTGCCATGGAAATGCACTGAGACAAGAAGCAGGCACCACCCTGGAATTTAACATTTAGAAAGGAGACAAAGGATTTACGGGAAAACCCGGCCATCTCCTTGGCATCAGCAGAAGACACATTAAGATAAGCTATCAGTCTTCCCCTCCCTGGATGACAGAATCGTCAGATCATTATCTTCAGCCAACACCCTCATCCAAGCATCAGCATCGGAACACCACTGTCACCCTGGTTTTGAAGACTTTTCTAAGCCTTCTGTAATGTTCTTCATATTGGAGTCAGAAATTTCACCTTATCACACTTTCTACTATAAACACTTGCCATGTTTTGCTGTCTTTCATTGTTTACATATTTCTAGGTGGGAGGAGAAAGGAGATTGACAGCTAGCTTGACCAATGCGGATTGAGAGGTGGAATTCCATCCTCCAATCCAAGGGCACCACAGGAAATGTATAAAACTGAGTTTTGTAAATAAACTCGCCCCTTTTTCCTGCTTCGCTCACCAGCATGTCCTCATGTGATTCTTTCCGTGTCCACTGTGACATCTGACAGAAGGCTTAGAAAAGTCTTCAAAACCAGGGTGACACACCACCATTAGAGGACCATCATCATCATCTCCGGAGATGAACTTTTACCATTCATAAACCTTGGTGTCTATTCACTCCCAGGAAACCAGAGATTGACACCTCACAGCAGAGAAGAAACTCTTTTCAGCTAAGCCGGAGACAACTATGAATTTGAATAACTAGCTTGGAAACAAAAGGACTATGAGGAAATTTTTGCCAGAGGTGGGATAAAGTGTATAAAAACTAAGCCTCGAACAAGGCCAATTCGTGAACTCAGGGGGGACGGCAGTTGGCCAGATACTGCGTCCCAGTTCACGCTTGACATTTCCTGGGTAAAATCGTCAAGTATCTCTGCTGTGGGTGGTTTTGCCGAAATTCTGTAATTCGATCCTTTTTAATAAACCAAACATTATAATTTTAATTGGACTACTCTACTGGCATTTATAACAATTTTGGCGCCCTAAGCGTGGGGCCAGTTTTGGGAGATCTGCGGATCCCCCATTTCTGACCGAGGGGCGTCCCGCTGTTACAAGCGGCTCGGCAGATCGGGGTCAGTCCAGCAGAACCAACTGGCCAACAAGAACCCATAAACAAAAGAAACCCCAACAGTGGAGGGTAGGACAAGCTAGCTTGGGGAAGGGCTCTGGGATCTCGGCAGGGACCCGAGGGGGGTCTCTGGAACCGTGGTATTTTTTATTTTTCACTCATAAAAAGTCTACGTGCACGAAGAACCCACACGAGAAAAGGAGACCGTGAGTATCGTGTGGTTGGGTGGGGTGACCAAGTGTATGAAACGTGTGTGTGTGTGTGTGAATGAGATGTGATATTATCACAAGGCGAGTGCCGACCTTAAAGCCACGGTTCCAATGTCCCACGAGGGCCGTGGCCAGCTGAGAGGGAAGCATGTGATATTTGTGTGAATGTTCCCCGACGGGGCGGTGTTGGTCACAAGGGGGCTGGAAGGAAAGGGGCGTCCTTTTGAGTTCAGGGACTGGTAAGCCTTCTAGACCGCTACCAGTGAAGGTCTGTTTAATTTTTCTGTGGCATTTGTAGTTTGAAAGCCCGCCATTAAAGGAACCTCCACGGGACGGTCCCCCGCTGGAACAGTAGGTTAACGGCACCGAATTGCTAAACTTGGGATTTTAGGTCTAATTTGTGTGGTGACCCATGATTTCTCTGTTGCATTAAGGATGGGGTCGTATTTTAGTAAAAATCAGAAAGATCTCAGGGGAAGCCTCTGTGGAGGCGGCTCCCGAGATCCCGAGGTGAAGCTCCTTGGGCTGGTTGTTGGTAAGAGTGTCCGGTGAGGAGAGGGAAATAAAAGGAAAGGATAATTTATTTCTTTGTGGAAGAGTGAGGAGGGAAGGAGATAGAGAAACATGTAATTTGACCGGTGTTGGGCACGTTCGAATCATGGACTTGCCAGGCTTTGTGTAGGTATGTCAAGAACAAGGAGAGAAGGGAATTAGATGAGTCTATGGATGCACAAACGTTTGGGAAGGAAAGGAAGTAAGATCGAATCTGATATGGCCTGTGTTTGGTACATTTGATGAATAGGATTTTGAGGCTCTGTGCATATAAGTAAAAAACTGAGAAAATAAACGAGCCAGATGAATTGGAATATGTTCTGTTGTGGGATAGGGCACAAATTATGATGTATCTTGAGGAAAGGGATGGGAGAAGGAAGCAGGATTCCTGGCGGAGCCCCTCCTCTCCCTGCTCGGTGGTCACCGTTTTGTCTGCCCCTACCCCCACTTCTTCCTCGGGATCCACGCAGGATCCAACCTCGTCCTCGGCCACCTCGGCGGCGGCGTTAGGGCAGCCGTCCAAGAATCATGCAAAGCCTCGAGCTCTGCGGCTGCCCCAAATCTCCTCTTGCCCAAAGGGGAACTCCGAAAGGGAACCCTGTCCCCTCTTCCTGGCCACTGATGCAAACTTTTAGGGAAAAAGAAAAGAAGGGTAAGAAAAAGGAGGGAGGGAAGAATAAATTCAATAGTCATACACCGGTTGGAGCTCTGGCTGACACGTGGACCCCTGAAAAAGGTCCAAGGAAACCCGAAAGAGATTCGGGGTGGGACAGATGGTACGTTAGCAAAAATAGTCCGGGTGGAAACAGGGGGAAAAAGAAACCTTCCCATGAAAAAGAAGAGTATTTTTCCTATACATTGGACGGAAAACAACAACCATTAGAGGGAATGAAAAGGGGATCTGGTAAGAAAGGATGTCCATTTATGTTAGACAGTGGAGGGAAATGGGACATGTTATTGGAACAAGAGGAGAATTGGGATGCATTGGAAAATGAATGGTGGAGTTGGTCCTCGCACAAACCAGAGTGGGAGGAGAATTCACGCAAGTCAGTTAAGGGAGAAAAAGAAAGGAAAGAGAATTAAAGAAGGAATTTCTCTCACTCTCTCTCTGGTGGTGGTAGACCTTTTTTCTTGAACTGAGTACATTTGAAATCCCTAGAATTGTTTACCTTATTTTAAAGAAATTTTTTTTCTGAACGGGATCAGTGGAACTTTTTTTTTTTTTGGCTTATTGGGATGATTTTGGGTATCCCTGAAGGCAACAATTTTAATATAATACTTCAGCCTTGGGGACAGGTTTTTTTTTGCTAGCACAGGAAAAAGGGAACCAAACCCCCATGAAAAAGGGACAGGAGCAACGGCGAGTGAGTTTAGTTCCTTGTTGCCAGGCAATGGTGAGAGGCAGCAGCAGCTGCGCGGCAGGGCGCAGGGGGGCAGGCGGCGCTCCCCCTCTCTGTCCGTAGCGGTGTAGGGGTCCGAAAAAAGCAGTATGGAAGGGCAAAAATGGATAAAAGATTGGGAAAAGGGACCGAGAATAAAACTGTGATTTACTAAAAAGGATATTAGGATTTTTTTAAAGGCTGTGGCTAGGATGTTTTTGTGTGTACAGGGATACTGCCGTGGATTGGATAGAATTGGTAGAACCCAAGAATGTAGGAAAAATTAAAAGGGAATATTGATCTAAGTCCCTGTTTTTAGCCTTTGGGTTATCTGTGGGTGGTAGCTAGTGTTCAATACCTGGAGTGATAAATAAAAATTAAGAAGAGGTCAGGAAATTAGTGGAACTAGTATAAATAAATTATGGGGTTTTGGAAGCCAAGGCTAGTAGATGACTCACAGATGCTTAATTGCTAAATATATTTGGTTTTTGTGGGGAATAGGGAAGAGATGTGACACTGATTGGTTGAAGAGGTGACCAGGCTTAGAGGATGCAGAGCTAAAAAGCGAGCAAGGAATGTTTTTGAAGATAGTTCAGCAAGAAAAACAGTAATCTGAAGAAGTAGGATAATGGGATGTTGGTGAGTCAGAACAGGACTGTAAGCCACTCACAGTTTTACAGGCATTAAAAGTATCAGACTGTTTAAAGTGGTACACACTCCTTGAGAAAATTTTATGAAAAATAAGGAATAAATAAATAAGAAGGTAAGAAGAATTGGTTCATCAGGCATTTATGGAAAAGCATTTGTAACAGTGGTAAAGCCTTTTCAAAATTGCTGTTGTAGCACCCATGAAGGGATAATGGAATTAGAAATAAAATTATCCACAACACCCTGGTTATTTTTCCTTTTTTGTCAACCAAATTTTTCAGGTTGCAGCCCAAAGATAGGATTAATTTGTATTATACTTTTAAAAGGGTGCAGATTGGCTTTTCAGGGATGGCTCACTCTCCCCTCTTTCTGTTATTTACTGTTGTCAAAAAGTCAGGCACCAAAAGTCACATCTATGCACAGATAATTTTTATCTGCTTAACAGGAATAATTTGCTGTGATTTCACTATGTTAGTAGCAAAAAGCTTTGTTTTCTCTGCAGTCCTTAGTCTTTTCTTAATGTATTCTGTCTGATGGGAACACTGGTTTTATTTCTGATTACTGATTTCTCATGAGCAAATAGTTAAGGCTATTCTTTTGATATTATGCCTTCTTTCCCTGCCCCTCACCTTGGAGAATGTAAACCTTAAGATTGTTTTGATACCTGTATTTAAAAGATGGGGGGTAATTAATTTCTGTTAAGCAGCTCCTGTGTTAGATGTATTGGATATGGTAAATATTTGTTTACAGTCTTTTAAACCATGTATTTAAGTATTAGTGAAACAAAAGGATGGATATGTGATTGAGGTAAAAGTTAGTCTTAAACTATAAATGTGGGAAGTGTCTGAGGCAGTGCCATTTCTATAATAGTCATGTAATATATGTATAGTAACTGTGGAAAACCAAACATAATATTGCTGCTAGTGTTATGTGCACCTTTTGTTCTTATCGCATTTGTATGCTTGGTTTATTTTGAGAGGTCAAGATATTCCATATGTTGTAAAAGAGTAAGTTCTGTCATTTGTGGTATCATTTCTTTCGCTTTTCTATGCCTTGTTAAAATATCCCCCAGGATTATGGTTGATGTCTTAAATTTTATCTCGTTTAAATACTAATCTTACTTAGGTGGCTCTTCTTCATTAGAATCATATTACCTGGAGCTAGTCTGTGGGATCTAAGGTTGTTTTAGTGTTTATTGTTTACTTGTGCAAAAATCCATGTACAGGTGGGCACTTTCAGATGTATCTATAGTATATATATATAAAAGGGTTGTTGGTCTGTATTATCATAAACCTTATTTAATAATAGATAGAATCCCTTCTTTTTGTCAGGCATCCACAGGGATGTGGGACCCTGTGTGTGTCCCTGTTCTGGCACCCTCAAGGCTGGTCAAGAATCATGACCAGGGTTTGGTTTTGTTTTCCTTTTTCCCTGCGATAGTATAAAAAAGACGTTTTGGATTGTGTGTTGAATTTGAAGCATTTATGAGTAATGTGGAGCTTCTGCCTCCAAGGGTACCAGATGCTGAACCCCAAATTACCTGTTTTTGCACATGCTTTAACCAGATAGCTGTAATAGCCTAATACTATTAAGAAATACCCTATCCTGAGGGTGTTCTAATCAAACCTGATGAAATTTGGTACTTTTCTATCTGGAAATGATTCTACTAATGCACACAAATATGGTCAACTACTGTAATTCCAACAATTTTCAGTTGCCCTGAAGGTAGTGGAAATCCTAGTTGCTTATGGGGACACTTTTACCTAGTGCTGTAGAAATCAAGGATTAGTTTTCTCTGTCTCACTTCAGATCAGTTATAACACTGTCCTACAGACTTTTTCCCACCATGTTCTCAGAGTGGAGAACACAACTGTTATGAGCTACAGCTTGTTCAAAACAATCATGGGTTCCATTTAAGGGAGTACTTTCTCTATGAAGTTTCTAGCTGTGGTATTGTAACTGGAAGGTTATTGCGATGAAGTTCCCCTCTCCTCCCTTCTATTGTTTTTTGTCAATTTACTGATCTAGGGACAAAACTGTTTTTGTGTAAAAATGAATGTGTAAATGTGTAGAATTGCATTTTATAAATGTACTACTAGAAAACTCATTTTAATATTCAGATTGTCTGAATAATAGCCATAACAGGCATTTCCTTCTGTAAAGCATTTCTGTAGACTTTTTTAATAAAAAGTACTGTACCTATTTAAATTCACATTGTGCATAGATTCTTAATTGGTAGTTTTAATTTAAAGCTAATTACGATAAATTGCAAAATTTCGGTTTGTATATGATTGAATACATTTTGTTAAAATATGTTGTTATCCCCATATTAGTTTTTGTTATTTATGATAGAAAGTGGGCTCAGGTTTTGGCTGTTCATTTCTTTTCTGTCCACAACAGCCACAGAAATGTGAACAAAGGTGCGGTTGTTTTTTTAACCCCTCAGTTGGAAGGTTCCCTTGTTGTGCCCCTTTTTACAACAGGTGCCATTGTGAGGATACCTAAGAAGAGGTGAACCCATGCCCCAAAGATAAGGAGGAAGAATCACATCCCCAGGAGACTGGAAGACGGAACTACACCTCTGTAGCAGGTGGCAGAGGAGGCTTCAGTTCGCTGCCCAGAGCCTGGGTGTCCCTGCAATCCCTATATCCATTTCAAGTGCAATTACTGTCATGATATTTGGGTGGTTCATTGTAAATGGGGGCAGAGACCATTGGGGTTGTGCCGAAGGTATTCTGAGGAAGAACAGATTTTGACTATGCGGTTCTTAGACAGTACCACTCGTCTGGGGTTGATAGAACCAGATTCTCCTGGGTGGTTCAATATATAAAAGGGGGTTGAAGGGCAAATTGGATTTGAAGGC